>NC_069123.1:59534857-59893857 GCF_026914265.1 Mya arenaria
GTACCCCTTCCATTACTGCTAAAACAGTACCCCTTCCATCACTGCTAAAACAGTACCCCTTCCATTACTGCTAAAACAGTACCCCTTCCATCACTGCTAAAACAGTACCCCTTCCATCACTGCTAAAACAGTACCCCTTCCATCACTGCTAAAACAGTACCCCTTCCATTACTGCTAAAACAGTACCCCTTCCATTACTGCTAAAACAGTACCCCTTCCATTACTGCTAAAACAGTACCCCTTCCATTACTTCTAACCAGTTCCCCTTCCATTACTGCTAAAACAGTACCCCTTCCATTACTGCTAAAACAGTACCCCTTCCATTACTGCTAAAACAGTACCCCTTCCATCACTGCTAAAACAGTACCCCTTCCATTACTGCTAAAACAGTACCCCTTCCATTACTGCTAAAACAGTACCCCTTCCATTACTGCTAAAACAGTACCCCTTCCATTACTGCTACTACAGTACCCCTTCCATTACTGCTACTACAGTACCCCTTCCATTACTGCTACTACAGTACCCGTCCCATTACTGCTACTACAGTACTCCTTCCATTACTGCTACTACAGTACCCCTTCCATTACTGCTACTACAGTACCCGTCCCATTACTGCTACTACAGTACCCCTTCCATTACTGCTACTACAGTACCCGTCCCATTACTGCTACTACAGTACCCCTTCCATTACTGCTACTACAGTACCCGTCCCATTACTGCTACTACAGTACCCCTTCCATTACTGCTACTACAGTACCCCTTCCATTACTGCTACTACAGTACCCGTCCCATTACTGCTACTACAGTACCCGTCCCATTCCTGCTACTACAGTACCCCTTCCATTACTGCTACTACAGTACCCGTCCCATTACTGCTACTACAGTACCCCTTCCATTACTGCTACTACAGTACCCGTCCCATTACTGCTACATTTGTACTACAGTACCCGTCCCATTACTGCTACTACAGTACCCGTCCCATTACTGCTACTACAGTACCCCTTCCATTACTGCTACTACAGTACCCGTCCCATTACTGCTACTACAGTACCCCTTCCATTACTGCTACTACAGTACCCGTCCCATTACTGCTACTACAGTACCCCTTCCATTACTGCTACTACAGTACCCGTCCCATTACTGCTACTACAGTACCCCTTCCATTACTGCTACTACAGTACCCGTCCCATTACTGCTACTACAGTACCCCTTCCATTACTGCTACTACAGTTCCCCTTCCATTACTGCTACTACAGTACCCGTCCCATTACTGCTACTACAGTACCCGTCCCATTACTGCTACTACAGTACCCCTTCCATTACTGCTACTACAGTACCCCTTCCATTACTGCTACTACAGTACCCCTTCCATTACTGCTACTACAGTACCCGTCCCATTACTGCTACTACAGTACCCCTTCCATTACTGCTACTACAGTTCCCCTTCCATTACTGCTACTACAGTACCCGTCCCATTACTGCTACTACAGTACCCGTCCCATTACTGCTACTACAGTACCCGTCCCATTACTGCTACTACAGTTCCCCTTCCATTACTGCTACTACAGTTCCCCTTCCATTACTGCTACTACAGTACCCGTCCCATTACTGCTACTACAGTACCCGTCCCATTACTGCTACTACAGTACCCGTCCCATTACTGCTACTACAGTACCCCTTCCATTACTGCTACTACAGTTCCCCTTCCATTACTGCTACTACAGTACCCGTCCCATTACTGCTACTACAGTACCCGTCCCATTACTGCTACTACAGTACCCGTCCCATTACTGCTACTACAGTACCCCTTCCATTACTGCTACTACAGTACCCGTCCCATTACTGCTACTACAGTTCCCCTTCCATTACTGCTACTACAGTACCCGTCCCATTACTGCTACTACAGTACCCCTTCCATTACTGCTACTACAGTACCCGTCCCATTACTGCTACTACAGTACCCCTTCCATTACTGCTACTACAGTTCCCCTTCCATTACTGCTACTACAGTACCCGTCCCATTACTGCTACTACAGTACCCGTCCCATTACTGCTACTACAGTACCCGTCCCATTACTGCTACTACAGTTCCCCTTCCATTACTGCTACTACAGTTCCCCTTCCATTACTGCTACTACAGTACCCGTCCCATTACTGCTACTACAGTACCCGTCCCATTACTGCTACTACAGTACCCGTCCCATTACTGCTACTACAGTACCCCTTCCATTACTGCTACTACAGTTCCCCTTCCATTACTGCTACTACAGTACCCGTCCCATTACTGCTACTACAGTACCCATCCCATTACTGCTACTACAGTACCCGTCCCATTACTGCTACTACAGTACCCCTTCCATTACTGCTACTACAGTTCCCCTTCCATTACTGCTACTACAGTTCCCCTTCCATTACTGCTACTACAGTACCCGTCCCATTACTGCTACTACAGTACCCGTCCCATTACTGCTACTACAGTACCCGTCCCATTACTGCTACTACAGTACCCGTCCCATTACTGCTACTACAGTACCCGTCCCATTACTGCTACTACAGTACAGTGTTAGATTTAATGCCAAAATGGCACACAGGTTAATGTTGTAACATTTAGTTACAACCAAGACAGCGATGATGAATTACATTTTAATAGCATGTACTTCTCTTCAGAACTGAAATTGTCAGAACTATTAGAATAAAAACTTTGTTCTTACATGCTTAGCAGTCACCCGTAGCATTATATGTACATAATCAAATTAAATGTATGGGAGTGTATTAAACTCGGGACTTTTTTATTTCAATCGTTTGTAAGTATTTAAACATAAAGTCTTCTACTGGAAAATATTATATTTAATGACAGTATTCATTTAAGCATAAAGTCTTCTACTGGAAAATATTATATTTAATGCCAATATACTACCACCATAAACCATTTAGTCAACCTCACACGCTCTTCATCTAACAACCAACTCTGCTGAGGAGTAATTATTCATTGCTCCTTCAGTGGCAGATCTTGGTGCCTTATAGCATTTTCTATTAAAAATATTTTTTATGCTGAGATTGATTGTAAGGGCATAAGTGGTAGATTATGTGAGGAAATAAGTAGAGCGGAAGTTGAGTCTAAAAATCAGTATTTTCTTTCTCCCACCAGTTGAGTTCACATGTCCGTTAAACTACATACCTTCTGTACCAGACAATATAATTTTAAAGCAGCCTTATACTACAAAAACAAACATTTCCACTCAGAAGCACAACATCTGTGGCACGAAACAAATAATCTCAAAACAAACAACACAGAAAGCTTCGACAAAACACTAAAATATGTATGTGTGTGAATAGTGAAATGTATACATACATGGTGATAAGTACATCATAATGAATTCTAGGGAATAGTGAAGTGTATACATACATGGTGATAAGTACATCATAATGAATTCTAGGGAGGTTACTTGAGTATAAAACCAGAACTGCTTTTTCAGTGATGTGGATATAAACTGAGTGCATCGTTATATCAAATTGTGATCTTGGAGCCAAACGACAACCACACATGAATTTCTACAACAAATTGTCTTGATTAGCCCCAATGTAGCCATCTATAACACAACCTTCTGCAGTATAGCTTCAGTACACACAACTCAAACTGATGCCATTTGGAATATTATCATTATTTCTTTTTGTAATTTAAATAATTTTTAATTATCTATTTGTAATTCAAGGGTTTTGATATAAAATAAATAACATATTTTCATATTTAAAAAAAAAAAAAAATAGCCAAATAGTGAAAAATATTTGATATCCTCCATGATTCTATTTTCTGTTAATCTTTATGCGACTATAGATAAAGCAATCAAGTTTTATTTCTGATCACCAAACAACACTGCCCAAGTACATGTAAGTGTGTACTGTGCTATACTGGCAGAAGTCCAATGCTGGTGAACACTGCAGGGGCAATTTTGGGGGGCAAGAGGGTGGGGCACACAGCTACCTACCCAGTGTATGTCCCCATATATATACTGCTGTCCGAACCCACATAGGAATTTCTGGCAATACAAAACATGTTCATGTACCTACAGCTACTGTTACAGAAAACAACGTCTTGCTGAACTTTTAATATTGGGTGATGATATTTAATTGTGTCCACGCTGCATTTTTTAAAAAGGAAAGAACTGTGCTGTCAATACACTCTTTCATGCTTTTTTATCAAATAAAATTCACCAACAGAAACAAAATTAATTAACATATAAAATAAGGTTGGAATGTTTGGGGTTTATAAAAACTTTCATCTTAGCAACATTTCCAACTTGAAATATTGCTTTATAAACTTCAAACTTCCTGAACACTTTTTCATACTTTGGCATACTTTTAAAACTGAATTTGATACTTGTTGCGCTCACCACCTTACTTATTTATCTATTTTTTTTACTATTAAATGCAATATTTACATGCTGCAATTAACGACATGTGGATGGTCACAGAACCATTGATGTGGTAATTGTCTTCCAGTATTAAATTGATATTTTGATTTCACAATAAAATCAAACCACTGATCCAATATCATACTGGCAGGCTACTATGCATATAAAATACATGAAAACAATAACATTCAAAGTCTCTAATTGAACAACCAATCTCAGGTGCTTCTAAAAAATCACAAACATTGAAGTGCTGTTCTTACATGCTGTAATTAGTCTACCATATGCAACATGAAGAGAACAAAAACAGTCAGAAATGAAGTCTTAGAACAAATGAATTAATAAAATAACAAAAAGTTCCCATTTTGTTTATGCTTTGCATATGAATGAATGGTACCCAGTACTTAAATCTTCCAAGGAAGCTAGTACATTTTGTATACAGAAACAGTATATTTTTATATATAATTCATCTCTTAATTTTCACTATGCCAGACCATTAATAATTTAACTCTAAACTTTTAATAATATTATTGAACTGAATATAGTCTAATAAACTAAATCTAAATGGCAACATGTCGAGCCCGTTGAAAGAGTCTTTGACACTGATATAATGCTCCCCCATGCAATTTCAACACAGGATAACACAAAGTAAAACAATAAGGGACCAGCAATATGCCTTATCATGGTGAGCCTCCATAGCAATCTTTATTGAAAATCATGGTCAAGATACAGGCGGGACAAGGTTCAGTCAACAATGGTACTCATTTTGACACTTTACCTTTAAGTGTGACCTTGACCATTGAGGTTCAGACCTGGGGGCTTGTATCCCACATGCCACTTCATCATCACAAACCTTCATGTCAAGTTTCTCATAAATCTTCTAATGCTTGGTTTCAACTTTTGATCTGTAAATGTGGCCTTGACCTTTGATGTAGAGACCTGACTCATTGTGAGGCTTTATGGCCAGTTTTTGAATATCCTATTATGCATTGTCCAAATACAGCCTGGGCATTAGGTTTAGTTCAGACCAGTCATATCAACAGTAATCATTTTGAAATTTGACCTCAAAGCGTGATCTTATCCTTTGAGGTGACAATCTGGGTTGTGCAGGACACACCACCTCATCATGGTGAACCTTCAAGGCAAGCTTTTTTGAAAATCCTATAATGCATTGTCAAAATACAACCTGGCAAGGATCATTTAAACCTTTGACCTTTTAGAGCGACCTTGAAAATCATATAATGTATGGTCAAGATACAGCCTAGCAAGGATCATTTAAACCTTTAACCTCTTAGCGTGACCATTGAAAATCCTATAATGTATGGTCAAGATGCAGCCAAACCAAGGTTCAATCCAGACTGGCACACGCACATACACCAATGTCAACATGACAACTACATGTATGTCTCACTCACCGCAAGCGAGCTCGACAAAGAAAAGAACATAATGTGAAGTTGAACTACATAATCATGCTTAAAAACACCATTTCAGATCAGTTATGAATCATGTCAGAAGGAAGTGTCAATACACTCTCTTATATGTGCATGACAAAATATTTTTCAAGCAATGATTATGATCTGTTACTTATACAGGAAAGAATCTTGTAGGTGACATCATAAGCATTAATTTGCTTAATTAGTTACCGTAATTAATGTCAAACCCTTACAGACTTTATGTTACTGTATTTTTCAAAATATAAAGGCTCGTACAAAATCAGCCCCGATATAGTAAAGTCTAATGCCTGTGGCTAACCTGAGGGCATGCTTGGGTTTATCTTCAAGCTCCTTCAAGTTTCCAGTGCTGTAAGAGTGATAAGATGCCCCACCAATCTCTGCCTCGATACCCCCATCACTTGACACGCTACCCCGCCTCCGGACCTGGGGACTAGGGGCTGTCGTTTTCTTTCGATTGCTCCCAAAGTTGAAAAACCTGCAGTAAATGTATGGCAATAAATTGCAAAGACTCAAATTTACAGAGTTTTTCATTAAACTAACTTCAATTTCAAATCTGTGCAGATATGTATTTACAAATGTTAGACTCATTGTCAACTTCAGAGAAGAATCATATTTAAAATCAGGATTCTTGCTTTGCAGGAATTAATTGATTCCTTCTTGTTTTACATAAATGATTTAACATACAGCCAAACAAAAATATTGGTGTTGTTCCGGCTTCCTGACAAACCTATTTTTAAGTCCGGACCCGAGATATTTTCTCGGTCATTATTTTTATCATTATTGGATAAATAAACCATGTAGCACTATCTTTGTACAAGATGAATTGAATTGAGTCACTTTCCTATCAACTTAAATGTCAGAATGTGTATATATGTATACAATACAATCATATTCAGAATGTAGCAGGATCCACAGCATATTTTTGCTTGGTCTACATTATATATATCAGCCAAGAAGAAATCCATATGTATCCAAAGTGTGTTACCTTTTCTTAGCAAAGACTGTCTGTGACTTCTCGAGGAGTTGTTTATACTGGTCAGAGCGGATAAAGCGTGTGTAGCTGTCCTTCTTCATCAGCCCATACACATGCTCCATCGCGGGCTGGAATATGAACCTACCAAAGAAAGCGATAATCATCAGTTAAATTTCATTTTGTAAAATCTTAAACGTGCCATAGCTTTGTGGAAAGAAGACTGATAAAACAAAATTTAATAGGTTAAAAAACATTCCTTAAAGTTGCATGAAATTGTCCTGCCATAAAGGAGTAATGTTATCAAAGGACGATAACTCCAAGAAATTAATGTTTTATAAAAAATGCATGGGCAGTATAGTAAAAATTGGGTTAGTAAGAAATGGACAGAGACCACCATACAACTTAGGTCCCATGAAATATTTATAAAAATACATATATGCACAAAATATTGATAAATTTTAAAACAAGCCAAAAGGATGAAATCTCTGAACTAACTTGTGCTTTAATTAGGTTTAAGAGCAATAACTCTATTACAACTGAGAGAAAGTCAACACAAATCTTAAAAGCTTAACAAGCTTAAGTAGCTTATCTTAATTAGCCAAAATACTTACTGAAATTGAATTTTGATAAATAAAAAATGGTTAATTGAGATTATCATAAACATAACTCTTATCTAAAGTAAATAAACTCTTAACGAAATAAATATTATGCATATTATTAAAAAACAAAAATAGTGAGCTTAGCCCAATCCTGTTATAAGGGACTTAAAAGTTTAGAGAAATTAGGGCCAGGTGCACAATTTCACATGGTTAATAACACTCCTCAAATTTTTCAAAGTCCAGGCAAAAGAGCAGGGTATGCAGGATGAGTTAATGAAGCTGTATTAAACCATATGCAATGCACATTGAGAATGAGTTCAGGGTGCAGTGCGTTTACCTGGATTTGCAGGAGACGTCATTGTCACTGTGAAGTTGTTTAAGCACCTGTTCCAGGGTCTTACAGTCAATGTTCACCTCACATGGCGCCCCAGGGGTCAGAAACTCCCTACATATACAAACTTGTATAAAATAACATAGATAGGGTTTTGAATTCCTCAGATGATTGTAATTTGATTTTAAAAATGAGCTATCAGTTGATCTAAACCATATTTAAAATCCACCCTAATATAACAGTGCTGTTGTCCTTTAATGAGAAAAAATGATGCTTGTCGAGATGAAATCAGGGTATTCTTGAATGAAAAACAAACAACAGTACCACTAAGCCCACAAGTATTTTTAAGAGACCTTTTCTCTTGGATACACATTGAGCAACATGTTTGCTACTCTAAACCAAATGAAGCGTGTGAGGGATGTAACTCCTTTCAACAATAGGACAAGTTCTGTCTGTCTTGCGCTAAGTCCCTTATTTATACTTTATTAAATCTGCTCAAACTTATGTCTTACTAGAGCTCTTTACTTTACATGTATATATAAGTTACTTCAAAAAGTCAAAGAATGCTATAAACACTGTCATTAACACTTTAAAGCACAGTCCACCTACCTTTCAATCTCGGCCTTCCAGCGAGCAACGTCGCTGTTGGGGCAGACAATTAGCTCCTTGCAAGCCTTGTAGAAGCGGATATTCTCCAGGCTGTACTCCTTCTTCAGGAAATGTTCAAACTCCAAACATCCTGTTGCGTCCTGAAGCAGAGCCTCAAATCTCAGGGCCCACATCCGGATACGCATTTCTGTCGGGATTTCCACTCTGTAAAATGTTTTTTTGAGAATTTAACAGATTCAATAAGAATGAACCAGGATGTTAAACCTGACGGCCAACTTCTAGATACACCTCTGTGCCTGGATCTCTACACAGTTACATGAAATATACATAATCTAACAAATTCAATAAGCCAGAAGGTGCATCTCAATTTTCATTGCCCATATCGGTTTCCGTCTGTCTGGACCTCTACTATGTCACATTACATAAATCCATAATTTCCAGGATAATTTTTTTTGAGGAAGTGATGTGTGTGAATGAAGTTGTTCATGTCAGCAAGTATTTATGCCATCAATTGTTTATGTCAGCAAGTATTTATGCCATCAATTGTTTATGTCAGCAAGTATTTATGCCATCAATTGTTTATGTCAGCAATATAATGTCATCAAGTATCCATGACAACTAATATTTATTTCACCTAGTATTTTTTTAATCTGATGTTTTTTTCATCATATATTTTTGTCATCTAGTATTTATTTCAACTAAAATTTATGTCATTTAGTATTTATTTCACCTTATATTTATGTCATTTAGTATTTAGTTCACCTTATATTTATGTCTTCTAGTACTCAAATCATCCAGTGTTTGTTTCAACTTAGATTTATTTCATCTAATATTTATTTCATATAATATTAATGTCATCTAGTATTAATTTTGTCTAATATTTATGCCATCAAGTATTTACATGATAAATTTTTTATGTCAGCAATCATCAATAATTTACGTCATGAAGTATCTATTTTCCTATGTCATGAAGTAGTTATTTTCATGAGAGTGTTTCAGCCCAAAGGAAACTAAACCAATGAGATCAATGTTTTAAATGCAGCTGCTTATTATCAATCCTGTAAAATAGCGAGGACCTGTTTGGGTATTTAATAAGAGATTTATGCCCAATGCAGGGTAAATTGGCCTAGATCCCTTTTGATATTTGTTCCCAAAGTCATTTATATACATTTCACGGTACAGTAAAAACCCTATATGCGACCAACCCGTGTTCACGACCAACCCACTAATGAGACCATTTTTTTTTTCAAGACCAATCTTTTTCCTCTACAATCCAATGGTTGTAAATCCCCCAAAAAACAGGCATCCCGTTATTCAGTAATATAACTACTTAATCCAGTCCCTTTTAATTAATCATATGTTAAATTGATCAGTTAATGCGACCGCAGGTAATTTGTTGACAGACATACATGTTTGTTTTCACACCTCCACTTTATAAGAAGTTTACAACACCTGTCCCAGTTTAAGGATAATCAACAACCACTTTACAACAATTAAGTAGCCCTTGACGATAGAGGTAAAAGTTAGAGTGAAAAACACGGAAGTGTTTGATAATTGATGGGTTTCGATTGATTTAATGCTTTTATTGAATTTTCGGTTAGAATTACTGTGAAAATGTAAAATTAATATTCCATCAATATTCACAACAACTTGTATTTTAAGGGCCATGCATAAATTGAAACTGTGTTGTTTTGATACATGTTATTCATTGTATATTCTATAATATAATGAATAAATTACAGAATTTTGTATTTATTTCATTTGCTTTTTAGATTCAGACTCAAACTACAGTTACATATTTGTGAAATAAAGTAGCACATGTTACAAAACTTAAGTTAAAACCATGACTAAAATATGCAACACCCAGCAAAACATAGTAAGAATCTAATGCATTCCACCATTTGACCGTTCACAACCCTAATCAGCACAAACTCTGTGAGGAAACCATTAAGACCATTTTTTCATAGGTGGTGTGAATAGAGGGGTTTTACTGTACATTCTACTATTTTTGATGCAAATGTCCACGCAAAAATGAATGAATCTTTCCAACTGTACAATAGTCTGATGTTAAAAGCACTCAATTCTGATTTCAAGATTTATCCTGAACTTTAGAACCACTGGAAAGATGTGAAAAATTAGCAGGCTAATAGTATTAAATTAAAAACAATTTTTATATCTTGTTTTCAAAAGACAAGTTTCATTTGAACTACGAATACAGGTGTATATATCTTGCCCTGCTTCATCTTAATGGTGATTGTGAAATTTGTTTTCAAACAAATCAATTCCACATACATCTCCAACAAAGCTTCACCAGCTTCAAGATAAAACTGAAACTGTATACCATCAACTCAACATCTAATAAATTCCCACCAGTGTATAATTATCAGCTAAATATAGATGGATGAGACTGGAAATAGCGGTAATGCCTATACCAAATAGCTATAATGCGTTTGTGAAAAAGTACCACTCTAAAGGCCAAATTTGTGAACCACAGATAATGATTTCAAAAGATTCTATGAAAAGTGTGGAATGGAGTTATGTACTCAAACATTTATTCGCCGGCAGTCAGCCAGCCAGACAGACAAACAAACGGATAGACTGGCAATTTATTTCTGACTTAATTTGGACTAAACCAAAGAATTAACCATTTTTATACAAATTGGCAGCAGGGGCCAATTGTATAAATCTGGATAAGTTATCCACAGCATTCTTACATTTTCCTATTCTGATTCTCAAACTTAGACTAAAGAGCCTATCAATTGTCACTGTCGAATAAGATTATTGGAATTCAGTTGGAAAAAAATGTTTTTGTCTAATATGTTCATGAAAATAAAAGATTCAAGAAGCTCCCGCTGGTCCACTGCAAACAATTTTTTTTTTTTTAAAAATGCCCTTATGTTTTTGTTACCTTGTATAGCTAATCTTACTTTGTAGATGATGTTTGTCTTGATAATGATTCAGACTGGAGTAAAGATGTATTTTCAAACCAAATCCAGGCAGTTTATACAAATTTCCTTAATCCCAAATGTGACAAAAGCTGACAACTTGTAGAATCATGCTCAAGTCTGTTTTCTGGGCAGAGACCAGGACTGGTGTCCATTTTGAGAGGCCATGAGAAGGTTCTCCTGGTGAGGCTCAAACCCACAACCGCTTGGGTATGGGGCAGACACCTATACCACTAGACAACTCCCATCCTGCTCTAAGCGGACACTTATATCCTATATCATAAGACCACTCTTACCCTGGTGAGGCTCAAACTCACAATCCCTTGGATAAGGGGCGGACACCTATACCACAAGACAACTCCCATCCTGCTCTAGGCGGACACCTATATCCTATATCATAAGACCACTCTTACCCTGGTGAGGCTCAAACCCACAATCCCTTGGGTAAGGGGCGGACACCTATACCACTAGACAACTCCCATCCTGCTCTAGGCGGACACCTATATCCTATATCATAAGACCACTCTTACCCTGGTGAGGCTCAAACCCACAACCCCTTGGGTATGGGGCGGACACCAATACCACTAGACAACTCCCATCCTGCTCTAGGCGGACACCTATATCCTTTATCATAAGACCACTCTTACCCTGGTGAGGCTCAAACCCACAACCCCTTGGGTAAAAGGCGGGCACCTTCAACCTATATCACTAAATCACTCTTACCCTGGTGAGGCTCAAACCCACAACCCCTTGGGTAAAAGGCGGGAACCTTCAACCTATATCACTAAATCACTCTTACCCTAGTGGTCATTGAACCCACAACTTCTTGGGTAAAAGGCAGGCACCTTCAACCTATATCACTAAATCACTCTTACCCTAGTGGTCATTGAACCCACAACTTCTTGGGTAAAAGGCAGGCACCTTCAACCTATATCACTAAATCACTCTTACCCGAGTGGTCATTGAACCCACAACCTCTTGGGTAAAAGGCAGGCACCTTTAACCTATATCACTAAATCACTCTTACCCTAGTGTTCATTGAACCCACAACTTCTTGGGTAAAAGGCAGGCACCTTCAACCTATATCACTAAATCACTCTTACCTTGGTGGACATTGAACCCACAACTTCTTGGGTACAAGGCAGGCACCTTCAACCTATATCACTAAATCACTCTTACCCTAGTGGTCATTGAACCCACAACTTCTTGGGTAAAAGGCAGGCACCTTCAACCTATATCACTAAATCACTCTTACCCTGGTGGTCATTGAACCCACAACTTCTTGGGTAAAAGGCAGGCACCTTCAACCTATATCACTAAATCACTCTTATCCTGGTGGACATTGAACCCACAACTTCTTGGGTAAAAGGCAGGCACCTTCAACCTATATCACTAAATCACTCTTACCCTAGTGGTCATTGAACCCACAACTTCTTGGGTAAAAGGCAGGCACCTTCAACCTATATCACTAAATCACTCTTACCCTGGTGGTCATTGAACCCACAACTTCTTGGGTAAAAGGCAGGCACCATCAACCTATATCACTAAATCACTCTTACCCTGGTGGTCATTGAACCCACAACCTCTTGGGTAAAAGGCAGGCACCTTCAACCTATATCACTAAATCACTCTTACCCTAGTGGTCATTGAACCCACAACTTCTTGGGTAAAAGGCAGGCACCTTCAACCTATATCACTAAATCACTCTTACCCTGGTGGTCATTGAACCCACAACTTCTTGGGTAAAAGGCAGGCACCTTCAACCTTTATCACTAAATTACTCTTACCCTGGTGGACATTGAACCCACAACTTCTTGGGTAAAAGGCGGGCACCTTCAACCTATATCACTAAATCACTCTTACCCTAGTGGTCATTGAACCCACAACTTCTTGGGTAAAAGGCAGGCACCTTCAACCTATATCACTAAATCACTCTTACCCTGGTGGACATTGAACCCACAACTTCTTGGGTAAAAGGCAGGCACCTTCAACCTATATCACTAAATCACTCTTACCCTGGTGGTCATTGAACCCACAACCTCTTGGGTAAAAGGCAGGCACCTTCAACCTATATCACTAAATCACTCTTACCCTAGTGGTCATTGAACCCACAACCTCTTGGGTAAAAGGCAGGCACCTTCAACCTATATCACTAAATCACTCTTACCCTGGTGGACATTGAACCCACAACCTCTTTGGTAAGGGGCAGACATCTGTATCCTATATCACTAGATCACTCTTACCCGGGTGAGGCTCAAACCCACAACCTCTTGGGTAAGAGGTAGACACCTATATCCCATATCATTAGACCATGCATTGAACCCAATACCTCATTGGCAAGAGGTAGACACCTATACAAATGGTAGGGATAGAACCTCTTAAGTGAGAGGGGGACACCTTAATCCTATACCATAAGACCACAGTCATCCTGGTAGGGATAGAACCCACAACTTCTTTGTTTTGTATAAATGTTTGTAGAAAACAGTATAAGAACCAAATTGAAATGTTTTGTGCTACTTGGGAATTACCTTCCACTGTGACGAGTTTAAGAAAAATTGGTTTAATCTGTCACCTTATTTAATGTTTTCAAGAACCTTTTTTCTGTCCATTTTCGATGCTTTGTAACTTAACTTACATTCTCCTGTTAATGTCCCACATTACTTCATCCTCAGAGATCCAGGGGTTACTGGGCTGGGCTGCTTTTTCATTGTGTAGCGGGTCGTATTTCATGTACTGCTCACAGTTCTTGATAAATCTGGATAAAACAGCCTAACTATGGATCTATGAAATACAACATTTATTTGCATAAGCTATTTATAGCTGGTTTTTACATTATAGGGAAATGTGGTTGAGATTGTGTTTCCGTCTTGATCTAGTTTTCAATATAAGATACAAAAGTTCCATTATTATAACTGTGGCACACTTCGTGAGGCCTGAACAAAGTATCTTTGTAGATCAACTTGTTTACAAGTCATTGGCAATAAACTGTGACCACTGATAAAGTAAAAAATATTTCTGGATAAATAAACAATGCGGGCCTCAAATATTTGAATCAGTGTTATGTTAAATACAGCTAATCCTTGAGGCTGTCCTCATTCTATGTGACAACAGGGATCTTTGCCTTTAAACTTTGCAGGCTTTCAAGTGACCAATAACAAAAAAGAAGGGATAAAAGTAGGAGGATTTTTTGGAAAAAATAGGGAAAAGTAGGATATAAAGAGCAAAAAGCAGGAATAGTAGGGCCCTTCACTTACTTTTTTGGATGCAAATAAAGGACAACTAAACCTATTCATCAATAATTTTTGCATAATATTCACTTCTTAAAGAGTTTTTATACTTAGGTCAGGATTTATGTTTATGATAATCTAATTAAAAACAAGAGGGCCCTGAAGGCCCTGAATCGCTCACCTGATCCAATAAAGATCATCAACAATAACATTCTGATCAAGGTCCATGAACATATGGTCATAAATGTGGCCTCGAGAGTGTTAAAATACTTTTCCTATTATTTGACCTGGTGACCTAGTTTTTGACCGCACATGACCCAGATTCAAACTTGACCTAGAGCTAATCAATATAAACATTCTGACTAAGTTTCATGGACATACAGTCATAAATGTGACCTCTAGAGTGCTTACAAGCTTTTCCTATGATTTGACCTTATGACCTAGATTTTGACCGCACATGACCCAGATTTAAACTTGACTTAGAGATAATTAATGTAAACATTCTGACAAACTTTCATTAAGAAACCTTTATAAATGTGACCTCTAGAGTGTTAACAAGCTTTTCCTTAAATTTGACCTGGTGACCTAGTTCTTTACCGCACATGACCCAGATTCAAACTTGGCCTAGAGCTAATCAATATAAACATTCTGACTAAGTGTCATGGACATACAGTCATAAATGTGACCTCTAGAGTGCTAACAAGCTTTTCCTATGATTTGACCTAATGACTTAGATTTTGACCGCACATGACCCAGATTTAAACTTGACTTAGAGATAATTAATGTAAACATTCTGACCAACTTTCATTAAGAAACCTTTATCAATGTGACCTCTAGAGTGTTAACAAGCTTTTCCTTAAATTTGACCGGGTGACCTAGTTTTGACCGCACATGATCCAGATGCGAACTTGGCCTAGAGCTAATCAATATAAACATTCTGACTAAGTGTCATGGACATACAGTCATAAATGTGACCTCTAGAGTGCTAACAAGCTTTTCCTATTATTTGACCTGGTGACCTAGTTTTTGACCGCACATGACCCAGATTTAAACTTGACTTTAAGATAATTAATGTAAACATTCTGACCAACTTTCATGAAATACAGTCATAAATGAGACGTCTATAGTGTAAACAAGATTTTCCTTAAATTAAACCTGGTGACCTAGTTTTTGACCGCACATGACCCAGAATCAAACTTGACATAGAGAGTATTAATATTAACATTCCGACCAAGTTTCCTGAAGATACAGTCATAAATGTGACCTCTATAGTGTAAACAAGCTTTTCCTTTAATTTGACCTGGTGACCTAGTTATTAACCCCAGATGACCCAATATCGAACTCATCCAAGATTTTATTGAGGGTAACATTTTGACCAAGTTTCATTAAGATAGTGCCCAAATTGTGACCTCTAGAGTGTTAACAGTCAAATTGTTGACGATGGACGACAACGACGGACACAGGGCGATCACAATAGCTCACCTTGAGCACTTCGTGCTCAGGTGAGCTAAAAATTCATTTATCAAAATTCAAGTTCAGCATATATTTTATCTAATTCAAATAAGCTACTTAAGCCTGTTAAGCGTAAGAAGTTTGGAGAAATAGGGGCCAGAGCTTCAAGAGGGATTCAGCCACAGGATGAGGAAATGGTGTCTCCGACTTGTCAACATGCACCACTCCTTCTCATCATAGTACCCCTCTTGCAGCACTAATGACCTACTGCATAAAACTTATCCTACAATAAAACTAGAAATCGCTTCTTATTAAAATCAAGATTTAGATAATTTCAAACAATGCATTTAGTTAACAATGCATTTAGAAAAACTTTTCTATTAATTCTCGAACTACTTTTACAAAAAAGTAAGGATACTAGGGTTTTTTCAAGAAAAAGTAGGGAAAAGAAGGAGCTCAACAAAAAAAGTAGGGAAAAGTAGGAAAAGAAGGGCCCGCTTGAAAGCCTGACTGCCATAAAACACAATTATCAGTCTCAAAGTACCTAAAGCATTCCAAAATTTATTGATAGAGAACCATTTTAAATAAATACATCATCTTTTCCTCTATTGATATTATTAGCATTAATTTGAATAATTGTTGGGCTACATTTGTATTCACTAGAGCTAATTACTAATAACAATGGTGCCTTACATATCTAATGACTTAGAAAACTTCATCCTCGGCCTTGTCATGGCTTTTCTCAAGTAATTCACCTGAAATTAAAGGATTAAAAAATCATAATGTATAAATTTCTACATTTTCAGTACCTCTTAAATAAAAACAGATTTCTCCTCTTTAAATAAACCTGAAATAGTTACTGAATAACAAAATGATCAACATACGCATCTCATGTTTGCAAAGAAAATGATGTTTACATCACTTTCCTGATCATCAATACAAGGCTATCTTTGGAAACAGTGTAAGCTCCCCAATAGTGTAGAAAAATCAGAAATGAAAGCGCAAATTGAAACTATTGCTTTTAAACTTGTTTGCCTTTTTAGATTACAAGTTTCCTAATTAGGAGTTGGATGTGGACAGAAGCACCATTAACACTTCCATGGATAGTGATTTCGAAACCGTTCATAATAGTTGCCGAATAAAAGACAAGATACGTATAATACAGTAAAATTGCAATCGCTTGAGGACGCTGGGGTCCAAGCTAAGCCCTCGAGGGAACCGATGTTTCAAACGACCCTAGTTTCAATTACTCAGTCTGTTAAAGCTGCACTCTCACAGATTGAATGTTTTGACAACTTTTTTTATTTTTTTTTAATAAAACGAGCCATTTTTGCGAAAATCCATGGAAACCAGTGATGCAAGACTGCTGACAAAAAATTAGGTCACAGAATTTTATATTTTAGTTGAAAAATTGATGTTTTATGCATTTTTCTTAAACCATTAGTAATGGTTTAAGCCATAAAACTTTCATTTTCAAACGGAAATATGAAAATCTATGATCTGATTTATTGTCAACAATCTTATATCATTGGTTTGCAGATATTTAGGCAAATATTTGCTCTCTCCAAGACAAAAAAAAAAAGTTGTAAAAATGGTATAACTGTGAGAGTGCAGCTATAAGAAATGTCTTTCAGTGTATTTTAAGTTTGAAGTCGTCAAACTGAATGTTTACTTGGGCACCGATTATGTTTTGAATTGTGGAATTCGCTCATGTGTTCAAAGACTGTATTATACTAAATGAGAGAATCAAGAATTGACAATTGGCACATCTTGTCTCGCGCAACTGTTGAATCATAATTTTGCGTGACAGTGTACTGAGCGTCTAAAGATCACAGTCAGCATCACAATTAACTTCTCGTCATTAACTACTCATAATTATCTTCTCAAATGCCCTTATCAACTAAAAGCGATCATGTGTAAACAGTGATGGTGTTTCACACCTCATCAAATTATCTTTCAAATGTCATTGCAACTTTTACTACTTGTGAAAATTTTAATTCCTAGCAATTGTTTGTTTATTTTGGAACATGCGCTCAGGAAAATGTGTGAAATTATAACCTCAAGGGAGTCGTAAGGTTTTGTGCATTATTTGTGTAAGTGGGACTGGTTATGGAGCTCGACTCCTCGACTTGTTTAAGTTTTGATGCAGCGTCAGTATAATTTATATGAAAATAGAAGGAAAAATGTTCGGGACTAAGCTTTGACCTCGAGGGACCGCCGTTGCTCGATTGACCGCCTGTTCAAACAACCACAGCTTTACTGTATGCAGCATTCAATAATGATAAACCTGCAAGTGTGATCTCGAACTTTGATGTACAAAAATAGGTCTTGCACTTGACATGTCGTCTTTATGTACTGAACACATGTGACAATTCATTTTATAATATCAATGTCTCTCCCCGCATGACCTGACAGATGGTTGGACTATGCCTCATCTGAGGGCATGAAAATGAACATAGGGCAATAATTATAACTACCAAAGACGGAGCTATGGTCCTTTACTTCTCAATTATTACTTCCTATGTTAGCATTATCAATCGCCCAAATTGCCATTGGCGATTAAAAATTCCAGAAGGCGACTAAAATCAATTTTTTGCAAGTTTTGGCGATTCCTTAAAATCTAGTTCAAAACCGTGCTTTTTCATGATTTCCATCACTTTTATGACCCAATGTCATAGGTTTCAACATAAACCAGCAGGCCTGTATTGATAATTATCTTACCCGAGGCCATAATTAGCCATGTGTGCAATGACTGCAGCACACTTTCCATTTATTAATCCAATAAACACATGGTCATCATGTGAATTGCAGAAAAGAATAATAGCACGCGCCACTGAAATCATGTGGCGAGCATTCCCTTGCCAAAAATAGTAGGTAGGAGGAGCTTTCACTGTCGCTTGAATGCAATCGCCAATGGCTGTACGAATATCCTGGGTGTAAAAATAATCGACGTGCGTGATGTCGGCACATAACAACTTTCATCAACCTGTTCTGATAGTAGTTTCGCGACTTTCAATGAAAAGGCGGTTTGTCTTTGATATAATGTCATCAATAAAGTGTTATTATAAATGCATTGGTGTTGTTTTTCATTTTGTAGTATGTATCTAATTAAGTGAGTTATCATAGCTTTTTTTTCAAAGGTAAGTGCCAATTAAGCCAATACTGTGTGCAGTATATAGTTATGAAAAATACTTCTTCTTTGACATTCGAAGATAAAATACGAGATCAACATGTAAAAAATCTTAAGAAAAGAAAAGCAGAATGTGATCTTGTCGCCAACAAACACTGTTTGCATTCTGTACTCCTCTAAAGAAACAGAAGGAAGCTGATGTGCAAAAGGTACCTGTTTTTTTCTTTCGACGATAAATTAAAGTGACACTCTTATTCAAAAGCAATACATACACATGTGTAACAAACGTCAATTTTGACTAATAAACCTTTAACTACTTACTAGATAATGCATTTACGGAAAATATTAATTACTGACAACACAATTGTAATTGTGTATTTAAAAGCAGAAAGCGCAAAAATATTAAATGATTGGTCAATGCTAAAAGATTTGCTGTTGTCTACTATAGTCTCATCAGGCAGAAATATTGTGTTTTATGCTCATTTCTTTCAAAAGTTAAACTTGGTATCCTTCATAAGAACAATTGTTTTCAACGTTTATTCGGCAATAGTAATGTGTTTCTAGTTTCTTCAAATAAATAAGTATTCAAAATAATGTACATGTATTTTCAGGACGCCACACTATGCACCCCTTCTGCCGTTGATGACTCTGGCGTATCGGCGCCGAGCACCACTACGTCACAACCAGCAAAGCAAGGCTCATCATCACTGGCAGGGCCCAACAAACTTACTGCATCACGAAACAACGCCAGAAACTTCAAGTTAACTTGGTTGCAGACATATCCGTTTATTCGGTTTGTAATACAACATTACAACTCCTGTTCTGCAAAAGCATGCGAAAGAGCCGGTCTGGTGAACGTATGGACCATGGGATGCGACAAGATGAAAGCCGACGCCATTCGTAAACATGCCTTGACTTTAGACCACAAGTTTGCCGTTGCCGCACAGGAAGCCAGTGGAAGCATGGATGTTGCTGCAGTTCGAGCCGCCGAGAAGGAGCGCGATCTTGTGGAGGGGATAATGCAGAATCTCTACTACCTGGCAAAACGGAACGTCGCATCGAGCGCTATCAGCAATTTAAATAAGTTAATCATCTACCACAACGTCTCCAAATTCCAGCCAGCGGTGAAATCTGACAAAAACCTGCCATATGCGCACCACGAGAGCGTGAAGGAGATGCAGGAAGCCCTTCGGGATGTAGTATGACAGCAGCTGATCAACGACACAAGAGACAGCGACATGTACACCATGATGTGCGATGAGTCTACGGATGTGTCTAATGAAAAGACTCTTGTTGTATATGTGCGTTATGCAAAACGTGGCAGGGCTGAAACAAAATTCTTTGAAGTATCGGAAATAAATCGGGATGAATGTAATGCCGCCGGACTATGTGAGACGATAAGCAGAGTTTTAGAGTCAAGGGGTGTCAACCTTGAAAACATGTGCTGCATCACTACTGACGGTGCATGGTGATGACAGGTGTACATGAAGGCTTAACAACACTCCTGAAAAGAAGAAATCCCCATCTTCTGAGCATCCACTGCATCAAATATAGACTGGCCCTGGCTAGCAGACAAGCAGCAGACAAGGTGCAGTATTTAGTGAAATATCAGGCCAAGATCAATACCATCTTCAAATATTACAACTATTCACCAAAACATCAGTCTTGGCTAAAAAAAATTCAGGAAGTGTATGAAATGGCTGAAAGAAAATTCAAGCAGACATTTCATACACGCTGGCTCTCATTTGAAGGAGCTGTTGATGCTGTCATCATCAACTACGACGCTCTCCTTACGTGCCTTGAGATGGAGGTAGCTGAGGACAGTGACCCAGTGGCTGTTGGCTTGCTGAATTTTGTCAGCAACTACAAGTTATTGGCAACGTTGTACATGCTTCGAGATGTGCTGTCGAAGTTATGTACATTGAGTTTGGTCTTCCAGATGACAGATGTCAACCTGACCCAGCAGACCTTCACTCTGGAAGCCACTCTGCGGTCCCTTCAGGAGATGACAACAACCCCTGGTCCCTACCTAAAGGATTTCCTGGCCAGCCTACCTGATGGGTACCAGAATGGGTTTGATCTTGGAGATGATGGCAACAAGAATTTCATCAAATGTTCCAATAAAGAAATAGACGCCAGTGAAAAAATCCGCAGCACGTATATCAATCACGTCATCGAAAACCTAGAGGCCAGGGTCACCGACACTGGCATAATCTCAAACTTTGCAGTGCTGAACCCAGAGAATCTGCCACAAAATGCCACAGACTTAGCCACCTATGGAGACCAACAGATCCATGACCTGGGAAAGCACTATGGCCCCAGCAATACCAACCAACAATCACCAATGACAGTGAGTGAGAAACACCTCATGGCCCCAGCATTACCAACCAACAATCACCAATGACAGTGAGTGAGAAACACCTCATGGCCCCAGCATTACCAACCAACAATCACCAATGACAGTGAGTGAGAAACACCTCATGGCCCCAGCATTACCAACCAACAATCACCAATGACAGTGAGTGAGAATCACCTCATGGCCCCAGCAATACCAACCAACAATCACCAATGACAGTGAGTGAGAAACACCTCATGGCCCCAGCAATACCAACCAACAATCACCAATGACAGTGAGTGATAAACACCTCATGGCCCCAGCAATACCAACCAACAATCACCAATGACAGTGAGTGAGAAACACCTCATGGCCCCAGCAATACCAACCAACAATCACCAATGACAGTGAGTGAGAAACACCTCATGGCCCCAGCAATACCAACCAACAATCACCAATGACAGTGAGTGAGTAACACCTCATGGCCCCAGCATTACCAACCAACAATCACCAATGACAGTGAGTGAGAAACACCTCATGGCCCCAGCATTACCAACCAACAATCACCAATGACAGTGAGTGAGAAACACCTCATGGCCCCAGCATTACCAACCAACAATCACCAATGACAGTGAGTGAGAAACACCTCAAGTGTGAGTGGTCCTTATTCAAACACCACATGGACAAGAACCACCGGACTATGACGTTCTCCAACATGGCAGAGACTGTGCTCACAAGCAAAACACTGGGGGCATCTTACCCTAATCTCTGCAAGATCATGAAGTTTGCCATCACTCTGCCACTCTCCACTGCTGACTGTAAAAGAGGTTTCAGCAAGTACAACTTAATTAAAACCAAATCCCGAAATAGACTCACCCCAGACAGTGTAAATACTCTATAATGACAATAACAGTCAACACACCAGATCTTGACCACATGAAGGACTTCTTCTGCAAGGCATTTGACCTTTGGGCATCCACCAAACAGAGGAAGATCAACACATTCTTTAAGTAAAACTAAGGTTAAGAATTATACTGATGTGGTGATTGTGTTAGTGATAGTGTTCTAGTATATATGTATTATGATATTTATATACTTGCTTTTGATTCATGCTGATTTGTTGTCTACGCAAAATAAATTTTTATTATTTTCTGTTGTTTTTTGCCATTTTATTTCTTAAAACAAAGAATTTTCTATTTGAAATCCATGCTTAAAATTGCTGAAAGTACAGGAAATTGCACTATTTACACAACATGTACTGAATTTTTCTTCCAACAGGATTTAAATCCATTCAGTGTTGTTTTTTAGTTATTGCCTTGACAAGCAGCTTCCATATTGATGCATATTGTAAAATTCAAAGGGTGGATAAATCAACAATTACTCAAGTCAGGATAATGGTTTTTGCCTACTGCACTTGTGCATGTTGCTCTTTGACTCTTAGTTTTTTTCTGCCTTAATAACGAGGTAATGGTTCTGAAACTTTATGTAAATTACCCAACATAACAATAATCTATTGAATGCAAATTTATTCAGTCATTTATGTGCACCTTTCACAATACCAGAGAGGTATATTTTGGTCTATAGATTACAGATCAAGCTAGCAGTTGAAATAATGCTGATTTTGTGAAGCTGTGTAGTAAAAATTACAGTGTTTTCTCTAAATAACTCCTCAAATAGCAATTTTGTCTTTAAAAATTCAACCAAACACATAAACCATTTAGAAGAAAATTCACAAATATTCATTAACAAAGAGCCTACATACTTCCTTGACTACAAGCTCCCTGTTTTTGCGTTTGCGCTGTAGCATCTGACTGGGCTGGAAGCAGCGGCTAGGACCTTCCTCCAGGAACTTCACCTGCCCAGGCTGTAATAGGAAAATACAGACATTGATCAAGAGAGAGAGTTACCATTGACTATTACTTTACTTTTCAGCCCCAAAATACACATCAGTTCTTATTTTAATGACCAAGTTGGCAAGTTGTTCGTCTGTATGATGATGATATCCCTAAGAAGTGGATCAAACTGTTGCATAAACATTTTTGTAATGTTATTTATGATTCACTACATTACAAACTAGGTATACATTATACTTTGGATCCAGGTATTATTTCTGCTGTAGAGGTATCATTATAATATTATGTATATATGACACACAAATGTAAGGAGACATCCACTATTGTATGATCATCATACATGTATAAAACATATAATTACATCTGTAGATGTTTATCCCATTTGTATTCATTACATTTGTATCATTTTAATTTTGAGTAATGTATTCCGCATCTTTAATTAAAATTCCAAGGAAATATATGAGCTGTTACAGATGCATTCAAGACAAACCAACGACCAACTAATGACTCTGACAGAGGTTGTTTCCTGTCCGTATTCAGTACATCAAGAACTATTCTCCTGAAAACCACAGTGCTGTTAATATATTTTATTTTTCCATGTCTCATTTATATATCTTGAATATCTTTTTGATTTATGGCCAAAGTTAGTTTTTGCATAGCTACATGTATATGTAATACGGCCAAATGCCATCAAAATACATAACTCAAGAAAGCCATGTTATTGTGACTTAGGTTTATCATAAATATGCCATATTTCAAATTAATGGTCATGGATTCATTTAGTCTGCGAAAGTAAATAACAATATGGAATGGCATACATTTTCATATACAGATTTCCTAGTGAAATCAAAAGCAATTTAGTAACAAATCTATGATATTGTTTCACAATAAAATCAAGCCAAAGGAAAAACAGTTCACTTCATAATTAGTGCCAAGCATGCACAAAATAGCCTACGCAAAAAAGACAATCTAGCAAAAATCATTAGAACGATAAAAAGAGAAACACATTGCTAAATCTAAAATATCACCTCCACCTGTAATGGCAATAAGGCATTACTGAAGTGTTGTTGCTTTTCTGCTCTACTTCGTTTTGGAGTTTTCTGGGTCAATAATCTCCTAAGTTTCTGTGTATGGATATCGAATCCTTTCACTTCAAAGAAAGCAGACATGTCCATACTCTGTGGCCTTTGTCTTGGCCTTTGCTTAGTTTCTGCGATAACTTGCTCTGTTATACAATGTAAGCTGCGTGGATGCTTTGTCTTAAGTAATCCAGGACTATAACTGAGGGGTCTTGACTTTGATTTTGGTTTAAAGTTTTCAGCAGAATCAAGGCTTCTTGGCCGCCGTAGATATTTTGGGTTGAATGGAGCAATGTGTGGAGGTGGGTTGAATCTGATTGGTGAGGTTGAACCATGAATGTCTGGTACAGAATCCTTCGATTCATTATCAGTGTCATCAGAGTCAGACGAACTTTCATTAGTAATGTTTTCTGTTCTCCCAGCAGCTTTATATGAAACTATTTCATCTGACTTAATACTGACCCCACCCACGTCACCATTTATTAACACGCTTTCTTCCGTTTTGTTAGAGTCTTTATCCTGATCACAGGTTGCACCATCCTGATCATCTGGAGGCTTGTCTTCATCTGGTTTATTTTTCCTTTCACCGCAATAGATATGTGTACTGTTCCTGTTCCAAGGTTTCTGGGATTCCCGTCTCTCTTTCAGAAGGGTGTATTCTGAAGATTCCCCACCCGCCACCTCAGGACCAACTTCATCTTCTTGCTTTTTAGCAACACAACTCAGGCCTCCCATTACTCTAGCAGGAAAGCTCTATTTTACACATCATTAACATCCTTGTTAAAACTCTTTCTGTTTTACACATTTTCTGACCATACCATGATGCCATCAGTTAATTTTCTGCTCAAAAACATAAATCAGCATTGTATCCATATTTTCAGAAGCATTATGTAATATTTATACAGTTCAAAGTCTGATAATTGTACAAATATCTTAGTATTGCTTTGAAATTTAAAAAAAAAACAGGAAAATGATCAGGAAGTTGTTCCACTTTTACAAATGAACATTTTCAAGTCACTGCTTCCTTTTTGCGTCTATTTTGAAGTACTAAGGTTTCAAGTATTGGCTCTCGACAGGACACTTATACACATGTCATAAGTAACCTACATTAACACTTATATCATACTTCATTCTATTAACATCACATTTCAGTTGTATATTGCAGTCAAATACTTATACCTACTATGTTATCACCATACCTAACATGTATAACTTTTCAAGAAATTAAATTGTTCGTGATATTAATGTTAAGCATTCATACAAAGGAAAATGCTATGTACTTTGTGCAGCGACATTCAGTGAAATTAATTGACAGGGGTATTAACTCTTGGTTAAAAACCAACCGTCTTGTTTAAACAGCTCCCTTACTTTCTGTGTATGACAAATGAGAACGAGGGATGGGTAGTGGTCATGTTATTAAAAGGCATCAAAAGGTCTGTGTAAATTGCATATCAAAAGACTTTGTTCAATGCCTTTAATGTTGCCTTAATCAGTGGTTAGTGGACACATTATTAATTTGCATCAAAGTGCTGTGCACAGTGCCTTAAATGTTGCGTCAGGAGGTAGTGGACATGTTATAACAAGCATCAAAGGTGTTTCTACAAAGCCTTAAATGTTGCATTAGACACGCAATAATCTGCATCAAAGGACAGTGCAGTTAATGTTGGATCAGCCATAAGTGAACACGTTAATAATCCCCATTAACAGGACTGTGATCAGTGTCTTTAATGATACATCAGTGGTTAGCGGACATGTTAAAAACCCACATCAAAGGGCAGTGCACTGTGCCTTTAATGATGCATCAATGATTAGTGGACACGTGAAAAACCCACATCAAAGGGCTGTGCACTGTGCCTTTAATGATGCATCAATGATTAGTGGACACGTTAAAAATCCACATCAAAGGACTGTGATCAGTGCCTTTACTGATGAATCAGTGGTTTGTGGACATGTTAAAAATCCACATCAAATAGCTGTGCACTGTGCCTTTAATGATGCATCAGTGGTTAGCAGACACGTTAAAAATCTGCATCAAAGGACTGTGATCAGTGCCTTTAATGATGCATCAGTGGTTAGTGGACACATTAAAATTCCACATCAAAGGGCTGTGCACTGTGCCATTAATGATGCATCAGTGGTTAGCGGACACGTTAAAATTCCACATCAAAGGGCTGTGCACTGTGCCTTTAATGATGCATCAGTGGTTAGTGGACATGTTAAAATTCCACATCAAAGGACTGTGATCAGTGCCTTAACTGATGAATCAGTGGTATGTGGACACGTTTTAATTCCACATCAAACGACTGTGATCAGTGCCTTTAATGATGCATCAGTGGTTAGTGGACATATTAAAATTCCACATCAAAAGACTGTGCACTGTGCCTTTAATGATGCATCAGTGGTTAGTGGACTCATTAAAATTCCACATCAAAGGACTGATATCAGTGCCTTTAATGATGCATCAGTGGTTAGTGGACACATTAAAATTCCACATCAAAGGACTGTGATCAGTGCCTTTAATGATGCATCATTGGTTAGTGGACATGTTAAAATTCCACATCAAAGGACTGTGCCTTTAATGATGCATCAGTGGTTTGTGGACACGTTAAAATTCCACATCAAACGACTGTGCACTGTGCCTTTAATGATGCATCAGTGGTAAGCGGACACGTTAAAATTCCACATCAAAGGGCTGTGCACTGTGCCTTTAATGATGCATCAGTTGTTAGTGGACATGTTAAAATTTCACATCAGAGGGCTGTGCACTGTGCCTTTAATGATGCATCAGTGGTTAGTGGACACGTTAAAATTCCACATCAAAGGGCTTTGCACTGTGCCTTTAATGATGCATCAGTGGTTAGTGGACACGTTAAAATTTCACATCAAAGGACTGTGATCAGTGCCTTTAATGATGCATCAGTGGTTAGTGGACACGTTAAATTTCCACATCAAAGGGCTGTGCATTGTGCCTTTAATGATGCATCAGTGGTTAGCGGACACGTTAAAATTCAACATCAAAGGGCTGTGCACTGTGCCTTTAATGATGCATCAGTGGTTAGCGGACACGTTAAAATTCCACATCAAAGGGCTGTGCACTGTGCCTTTAATGATGCATCAGTGGTTAGCGGACACGTTAAAATTCAACATCAAAGGGCTGTGCACTGTGCCTTTAATGATGCATCAGTGGTTAGGGGACATGTTAAAATTCCACATCAAAGGGCTGTGCACTGTGCCTTTACTGATGAATCAGTGGTTTGTGGACATGTTAAAATTCCACATCAAACGACTGTGATCAGTGTCTTTAATGATGCATCAGTGGTTAGTGGACACGTTAAAATTCCACATCAAAGGACTGATATCAGTGCCTTTAATGATGCATCAGTGGTTAGTGGACACGTTAAAATTCCACATCAAAGGACTGTGATCAGTGCCTTTAATAATGCATCAGTGGTTTGTGGACATGTTAAAATTCCACATCAAAGGACTGATATCAGTGCCTTTAATGATGCATCAGTGGTTAGTGGACACGTTAAAATTCCACATCAAAGGACTGTGATCAGTGCCTTTACTGATGCATCAGTGGTTAGTGGACACGTTAAAATTCCACATCAAACGACTGTGCACTGTGCCTTTAATGATGCATCAGTGGTTAGGGGACACGTTAAAATTCCACATCAAAGGGCTGTGCACTGTGCCTTTAATGATGCATCAGTGGTTAGTGGACATGTTAAAATTTCACATCAAAGGACTGTGATCAGTGCCTTTACTAATGAATCAGTGGTTTGTGGACATGTTAAAATTCCACATCAAAGGACTGTTATCAGGGCCTTTAATGATGCATCAGTGGTTTGTCAACATGTTAAAATTCCACATCAAACGACTGTGTTCAGTGCCTTTAATGATGCATCAGTGGTTAGTGGACATGTTAAAATTCCACATCAAAGGACTGTGCACTGTGCCTTTAATGATGCATCAGTGGTTAGTGAACATGTTAAAATTTCACATCAAAGGACTGTTATCAGTGCCTTTAATGATGCATCAGTGGTTAGTGGACACGTTAAAATTCCATATCAAAGGGCTGTGTACTGTGCCTTTAATGATGCATCAGTGGTTAGCAGACACGTTAAAATTCCACATCAAAGGGCTGTGCACTGTGCCTTTAATGATGCATCAGTGGTTAGTGGACACGTTAAAATTCCACATCAAAGGTCTGTGCACTGTGCCTTTAATGATGCATCAGTGGTTAGGGGACATGTTAAAATTCCACATCAAAGGGCTGTGCACTGTGCCTTTAATGATGCATCAGTGGTTAGTGAACATGTTCAAATTTCACATCAACGGACTGTGATCAGTGCCTTTACTGATGAATCAGTGGTTTGTGGACATGTTAAAATCCC
Organism: Mya arenaria; assembly: GCF_026914265.1. Classification (NCBI taxonomy): domain Eukaryota; kingdom Metazoa; phylum Mollusca; class Bivalvia; order Myida; family Myidae; genus Mya; species Mya arenaria. Next base: position 59,563,651 of record NC_069123.1, read on the forward strand.
ACATCAAACGACTGTGATCAGTGTCTTTAATGATGCATCAGTTGTTAGTGGACACGTTAAAATTCCACATCAAAGGACTGTGATCAGTGCCTTTAATGATGCATCAGTGGTTAGTGGACACGTTAAAATTCCACATCAAAGGACTGTGATCAGTGCCTTTAATAATGCATCAGTGGTTTGTGGACATGTTAAAATTCCACATCAAAGGACTGATATCAGTGCCTTTAATGATGCATCAGTGGTTAGTGGACACGTTAAAATTCCACATCAAAGGACTGTGATCAGTGCCTTTAATGATGCATCAGTGGTTAGTGGACACGTTAAAATTCAACATCAAAGGACTGTGCACTGTGCCTTTAATGATGCATCATTGGTTTGTGGACATGTTAAAATTCCACATCAAAGGACTGTGATCAGTGCCTTTAATAACGCATCAGTGGTTTGTGGACATGTTAAAATTCCACATCAAAGGACTGTTATCAGGGCCTTTAATGATGCATCAGTGGTTTGTCAACATGTTAAAATTCCACATCAAACGACTGTGTTCAGTGCCTTTAATGATGCATCAGTTGTTAGTGGACATTTTAAAATTCCACATCAAAGGACTGTGCACTGTGCCTTTAATGATGCATCAGTGGTTAGTGAACATGTTAAAATTTCACATCAAAGGACTGTTATCAGTGCCTTTAATGATGCATCAGTGGTTAGTGGACACGTTAAAATTCCACAGCAAAGGACAGTGATCAGTGCCTTTAATGATGCATCAGTGGTTTGTGGACACGTTAAAATTCCACATCAAAAGACTGTGCACTGTGCCTTTAATGATGAATCAGTGGTTAGTGGATATGTTAAAATTCCACATCAAAGGACTGTTATCAGTGCCTTTAATGATGCATCAGTGGTTAGTGGACACGTTAAAATTCCACATCAAAGGACTGTTATCAGTGCCTTTAATGATGCATCAGTGGACTGTGATTAGTGCCTTTAATGATGCATCAGTGGTTAGTGGACAGTTTAAAAACCCACATCAAAGGACTGTGCACTGTGCCTTTAATGATGCATCACTGGTTAGCGAACTATTTAAAAACCCACATCAAAGGACTGTGATCAGTGCCTTTACTGATGAATCAGTGGTTTGTGGACAGGTTAAAAATCTGCATCAAATAGCTGTGCACTGTGCCTTTAATGATGCATCAGTGGTTAGTGGACACGTTAAAAACCCGCATCAAAGGACTGTGATCAGTGCCTTTAATGATGCATCAGTGGTTAGAGGACATATTAAAATTCCACATCAAAGGGCTGTGCCTTTAATGATGCATCAGTGTTTAGTGGACACGTTAAAAACCCACATCAAAGGACTGTGATCAGTGTCTTTAATGATGCATCAGTAGTTAGTGGACACGTTAAAAATCCGCATCAAAGGACTGTGATCAGTGTCTTTAATGATGAATCAGTGGTTTGTGGACAGGTTAAAAATCTGCATCAAATAGCTGTGTACTGTGCCTTTAATAATGCATCAGTGGTTAGTGGACACATAGAAAATCAGCATCAAAGGGCTGTGCACTGTGCCCCTAGTCTTGCATTATCAGGCAGTGGACATGTTATAAAGAGGCATCAAAGAGCTTTGTACAGTGCCTCTAATCTTGCATTGGCAGGCAGTGGACATGTTATAAAGAGGCATCAAAGAGCTGTGTACAGTGCCTCTAATCTTGCATTGGCGGGCAGTGGACACGTTATTAAGAGGAATCAAAGAGCTGTGTACAGTGCCTCTAATCTTGCATTGGCGGGCAGTGGACACGTTATAAAGAGGCATCAAAGAGCTTTGTACAGTGCCTCTAATCTTGCATTGGCAGGCAGTGGACACGTTATTAAGAGGAATCAAAGAGCTGTGTACAGTGCCTCTAATCCTGCATTGGCAGGCAGTGGACACGTTATTAAGAGGAATCAAAGAGCTGTGTACAGTGCCTCTTATCTTGCATTGGCAGGCAGTGGACACGTTATTAAGAGGAATCAAAGAGCTGTGTACAGTGCCTCTAATCTTGCATTGGCAGGCAGTGGACACGTTATTAAGAGGAATCAAAGAGCTGTGCACAGTGCCTCTAATCTTGCATTGGCAGGCAGTGGACACGTTATTAAGAGGAATCAAAGAGCTGTGCACAGTGCCTCTAATCTTGCATTGGCAGGCAGTGGACATGTTATAAAGAGGCATCAAAGAGCTTTGTACAGTGCCTCTAATCTTGCATTGGCGGGCAGTGGACACGTTATTAAGAGGGATCAAAGAGCTGTGTACAGTGCCTCTAATCTTGCATTGGCAGGCAGTGGACACATTATTAAGAGGAATCAAAGAGCTGTGTACAGTGCCTTTAATCTTGCATTGGCAGGCACTGGACACGTTATTAAGAGGAATCAAAGAGCTGTGTACAGTGCCTCTAATCCTGCATTGGCAGGCAGTGGACACGTTATTAAGAGGAATCAAAGAGCTGTGCACAGTGCCTCTAATCTTGCATTGGCAGGCAGTGGACACGTTATTAAGAGGAATCAAAGAGCCGTGTACAATGCCTCTAATTCTGCATTGGCAGGCAGTGGACACGTTAAAATTCTGCATCAGAGTGCTATGCACTGTGCCGTAATGATGCATCAGTGGTTAGGGGACACATTAAAAATAAGCGTCAATGTGCTATGTACAGTGCCTCTAATCTTGCATTAGCAGGCAGTGGACATTTTATTAAGAGGAATCAAAGGGCTGTCTTCAGTGCCTTAAATGTTGCAGCAGCAGATACTAGATATTTGCATGCCAAGAAATACCAGCCAATTTTTCCACTTTTCTTTTCTACAGGAGAGTCAATTTCAGCTACACATTAACCCCTAATTGACGGAGAATCTGACCATGTGTTTTATCATGTTATCATATCTAGGGAGTTGCTGTAGTTCGGGTCAAGATTTGGAAGAATGTATTTAATTTTGTCCAGAAAGACGTGAAGAAGTATCAAGTGTTAGACATAATTACTGAGTACTTAATTTAGTAAAACTTATTATTTACTAATTCTGAAACAAAAATATGTTGTTTTTAATGAGTAACATTATTTTTTTAGACATATGACAGATGTTAATGAAAATGGTATGCTTAATCAACCGTTTTATTTGGAATGAAAATGTAACCTATATTACATTATATATGGATCTGGCCGTCTCATAGGTCAATTATATTTAAGGGTATGCTTTACTTGGCGTATGGATATTGATTTTAAAATGTCAGATTTATTGGGTTCGCATTTTTTATTAAAAACACACACTCTTATTATTCATTTTTAAAGCTTTGTTGTTTTTTTCACTGTAAAAAATATTGAGTTCATAAGTATACATAAACACCATGGAAAATGGAAAATACAAATGAAACTTGAAAAAATACATTAAATTTTGTTCATATCATCATGAACACATTCTGAGGCGTTTAAAATGCATTTTCGTATAACTGATTGTGATTTGTTTTTGCAATGTTTCAATCTAGAAAATTGCTTAGTTTTGTGTTCATCTGGCATTGTCTTCATACCGTGACCAGTGAAAGAACATATTTTGACACACATAAAATCACGACAATGGTCGCTGTCCTTGAGTGACTCATTTTCTGTAAAATATTGACACCCCCCCCACACCCCAAATAATTACATGACTCCCAACGATCGTTACTGTAAATAGGTATTTAACCCCACTGAACAGAACCAACTATGTTGGTCATTTAATATGTGTGCTCTCAAGTCTTAGTAATACAGCTGGTAATGCTGCAGCTATTGCTGTTGATACTACCACTACTGCTTCTGCTATTGCCACTGTCAACACCACCGCCACAACACCACCGTCACCACCACCACAACCACCACCACGATGATGATGATGATGATGATGATGATGATGATGATGATGATGATGATGATGACGATGATGATGATGATGATGATACCCCTAAAACTACTGCCCCTCCTGCTGAATTGTTGTTGATGTTGTTGCCACTTCTACAACAACAGCTACTACTATTCCTTCTACTAACTATCATATAACTACTACTGATGCTGCTAATCTCGCGTTAATCAACTATATGTTGCTGTGAATGAAGGAACTAAGCTTTTTATATCAATGCGAAGACCCTTCATTTATCTATTTATAATGAGCGCAAAGTACAATGAACCCTTAAAGAACACCAGATTCTCACCAAAAAAAGTTTTTTTCTGTAACGAATCTCAGGACAATTGTCTAATGGAATGTGTTACCCTTTGATATCATAATTGTAAAAAAAAATACCAAAATGTAAAAAAATATTGTGTCGGAGACCGGGTTCGAACCCGTGTCGCCAAAAATGCAGTCCAGCGTAGTATCCACTGAGCTACGATGGTTAACTCTATTAATTACATAATTAAGCTATACAGGAACCTCGGTAATACCACGTGATAACACCGACTAGCCAATCACGCATAAGGAATGAATTCTACCTGGTAGACATACCCAGTAATCATTTTAATGGAAAAATTCAAAATAACTGCTAAACTTAAATAAATTGTAAACTATGTGGTACTTCAGTTAGTAAGTTTCAATGCATTGTACACATCGATGCCAAGTTTATGTCAGCGTTCGACAATTTTCTTTTTTTTCGGCTATTTTATCATACAGAGTACAGCCCCTTTAAGCAGATTTTCGACATCCACAGATAAACGACTCCCCGGTATCAATTTATTAAATATACATGAGTCATAACATTTTGAGCCGGTAGTCGATAAGTTTGACTGGGGTTTGTGATTCTATTTGGGTCAAAATACATCCTCACGCCAGCCAAATCCTAATCAATACCGTAATCAAGTTGTTAAATTAAACGACTTCATTACGGTATTGTTCTATAAGAGGCTATTAGGATTTGGCCAGCGTGAGGAAAATATTTAGCTGTTGGGGAACTAAGAAATATAGTTAGTACATTTGTACTTGATGTTTTCAATCTTTAAACATAATTCAAGAGTGTGGTTTAGATAGTTAAGGAGATTGTTCATAAACAATATCAAAGATGTAATGCTTAGCTTAGATAATTAATAATTATACTTTTTATAGTTAAGAAAATCATGTCAATACCTAATAATAAACTTTTATTGAAATTATTGTTTTATTTTTGACAAGTGTCGTAATAAACAAAATGAGATGAAGCGTTAAACCCAAGAAACATGCACTATAGAAAGATTTTTCCGAAAAATGACCAAAATCATTGCTCCCCTGAATTTCATGCTGGTCGTAATGGCCATTAAATGAATTAGCTGTTACAGCAGATAACTGATCAAAAATTACATGGAGAACCAAGTCAGCCCTTTAACTCTTAGCACAAAACCACTTAATGGAACATAATGCATATGCTGCTAAAATCCAGGTATATGCTGGCATACAGGGGTTTCCTTCATAATCGAAAATTGGATAGGATTTCATGGCATGTCTTAGCACAAAACACTGGCAGGATCTTTTTCCTTCGACTATTCTTAAACAATTTAGTCTAGCTGTTTGAAAAAACACCATTATTATCAATCCCAACCAAAAACCAAAAGAGCAGATGTGCAAAGCTGCATCAAATTTTGCTCTACCTTATTTCATAGCTAACCCAAGCAAAATGACAGAAGTGTTTAGATACCGGCGGTCTGAACACTCTCCAGAATGCCCGCTCCTGTAGGTCGTGCACCATCTTGTCATCTCGTCGCATTGCCTTCACCTGACTGCAACAAACAAATAGGCACTCAATTAGGGACAAGAAGTTGATTCATAGTACTTGGTGATTCAGATATAAATAGAGTGGGCATAAAACCATGCTTGTTGATCAATTATTGTTTACTTTAAATAAACACAACTTTCTGACCATTTTATTTTGGTTCTTCTATTTTCAACATCTGGCAAATGTTGAAGACATGACTGCGAAAAAATGGTTTGGCTATCACATCACTGTACATGTGCAAATTATCAAGCCATAAATCAGGATCAAGGGCAGTATCTTGGTTGAGGTCACAGGGGTGAAGCCCCCTTACTGCTCCTTGGTTTGAAGCAGTTTAAGGGCCTATTATTGCAAAAATATCTGTACTACTTGTTAAGAGATTAATATATATATATTCCTTTTTAAATGAAACTTACTTCACTTGTTCATCTGCCTGTCTGCTCATAAAGCCCATTTTGTCACTGAATACAATCTGCAGCTTGCTCAAGGCATTCTATAACACAACATAACATAATATATCATACTATGATACAAATAAATAATGTGTTCTCATTTTATCTTAACATTCTTAATGGTTCCAGTAAATAATAACTATGGCAGAAAGAATGAAACAACACAGCTGCTTTATAAATAAAAAAACAGGAATACCAATGCTCCCTCCCTCCCTTAACCAACCCTCCTTAATAGAGGCCCTAATAGTAGTTAAGTAGCAATATGCCCACAAATGCCTGTCTTTAATATGCTGGTTAGTTGTAAATTCATCAAGCTGCTATACCAGTGGCATATCCTAGCTATAGATAGCCCCATGAGACCATTAAAACATTAAGCTGAAATTCAATCAATAGCTACTTTTTCGGGAACCTGAATAATTATCACTTTATTTAATCAGCTTTTGTCTTAATCAATCTTTTAAAATGTCCCAAAGAAGAACAGATGAAAAGCATACTGGCAAATGTTTATATTTTATATTGAGTGACCTTGACTTTCACACAAGGGACCTTGGACTGCTCAGTGACATGCCTCAATCTTGTAAAAATCTGGGTTAATTTGATTAAAAATCAATAGCAGGAAAAAGTAAAATTATATACATGTGCAGAATCGCATGAAATTTGATCTCCAAATTTGAACCTGTCTCTTGCACTGACATTTCATCTCACTGTGGTTAGCAACTGTGCAACAATGTTCTAAAATCCCTCTAGGCAGGATGAAGTAACAGTCTTGTCACAACATTTTAATCTAATATGCTGATCAACAGGCATAACAATTATTCCAGCCAGAGTGCCTGCAATGCTGATCATCAGACATCACAATTATTCCAGCCAGAGTGTCCTGCAACACTGATCATCAGACATTACAAATATTCAAGCCAAAGTGCCTTGCAACACTAATCATCAGACATAACAAATATTCAAGCCAAAGTGCCTTGCAACACTGATCATCAGACATAACAAATATTCAAGCCAAAGTGCCTTGCAACACTGATCATCAGACATAACAAATATTCAAGCCAAAGTGCCTTGCAACACTGATCATCAGACATTACAAATATTCAAGCCAGAGTGTCCTGCAACACTGATCATCAGAAATCACAAACATTCAAGCCAGAGTGCCTTGCAACACTGATCATCAGACATCACAAATATTCAAGCCAGAGTGTCCTGCAACACTGATCATCAGACATTACAAATATTCAAGCCAAAGTGCCTTGCAACACTAATCATCAGACATAACAAATATTCAAGCCAGAGTGTCCCGCAATGCTGATCATCAGACATTACAAATATTCAAGCCAGAGTGTCCTGCAATATTGATCATCAGACATAACAAATATTCAAGCCAGAGTGTCCTGCAATACTGATCATCAGACATTACAAATATTCAAGCCAGAGTGTCTTGCAGCACTGATCATCAGACATCACAAATATTCCTGCCAGAGTGCCTGCAACACTGATCATCAGACATTACAAATATTCAAGCCAGAGTGTCCTGCAACGCTGATCCTCAGACATTACAAATATTCAAGCCAGAGTGTCCTGCAACACTGATCATCAGACATTACAAATATTCAAGCCAGAGTGTTCTGCAACACTGATCATTGAACATAACAGATATTCAAGCCAGAGTGTCCTGCAACACTGATCATCAGACATCACAAACATTCAAGCCAGAGTGTCCTGCAATGCTGAGCATCGGACATAACAAATATTCAAGCCAAAGTGTCCTGCAAAGCTGATAATTGGACATAAGTAATATTCAAGCCAAAGTGCCCTGCAACGCTGATCATCAAATTCAAATATTCAAGCCAGAGTGTCCTGCAATGCTGATCATTTAACATAACAAATATTCCAGCCAGAGTGTCCTGCAATACTGATCATTAAACATAACAAATATTCAAGCCAGAGTGTCCTGCAACGCTGATCATCAGACATTACAAACATTCAAGCCAGAGTGTCCTGCAACACTGATCATTGAACATAACAAATATTCAAGCCAGAGTGTCCTGCAACACTGATCATCAGACATTACAAACATTGAAGCCAGAGTGTCCTGCAACGCTGATCATCAGACATTACAAACATTCAAGCCAGAGTGTCCTGCAACACTGATCATTGAACATAACAAATATTCAAGCCAGAGTGCCCTGCAATGCTGATCATCAGACATTACAAATATTCAAGCCAGAGTGTCCTGCAATACTGATCATTAAACATAACAAATATTCAAGCCAGAGTGCCCTGCAATGCTGATCATCAGACATTACAAATATTCAAGCCAGAGTGTCCTGCAACGCTGATCATCAGACATCACAAATATTCAAGCCAGAGTGTCCTGCAACGATGATCATCAGACATTACAAACATTCAAGCCAGTGTCCTGCAACACTGATCATTGAACATAACAGATATTCAAGCCAGAGTGTCCTGCGACACTGATCATCAGACATTACAAACATTCAAGCCAGAGTGCCCTGCAACGCTGATCATCAGACATTACAAACATTCAAGCCAAAGTGCCTTGCAACACTAATCATCAGACATAACAAATATTCAAGCCAAAGTGCCTTGCAACACTGATCATCAGACATAACAAATATTCAAGCCAAAGTGCCTTGCAACACTGATCATCAGACATAACAAATATTCAAGCCAAAGTGCCTTGCAACACTGATCATCAGACATCACAAATATTCAAGCCAGAGTGTCCTGCAACACTGATCATCAGACATTACAAATATTCAAGCCAAAGTGCCTTGCAACACTGATCATCAGACAAAACAAATATTCAAGCCAGAGTGTCCCGCAATGCTGATCATCAGACATTACAAATATTCAAGCCAGAGTGTCCTGCAATATTGATCATCAGACATAACAAATATTCAAGCCAGAGTGTCCTGCAATACTGATCATCAGACATTACAAATATTCAAGCCAGAGTGTCTTGCAGCACTGATCATCAGACATCACAAATATTCCTGCCAGAGTGCCTGCAACACTGATCATCAGACATTACAAATATTCAAGCCAGAGTGTCCTGCAACGCTGATCCTCAGACATTACAAATATTCAAGCCAGAGTGTCCTGCAACACTGATCATCAGACATTACAAATATTCAAGCCAGAGTGTTCTGCAACACTGATCATTGAACATAACAGATATTCAAGCCAGAGTGTCCTGCAACACTGATCATCAGACATCACAAACATTCAAGCCAGAGTGTCCTGCAATGCTGAGCATCGGACATAACAAATATTCAAGCCAAAGTGTCCTGCAAAGCTGATAATTGGACATAAGTAATATTCAAGCCAAAGTGCCCTGCAACGCTGATCATCAAATACAAATATTCAAGCCAGAGTGTCCTGCAATGCTGATCATTTAACATAACAAATATTCCAGCCAGAGTGTCCTGCAATACTGATCATTAAACATAACAAATATTCAAGCCAGAGTGTCCTGCAACGCTGATCATCAGACATTACAAACATTCAAGCCAGAGTGTCCTGCAACACTGATCATTGAACATAACAAATATTCAAGCCAGAGTGTCCTGCAACACTGATCATCAGACATTACAAACATTGAAGCCAGAGTGTCCTGCAACGCTGATCATCAGACATTACAAACATTCAAGCCAGAGTGTCCTGCAACACTGATCATTGAACATAACAAATATTCAAGCCAGAGTGCCCTGCAATGCTGATCATCAGACATTACAAATATTCAAGCCAGAGTGTCCTGCAATACTGATCATTAAACATAACAAATATTCAAGCCAGAGTGCCCTGCAATGCTGATCATCAGACATTACAAATATTCAAGCCAGAGTGTCCTGCAACGCTGATCATCAGACATCACAAATATTCAAGCCAGAGTGTCCTGCAACGATGATCATCAGACATTACAAACATTCAAGCCAGTGTCCTGCAACACTGATCATTGAACATAACAGATATTCAAGCCAGAGTGTCCTGCAACACTGATCATCAGACATTACAAACATTCAAGCCAGAGTGCCCTGCAACGCTGATCATCAGACATTACAAACATTCAAGCCAGAGTGTCCTGCAACACTGATCATTGAACATAACAGATATTCAAGCCAGAGTGTCCTGCAACACTGATCATCAGACATTACAAACATTCAAGCCAGAGTGCCCTGCAACGCTGATCATCAGACATTACAAACATTCAAGCCAGAGTGCCCTGCAACGCTGATCATCAGACATTACAAACATTCAAGCCAGAGTGTCCTGCAACACTGATCATCAGACATTACAAACATTCAAGCCAGAGTGTCCTCCAACACTTATCATCAGACATTACAAACATTCAAGCCAGAGTGTCCTGCAACACTGATCATCAGACATTACAAACATTCAAGCCAGAGTGCCTTGCAACGCTGATCATCAGACATTACAAACATTCAAGCCAGAGTGTCCTGCAACACTGATCATCAGACATTACAAACATTCATGCCAGAGTGTCCTGCAACACTGATCATGAAGTATAACAAATATTAAAACCAGAGTGCCTGATACACTGATCATGAAGTATAACAAATATTCTAGCTCGAGTGTCCTGCAATACACTGATTATGGGACATAACAAATATTCAAGCCTTAAAACACTGATCATCAGACATCATAAATATGAGCCAGAGTGTCCTGCAACACTGATCATCAGACATCATAAATATGAGTCAGAGTGTCCTGCAACATTGATCATCAGAAATCACAAATATTCAAGCCAGAGTGCCTTGCATGGCTTATCATTGGACATAACAAATATTCCAGCCAGAGTGTCTTGCAAATCATGTTTATATTGTCATTAGATACAAGGGTATTATAAGTTCAATGGAAATACCTAGTTTAAGCCATCATTGAAGAAATTTGCTCAGCAAAGCTGAGGCAACAGCTGAACTAGCAACTGATGCAAGGCCAAGAAAGCACCTTATGGTCTTTCTTGGAAAGAAAAACAACCTAACAAATGTCTTTGAAATAGTCACATGATTATTTCCAATAAATGAGTCTGCTCTTAATAAATTATTTTAAATATGACTTTGAAGGATCAATTATAACTTTTAAACAGACCAAAAAGATGTTTTTGTTATGACAAACAAAGAGAAGCCTACATGAAATCTAAGCCAGTGACATTTGAACAAATGCGAACCTGGATTGTGAATGGTCAAACACACTGCTCCTGAATGTAAACTGAATAGTATGCCAAACAGATGGGAACAAAGAGCAAAGTTAGTAGAGTCATACAAAATTATGGCCTTGACCAGTCTTTTCTTGTGACAGTCTTCTTCTAGGCATTGCTGAGTTAGCACTCAGACAAGCTTTGACAACCTTTTTGCATTTAAGGTCACTGTGACCATGACCTTTGACCTTATTGTCCCTAAAATCAATAGAGGGCATCTACTGGTCAGGCCTAACCTTCATGTCAATTTCGATGACCATAGGTCAAGGAATTGTCAAGTTAACACTTGGACAAGCTTTGGTCTACTAACGGATGGACTGACCGACCGACATGTGCACAGCAATATACCCCCTCTTCTTTGAAGGGAGGCATAATAACTATAATAACAAGAGATGTTTGTCAAACATTATGCCCCCCCAGTGGGCCATGTTGGCAGGATTATTTGGACAATTGAATGAAATTTGCATAGAACGAAATGACAGCTGATTTGTCATTGCCATTGGATGCCTTTGAAGCAGTTTTAAGATTATGACCATTGAAAGTGTCAGGATAGTAGGTACAGTTTTTAAATCATGCTCAGATGATGCCTGAAATTTGCAGATAAAATATATCCTCTTAGCAGCAGGGAATAAGGAAATATGACGTAAATTTTAATGATGAATATGAGTTATGACCTTGACACTATGACCTCAAAAATCCATAGGGATCATCAACCGGCCACCCCCAACCTAAATGTGAAGTTTGGCTATGGGTGCAGGCATTCTTGAGTTATCACACTGACAAGCTTTTTGCGTTCAAGGACACTGTGACCTTTGACCCCTAAAATAAAAAGGGGTCGTCTACTGGTCAGGTCTATGTGACCTTTATCTTAGGCCTGATGACTCCTAAAATCCATAGGGGTCATCTACTGGTCATGCCCATCCTCCATGTCAAGTTTGATGATCATAGGTCCAGGCATTGTTGAGATATCAATCAGAGAAGCTTTGTTAACCTTTTTTTGTTAAAGGTCAATGTGACCTTGGCCTTTGGCCTGATGTCCCCTAAAACCAATAGGGGTCATCTATTGGTCAGGGCTAATTTTGATGACCATAGGTCCAGGAATTGCCGAGTTTGTGTTCAAGGTCACTGTGACCTTGACTTTTGACCCTAAACCCCTAAAATCAAAAGGGGTCATTTACTGGTCAGACCCAACCTCCAAGCCAAGTTTTAGGGCCATGGGTGCAGGCATTGTCAAGTTATCACTCAGACAACCTTTTAGCATTTAAGGTCACTGTGACCTTGACCTTTGACCCAATTACCCCTTAAATCAATAGGTATCATCTACTGGTCAAGCTCAGCCTTCATGTCAGTTTGATAACCATAGGTCTAGGCATTGTTGAGTTATCACTCAGACAAGGTTTGACAACCTTTTACCATTACATGTAACTGTGACTTTGACCATTGACCCGATGAGCCCCAAAATCAATAGGGGTTATCTACTGGTCAGGCCCAACCTTTATGTAAAGTGTGATGCTCATATGTCCAGAAATTGTAGAGTTATCACTTAGACAAGCTTTGGTCTACCGACGGACCGACATGTCTTCGAAGGGGGACATAATTATCATTGTGACAAAGTACCAGTATATACCACTGTCATTATTCTTTAGGGGATATATTTGTACAAATTCTTTAGTTCACTCTTTCTTAAGGTTTTGGGTTTAAGGCCTTCTTTAAAATTCAAACATCATTTCCTGTATAACGTTATTCTATACATCACATCAACAATGTAAGGTCTAAAAATGAAACAAGAATTTCTTTGAAAGGCCTTGCAGGCAGAAACATTAATTAAGAGTTAACTTAACGAAATATTTTATAGTTTGACAAACATAAATATTTTCCATTTCTTTAATGGCAAGTGCAATCAAGGGTGAGGCCCAGTATTCCAAAATTTGTAATTATGCAAATAGGTATGTCTGAATCACATCCAAGATGCAGTAACTATTACTGGCATAAGCAAGCTCTATTTCCGTTGCTGCTCACTTACAACTCAATACCATGCAAACTTGAAGTATAAAGCTATCAAGTGTCTTGAAATAATCTGCTCTCGGGTATCAATATCCACTTTGCAATAACAAGACATGCTTTTCATGTACAATCAATCAGAAACAAGAACTCCATAGCTAAATTAATATTGACAAAGGCTCACTGTGTCCATTCTGTTAATTATTACTTACACAATGAGAACTTTCATGACATTGCCTTCTGTGCAACTCCAAGGCACTCAGCTCCAATGAAGCTATGATTCGTTTCTTTTAATTAAGCAAAACCTACTTATGAAGCTCAAATAAAGTTTGATCAAAATCTGATTGAAAGTGACAAAGCTACAGCTGGAACAAGGTTTTTTCCTATGAAAACCCTAACTGGTTGGACTAACTGAGGGACTAATAAACTTACAGTCAAACTATCTTATGTTTCTCTTGTGAAACATTTAAAATTAAAGAATACATTGACCTATTCCTGCCCATACAACATGTACAAATGCTTCAATAAACAGCCCAACAGAGAGAATGATTTTGTTCTATATTTTATATCCAATATCTGAGCCTAATTACAAGAGATTCTGATCAGTATTTTCAATACTTGATTGATGTTGCTACAGATTACATGAAGTGCAAACCATTTATTGCTAATGTCAAATACAACTTGGCATTAAACAGCAAAGGTGCTAGGCATTTAATAACGAAATCAATATGTAATAATCTCATAAACATTAAACAGACCTTGCAGATTGGGAATAAATGGAGTTGGTCAGATATAGATGTGTTACCAAAATAGAAATACCTTTATTGCTCCAGATCAAACACAGAGCTATCAATACATAATTTTCAAACATGACACATCAATACTTCCATAAGAATCCAACAACATAAAAGAGGTAATGAACAAAATCAAATAACATGAATTTGAATTAATTTGGACCTTAAAAATATCATTCATTTTTTTTCACTGAAGACAACCATGTCAAAATTAGCTTAGACCTAACCCTATCATTGGTGAAATGCTTGTAGTGCAGGTTCAAAACCTAAATTTTACTTTACAATTTGTTTTAACTTATTTCTATATGATAGATATGAAATTTGGACTTGAGACCAACAAACATTATGTGGGTCATCTTCTGGTCATGGCCAACCTTAATACAAGTATGAATTTCCTGTGTCCAAGTATGAAGCTCCTGGGTCCAAGTATTCTTTAGTTATTGAGCAGAGGTGACAAACAAATCTGACCAACAAATCTTTTTTCACTTGAAGGTCACTGTAATCTTGACCTAAAAATCAATACAGGTCATCTTCTAATCATGACCAAATAGCATACAAAGTATTATGGCCTGGGACCAATCTTTCATAAGTTATTGAGCAAAAAGAAATTTTTCACCTTAAGGTTCCTGCGACCTTGACCTCTGACCGTAAAATCAATTGGAGTCATCCACTGCCATGACCAACAGGCATACCAAGTATGAAATTCCTGGGGCTACCTTGATCATTAACCTACTGATCCCCAAATGATCTAAATAGCAGTCATCTTGTATTCTTGACCAATTGGATGCAAGCGTTCTATAGTTATTGAGCGGAAACCATTTTTCAGCGCAAGGTCACCGCCAACATATCGCTTTTCACCTGAAGGTTACCACGACATTGAACTTTGTGCAACTGATCTCAAAATCAATAGGGGGCATCAACTGGTCATGACCAACTCCATTACTTAGTCATACATGTGATAATTTCTGGGGTCGATTCTGGGACACTCGTCGTAATGTCAACGCATACTAGGGTGTCCCCCCCCCCCCCTCATTTTTAACGTCAGGAAAATGTACCTATTTTGACTGCCAAGACGTTTTTTTTTACTTGACATGGTTTGTTTTTTTCTGCATTTTCTTGAAAAAATAAAACCACCAGATATTTTCCCAGACTTTAAATGAAGTCCTAACCAGGAGGATATGCAGTCTTCTTTCGGTTTCATCAAAACAGGAAATAAACAACTTACGGGCACCTGTTTTCCCACGCTTTTGAGAACATGCATTACAAAATATTTATTTTTTCATCACATTTAAAACGTTTGCAATTTATGACACACAATATTTTCCAGACAATCAAGAAGATTTTCCAGTCACACAACGATAGTTCGAAAAAAAGTTCAAAACACTAAAATTCCTTATGGACGCGTAAGTTGTTTAAAGTATAACGACGTATCGACTTTGAAATTTGAATGGAATATGGGATGTTTTCCGTGTTTTAATTTTGTTTTTTTACTCATTTTGTCACTTTCTTTGAACTTACCTTCATGCTCGTTTGTTGGTAAAATGTGTGAAAAATATCAATTCATCAATTAAAAGCTATCATAAAACCAAACAAATCCATATGAAAACAATGAATTTGTATACAAGAACCCTCCACGACTCGTTAAGCACAGCAATAGGCCAATAGATCAATTATCGGGTGATTGACGATGACCTCAACGACACACGTACCAATTAACGGATTAGTGTCAACATGTCCTGTGTTTTACGACCAGTGTCCCGGACAGGCAAAATAGCTGACTTACATTGGTAAAATTAAGATAATCGATTCTGAGATTTTTTTTTTCTTTTTTTTTAATTTATGACTTTCCGGGACAAACATGCACGCTCCGTGACTCCGTGACAGAGATACAATTTTCGAGATAATCCCGGACGTCCGGGATGTTATCACATGTATGACTATGTATGAAGTTCATGGACCAAATGGTTATTCAGTTATTGTACGAAAACTGTTTTTTCACCTCAAGGTTACTGCGACCTTGACCTTTGACCTATTGATCTTACCTACTGCAATTTACAAACTGACTGACTGACGGACAGGGCAAAAACAATATGTGTCCCCAAAAAGGCGGGGAGACATAATAAAGGTTGTGTGCACATATTGAAGAAAAACAGAGCATCATAATGATGCAATGCTTAAGAATTATGAGTCCTGAGAAAAAGCAATGAGTTAAGGACTTGGGATGCACAGCAAATTCATAGCTGCCAAATAGAAATGAAAGGATTGGTTGAATGCTTGATGCTACTGGATTGGTCAGTGATTAGTTAAGACTTCTGTTATATTTTTCAAGAATGATGGCAATATTGATCAAAGTAACATTTTTCCTATATATGTAAGAGGATGAAAAAGTCTGGTATGGGTGTTAATTATGTGATGGTAAATAGCTAACAATAGCACTGCAAACAAATACATAGGCTTGCCATTTCTATACTTTAAATAATGTAAACTACATGTATGTGTACAACCTAAGGGTTCAATGAGATAGGGTTTTAGTTAAAGGGTTAAAGGAGGGTGCTGCACCTTGCCCTTTTTGTTTGCACCCCTCTGCCCCCATGGAGACCTGTATGTGCACCCTTCTGTCTTTAAAGTATTAAATGTTTTAGATAATCAAACATTTCCTTTGTTTTGTTTAAAAGCTTAAAAATACATACAAACTTAATATATCTGGAAGTTAAAACCTAAAACTACTTCAACTAAACACATTTCTAACATATTTTGTCAAATTTATAATATTTAGGTTCTTCAAAGCCCAATTCAATGTGCCCTTTACACTCTTAGCACCCTGTCCTTTTCTGCAGCACCCTGTCCTTTTTTGCAGCACCCTGTCCTTATTTTGCAGCACATGCCCTTTTTAAATCCTAGCTACAGCCCTGGTAAGAGTTTGGTAAACATTACTGTATGTGTATGTGTATTCATATGTATGAGCTACTTTTTGTTTTTAATATCATCCAGGTGTGTACACATTGTCAACTTTAGAATGACATGTATAATAGCCAAAGAAAAGTGATTTTAAAATTAAACATTGCAAACGACTCCCATGTAGCTACACATACAGGTACACGTAAACATCATGTTTCCCAACCTCTCTCATACTGACTCCTGTTAGAACATGTCTAATCCATTTACCTTCTGGTATATAGATATATAATTTCCAAGCACTGAATATAATTAAAAGATTTGGCAACAATTAAAAAAAAATATGTTTGACTTTCCAAAATGTCGTTTTTTAGTTTTTGTTTTTTAATGTTTTTACAACCACTTAGTTCCGTAATAAAATGTGATCAATGGTCAGCCTAAAAAACCTTTTGGGTTACAAGTTTTTAGTTGGTCCGGAAACACCAAACAAACTATCTATTATTTCTGACCTATCAACAAATATGTGTCTAAAAAATGTGCTTCTCATCATCCTAAAAACAAACTTATTTATTTCAGCTTGAATTGTATTAATCTTATTGTTAAGGATGTCATTGTAAGCTTCAATAGGAGGAAATATATAATACCTATAATATATTAACTTTTAACCCCAAAAATCATTTTGGAATACCTGTTAATATTCTTCAAGCCCATGCCTCTATTTGTATAATATACCTTTCCATATTCTTCTAACCCATGCTTCTGTTTGTATAATATACCTGTTCATATTCTTCTAACCCATGCTTCTGTTTGAAAGCCATACCTGTTCATATTTTTCTAACCCATGCTTCTGTTTGTAAACCATAACTGTTCATATACTTCTAACCCTTGCTTCTGTTTGTAAACCATACCTGTTCATATTCTTCTAGCACATGCTTCTGTTTGTAAACCATACCTGTACATATTCTTCTAGCACATGCTTCTGTTTGTAAACCATACCTGATCATATTCTTCTAGCACATGCTTCTGTTTGTAAACCATAACTGATCATATTCTTCTAGCACATGCTTCTGTTTGTAAACCATAACTGTTCATATTCTTCTATCACATGCTTCTGTTTGTAAACCATATCTGATCATATTCTTCTAGCACATGCTTCTGTTTGTAAACCATACCTGTTCGTATACTTCTAACCCTTGCTTCTGTTTGTAAACCATACCTGTTCGTATTCTTCTAGCACATGCTTCTGTTTGTAAACCATACCTGTTCATATTCTTCTAGCACATGCTTCTGTTTGTAAACCATACCTGATCATATTCTTCTAGCACATGCTTCTGTTTGTAAACCATACCTGATCATATTCTTCTAGCACATGCTTCTGTTTGTAAACCATAACTGATCATATTCTTCTAGCACATGCTTCTGTTTGTAAACCATACCTGTTCATATTCTTCTAGCACATGCTTCTGTTTGTAAACCATACCTGTTCATATTCTTCTAGCACATGCTTCTGTTTGTAAACCATACCTGATCATATTCTTCTAGCACATGCTTCTGTTTGTAAACCATATCTGATCATATTCTTCTAGCACATGCTTCTGTTTGTAAACCATACCTGTTCATATACTTCTAACCCTTGCTTCTGTTTGTAAACCATACCTGTTCATATTCTTCTAGCACATGCTTCTTTTTGTAAACCATACTTGTTCATATGCTTCTAACCCATGCTTCTGTTTGTAAACCATACCTGATCATATTCTTCTAGCACATGCTTCTGTTTGTAAACCATATCTGTTCATATTCTTCTAGCACATGCTTCTTTTTGTAAACCATACTTGTTCATATGCTTCTAACCCATGCTTCTGTTTGTAAACCATACCTGATCATATTCTTCTAGCACATGCTTCTTTTTGTAAACCATACCTGTTCATATGCTTCTAACCCATGCTTCTGTTTGTAAACCATACCTGTTCATATGCTTCTAACCCATGCTTCTTTTTGTAAACCATACCTGTTCATATTCTTCTAGCCCATGCTTCTGTTTGTTCCTCTTACTTCTCTTTATTAAGTATATAACTGAAATAAATACAAATAAATGGTAAGACAATATACCAAATGGATATCACTCCAACAGAAATGGTAGCAACCTATTATTCTATAATATTTCAATCCTATTTAAAATGTTTAAGGTATTCTTCCTTTCCAATAAGTTTAAGACAAGGGGCTGATTTGTGTTAATGTCATCATTGTTTATTTTCAAATCTTTGCTGCTCTGGTAACTTAATGATACACAAGTCTTGTGGTCTGTAGTTTGAGACACCTGTTCCGGTGTACTTGTTTCGTTTAAATATATAATAAATTCATGTTTAAAAGTAAACAACAATCAAAATCATGTCCAGGTCCCTTTTAATTGTCAAAATAGTGACACAATACACTAGATTGTGAAAGCCAGATTTTTTAAAACAAGTATTATTATGCATCTAAATGTAAAAGTGCCAGAAAAGGGGCATAAGACACTGCTTACCTTGACTTCAATGCTAAAATGCACCATTAACAGAAATTTACAACAGTAATAAACAAAACGTCTGAGGAATTCTAATTTGTTCTCAGAATTATGCTAATCATTTGGGAATTTTGAATGGGGTGAAACTTTGGTAAAGTAAATGAGCTGATTGACTGAGCCATGAATGCTCCCACCTGTTAGTTAGTTTAAACATATTCATTTTACTATGATTGTGAAACAAGTTATTACTTATTATATTAATCACTCTTGTTCACACAAATTTAGGTGAGAGTGTGGTCTTGTGTTGTGGGGGAAACCGGAGAATCCAGAGAAAACCCACTTGTCCGGCTTGGTGACCACTAACCAAAATCACATGTGCCAAAGCCGGGAATCCAACCAGGGTGAGAAGCAAGTGCGCTTACTACCACGCTAACCGGACAGAAGTCTACACGGTCTAGCACCGAATACTTCATAATCATAATTTTAATAATCTCCAATTATCTTTTAAGCACAGAAAGATTCATTTCCATAAAACAAAAGAACTTACTATATTTTTCATTAGAGAGTTTTAGGTTCTTCGAGGGCCAATAATATGGGCTCTGAAAAAGAAAACAAGTTTATATTGATATGAATAGGCACTATGCATGAATTTCCAGTCAAATAATACAGATTTTATGAGGAAAATTCTCTGTCACAACGTCTAGTTACTCAAGAGGTTGTCTCCTCAAAGGTCTGTGTGGGAGTCTTCGAACACTAATGCTTATTCAAGGAAGTCCTTGTACACCGTTTCTCAAGTTTTATTCACAAGCTGGATAACCAACATTTATTTAGAACATACAATGGATAGTCCACAGATATTACTTAAAAATGATTCTCTTAGGAGGTCCTAACCATACTAGATTCTAGACTGATGAAAGCAAGTAACAATTTTAACAAGAAAGCTTTAGAACAAACATGGAATACCAAAGAGCATATTATTGTAACAACATATTTTAAGACATTCCCTTAATGTATGTATAAAAGCAATATGTGTCAATTGATAAACAATCATTCTTTGAATTTTGAAGGGATTACAAGAAAATAAAGCAGGAAGGATTTAATAATAGAACAAAGGTAGTTAAGATAAAATGAAGCCAAATATGAACCTACAAGATTAATATAAACTGTTATAAATTATTCAACAAACATCTTTATAAAAGCAGTCTGGAAACAGATTGTTAAATAATCAATAATAAAATGTACATGTTGTATTTTAACAACATGTCCAAAAGTAAACACTATTTTGTAAATCAGTTTTTAAGAGGGTTCTGGCAAAGTTAGATCATAAAACAGATAATGTGAAAAACATGGCCACAAGTACTGACTAGGTATTTTGAACATTTCACCACATGACCCATAAATGCACTTATCCTAGGTTTGTAGAAGCAATATTCTGATCAAGTTTTATGAAGACTAAAGAGGAAAATGAGGCCTCTTGAGTGTTCCGATAAAAAAGATTACTTAAAGTTGGCAAGGCTAGATATGATAAGAATTAGCTCCCAGAGCTTTTTTCAGCAACTATACATAAGGACTTCCGATAAAAAAGATTACTTAAAGTTGGCAAGGCAAGATATCTTAAGAATTAGCTCCCAGTGCTTTTCTCAGCAACCATACACAAGGACTGTCAACATTTGATCAAGAGACTTACTTTTTTACCCACGATGACCCATATTCAGATTTGCAATTTTGTAATTTTGTAATTTATAAATGAGTTGAATATACTGTTTATAATCAATATAATTGAATAACATTAATGTATGTAATAACTTTTGTTTAAAAAAATGCTTCCCAAGTTCTCTTGCTAAAATAGTAAACCGGCAAGGTCGTAACAAGAGCCGTCGTAAGACAGCACTCGACCACGCCGCTTTGACTTAGAATACAAAAACGATCTAATAATACCAAGTTTGGTCTCTTTATGTCAAACCTAACTAAAATTATTTGATACATAAGGTGACTTTGATGCTGCCCTCCCATCAGCCCGCCCAAACAATAATGCAAGTCATTCAAATAACCTGATTTCCCATTATGAAAATGTGGTTAAGAATATACAAATATGCCTTTCAAAGGAAATCAAAACAAGAGGCCCAAAAGGGCCTATGCTCTACTGGCGTGGCTTTTGTGGTCATATCAATCCAGAGCATGTATGTATGGGTAAAAGACAACAGACATATAGTTTATGTTTTGTGTTTGGGTTACCTGAAAACGTAGCACGTTCAACATCTGAGCCCAGAAAGTATTGTAAGCAGATTAGTTGCATGAACTATTTTAATATGTGCCAAGTAAAAGTCATCTGACAAAAAAAAAATTCTGTAGTTTTAAAAGTTAAAAAAAGTTGGTCAAAAGGTCAAAGTCAAGGGCATCCTAGGACAACATTGATCAATTTGAACAAACATTCACAATAAATTGTGCTGAGATGGATGCACGAACACACAAAAAGATTTTTAAACCTTCCCAGATTTATGTTTACCAAACCTGTGAACCCTGGGTGTGGCCAGTAATGACACCAGGTGCATAACTTAAACATTCACAACCAATTTTGTTAAGATGAATGCACAAACTACAGAACTTAAAGCTAAAAAATGGCCTTTGGGCTTTCAACAAGAACAAGGCAGAGTAATTCACAAAATCAACTGCAGAAGGAAAAAGCTATTAAAATTGTCTCTCAAAATCCTAGACTTGCAAATTGTCTCCCTTAACTCTAGACTTGAATTCACATGTACATGTAAACTTGGCTAAAAATAGAATTCGCTCATGCAGACCTGGCTAAAAATAGAAAGCATTTCTTTAAAACTTTCATGGCCCATAATCTGGGCATTCATGGGCGGATCTGGTTGGTTTTCAAAAGGAACCGAGCTCTAATGGATATCTAGATACTGTACAAGTTTCATTGAGATACAATCAAAACTGAAGATTGTATCGTGTTCACAACCAATTGTTTACACAATAGCATTTTTTTATACTATCAAGGGCCATAATCTGGGCATGCATGGGCGGATCTGGCTGATTTTCGAAAGGAACCAAGCTCTAATGGATATTTAGATACTGTACAAGTTTCATCGAGATACAATCAAAACTGAAGACTGTATCGAGTTCACAAGCAATTGTTTACAGACGCACGGACGCACGGATGCACATACTACGTACACATTACCATCGCATAAGCTTAATGGAATGCTGCATATAATGACATAGAGTATAGATTGTCATGTCCGGGCTGTAACTTTCCCTTGTATGGACAGATTTTAAAATAACTTGCCACATGTGTTCGGCATACCAAGACGAAGTGTCGCGTGCAAGACCCGTGTCCCTATTTCTTAGGTCAAGGTCACACTTAGTGTTTATTCACAATGGAATGCTGCATATAAGGACATAGAGTATAGGTTGTCGTGTCTGGGCTGTAACTTTCCCTTGTATGGACAGATTTTAAAATAACTTGCCACATGTGTTCGGCATACCAAGACGACGTGTCGGGTGCAAGACCCGTGTCCCTACCTCTTAGGTCAAGGTCACACTTAGTGTTTATTCACAATGGAATGCTGCATATAAGGACATAGAGTAGAGTATAGGTTGTCGTATCCTGGCTGTAACTTTCCCTTATATGGACAGATTTTAAAATAACTTGCCACATGTGTTCGACATACCAAAACGACGTGTCGCATGCAAAAAACGTGTCCCTACCTCTAAGGTCAAGGTCACACTTAGGTGTTTATTCACAATGGAGTGCTGCTTATAAGGATACAGAGTATTGATTGTTATGTCCGGGCTGTAACTTTTTCTTGTATGGACAGATTTTAAAATAACTTGCCACATGTGTTCGACATACCAAGACGACGTGTCACGTGCAAGACCCCTGTCCCTACATCTAAGGTGAAAGATACACTTAGTGTTTATTCACAATGGAATGTTGAATATAAGGACATAAGAATGTAGGTTGTCAAGTATGGGTATAGCCATATGTATTTGTTTGATCTTTAACTTTTCATGTACTGACCTTGTTCATAGGTCAATGTCACATTCGGGGGCATTCGTCACATACTGTGACAACTCTTGTTTATTTATGTTTTTGATAGGGCCTGTTGAAGGGACTTAAGACACCAGATGGTCCAAAAATATGGAAAATACAGTATTTCCTCAAAAAAAGCCTAGAATTGTCAATGGGCCTACTATGAAGCCAATTTGACATGATTAAAACAATAAACGCTACATTTATGTGACTGTCTCAGCTAAGTTTCCCCATTCAAAAATAGCGCATAATGGTTTTCAAAGTAAAAAAAAAAAATGTTGGGCTGTTTCTACATTGATTCATAGCAGTTTTCTACTTCATTTATTGCAATGTCCGTTCTTCGGGAAAGCCATAAAGTGTGTATATTAAGCATGTGAAAGGCACGTGATGAGTGCATATAAATATACTGATGCTATTTATAAACTTATTAAGGACACTGTTTTTTTATTGTTCGTTAAACAAACCCGCCGCGCAAAAAAAATGCAATTTCAGAAAAAAAAAATTGGAAATCCTAATCTTTTTATTCTCTCCTCCCCAATATTACCCTTCGATTAAAATAAAATGTCGGGGAAAGAAAGACAACTCCTTCCAAATAAACCTTACATCGTTTCTATAGCCAGTCTATAAGTCATCCAATCCTAAGCGCAGATTTTTGTATCCAGACGTATGATTGGACAACAACACTCGAAGAAACATGGCAGACTGGTTACAGTCAAGCTATTTCTCGGACAGCAAACAATAAACTCATTTATTAAACAAGAGCTGTCATAGAGACAGCGCGCTCGACTATTCCGCCGTGTATGGTTTAAAAAAAGTTTGGCGAAACATGCATGGATCACTGTTAGATTAGATTTCAATGCAATACATGATGTGCTGAGATATTTACATAAATTGAATTTGAAAATATTTAAGGTGGTACGCAAACTTTAACCTAAATTCTAAGTTGAAAAAGGGGCATAATTTTGTCAAATGCTTAATACAGTGACCTTCTCCTGTGTACAGGTTGGGGGCATGATGGTGAACAAGTGTGAGAAGTTTCAAAGCCAGATGTCAATGGACTTTGAAAATATTTGAGGTGATCGCAAACTTTAACCTAAATTCTAAGAAGAAAAAGGGGCATAATTTTGTCAAAATGCTTGATAGAGTTACCTACTCATGTGTACAGGTTGAGGGCATGATGGTGAACAGGCATGCAAAGTTTCAAAGCCAGATGTCAATGGACTTTGAAAATATTTGAGGTGGAACGCAAACTTTTACGTAAATTCTAAGTAGAAAAGGGGCATAACTTTTTCAAAATGCTTGATAGAGTTACCTCCTCCTGTGTTCAGGTTAGGGCATGATGGTGAACACGCGTGCAAAGTTTCAAAGCCATATGTCAATGGACTTTGAAAATATTTGAGGAGGTACGCAAACTTTAACGCAAATTCTAAGTAGAAAAAGGGGCATAATTCTGTCAAAATGCTTGCTAGAGTTACCTCCTCCTGAGTACAGGTTGGGGGCATGATGGTGAACAAGCGTGCAAACTTTCAAAGCCATATGTCAATGGACTTTGAAAATATATAAGGTGGTACGCAAACTTTAACATAAGTGGTTTCGCCGATGCCGACGCTCGGGTGTCTAGGATAGCTCTCCTTATTCTTCAAAAAGTCGAGCTAAAAAAATGAAAATGATACTGTCTCCGATATTATTAACACAAGCATTCCCTCTAATACACTTGTAAAGAATGTATGTGGATATGGAACAGCTGGAAATGCAAGTAAACATAAAGGCAGATTGTTATACCAAATGGCATGCCGGGCTCCGTGTTGATACAAATCACGGTCAAATTCATTGTCCGACTCAGAGTTACAGATTAGATAAATACGCAATTAAAATCATAGAAAACCCAATTGTTTTAAAATCGATGAGTTACAAAACGCATAAGAAAAGGCAAAATACGCAATTAATTTGAAAGGATGCGTCAAGAATTAAAAATGAAAGTTGGAAACTCATTTTGTCTTATTTGCCAAAGTTGATTAGATTAATGTATTTCATGTAAAAATAGAAAATGTTTTCTGCAATTGGCCGATCATTTTTCGGAAGCAAGCCGGAA
Organism: Mya arenaria; assembly: GCF_026914265.1. Lineage (NCBI taxonomy): Eukaryota > Metazoa > Mollusca > Bivalvia > Myida > Myidae > Mya > Mya arenaria. The sequence continues at coordinate 59,589,403 of NC_069123.1, forward strand.
ATAATCGAAGACCTCGGGGTTTGTCTAAAGACGCCTTCAGTTGATAAACACGTAAATTTGATGGTAAACAATTATAGATGGATGCAGGCGGAAACTCACATGTTATTTTCAACTTTTCCTGTCTCGACAGATTTTGACCAAGCCAGACCATTTTCAATTTCAAAAAGTGTAAAAAAATTGGTCCGAAATTATCTAACTTTTTTTATAATTTCGGTCCAAAAATGTCAGTAAAATTTTTAGAAATTGTAATACACAAACATTCTTGGGTCATTCACACATTCAAAATTACCCCCAATAAAAGTGTCCTAGATACCATCAGACCAATGCGACCAGCTGCTTTTTCCGCAATGCTGAACACTAGATATCTGTTACGCGTGCAATCGGTCCTAATACGTGTAGTGGTAGGTCGAAGAAGACACAATTAAACATATTATGTGCTTGCAGCTATCCTGATTAATAGTTAAAATCGGTCCATATTTTCACACGGCAATATGCTATGTCATCGTTGATCATTACATGATATATCCGTTTGTTGATAACCAAACTGTTAAATTTAAATTGTAATAACAGGGCTCATCCTATCAGGCGACTTAGGCGATTAAGTCGCCCTGCCCGCGGCGACTTTGCTACTTTCTAAGATCAAAGCAAAGTCAACTTCGCCGACTTTTTCTGAGATAAAGAATTTCTGTGTAGAATGAGCCCTGAATATAGTAGAATTGTTGGTTAAAAACAGTTTTAAAGATAAATGCAATTGTCATTGTTAATCCCCGAAAGCGACGCGCTTGATTAACTACAGAGTCTGAAAGCTGAGTGCGCCGCTTACGTCATTTTAATCCACAGCAATGAAAAAAATCCCACCGGCCGCAGTTAATTACGATCACAGTCATTCTTGTTAGAGACGCCGCAAAACTCGATGAGAATCTCATTTTAATTCAGCTAATGTTTCAATGACTATCTCAATCTGCTATGATGGCTCTAGAGCTATTACGAATTGCCACATCGCGAAAAAATATTGACAGAATACACGTCGCGAAAATGTGTGACATTTCTATGTTATCAGACTTTTGAACAGTTTTGGAGGTTCCAAACTTTTAGAAGCCCTGCTGCCAACCCAGTCAAACTTATTAACTTCTTATCTAAACCGAACATCATCATCGGAAATAGTTGGTGAAATATAAGAAACAATAATTTTTGGTACACTAAAACAAATTCATTTATTGTGTTAAGGCCACAACAAATTGATCATTTGTTCTACAGATTTTGCCAAAAAAAGTAGGAGCGAGCGAGCGAAAAAAGAAAAAAAGTTTATTTCTTACCAAATTTATTATACAATTTTGTCAAGAAATGCTTTTTAATTGCAAATATAGGTTCTCAGTTATAAATGAAAAGGTTTTGATTGTATCACATGAAAATCTGTCTCAATATTTAACAAATGGCAATAAAATCCAGTGCTTTTCTGTTAACTTGAATTTGAACGTGGAGAAAAAGAAAATAGAGGAAATTCAGAAGTGAAAAAAATAAAAAAATATGTACGGCCAAATTGTATGTGCGGGCGCAAAAAAAAAGGTATTTTTTATTGTTTTTTTCGTTTTTCGAATTTTAGGTGCGACAAATCCGACGAACAAATGATCAATTTGTTGTGGCCTAAGTCTTATTTAGTATTCACTATTGATATTTTAATGCCATAGCTAATCTAGTCAATGTGAGTTGTGAGTTTTTGTCATAATGATATACTTTGTATATGTCATGCAAGTTGTGCACTCACTTATTTTTATTTATAAAGTTGTTACCAGTAATTGTTTCAAATCACACTTAAAATAATTGTTCATTTTTGTAACTCAATTGAAATCAAAATGATGGGGAAATAGAAACTTGAAATACCGTACTCATTTATAATGACTATGAGATACCCAATCATTTTCAAAAGTGTGGCGTAATACTCTATCATATTGGAAAACTTATCTGTAACTCTGTAAATTGTCATCGACGTTCTGTCAAAAACAAAAGAAGAAAACATGCCACCTAAAATGACTGTCAGTTTATTTGATATATAATGATGTCCACAATGTAAAAGTATTATTCAGGCAGTTTTTGACTCTTGACTTAATGTTTTTATTTGTGCCAGTGTCATGGACCTATTATATTCCGTAATTGTGCAATTCCAAAGAATACGCTGCACATAATAAGTCCAAAATAGTTATTTTGCTGTGTATAAAACTTGGAAGAAAAGTGTGCCCTGGTTTGGGATTCGAACCCACAACCACCGGAGCACTAGCATGGCCATCTAATAACATGATTCTGACTCATGGTTTGGTCTGAAATGGTGTTTGAAAGTCATTTTGGGACCAAATCAATTGAGCTAACTTGTGTTGAGATTGTGAACAGTGTTATGATTGTGAACAGTATCTAGTCAGTATTAACAGTCATGTGATAATTCAAATGAAACTTAAGTGTTTAATATAAAACTATTAATGTTAAGATTGAGGATTGGAAGAAAAGTATTGTTTAATATAGCATTGGAGGTAAGATTCCATCCCTGTTTGGTGTTTAAACTTTTAAATTTTTAAAAAAGTAGCTTATTAACTAATGTTTCATTTTCTACCAAAAAATAAAACAATATTTTGAAATTATATTTTTTATTTTATTTCCTCCTCCTAAAACATATTCAGTCATGGCAGTTTGTTAAACAAACAATAAAAAATAAAAGGCCTAATGGTTTTTATATGGTAGACAACCCCTGTAAATTTTGAATTGGAAAAAGGCATAAAAAGTGCCAAAGATGCTTGTGTCTTAAGCAATGTGATACATCAGTACCGGTAAGTAAGATTCAATGCAGTGTACACAATGATGTGTTTTAAAGTTTTTGACATCATCCTTTTTTCTTGCAGTTTTATTATCTGGTCTCTAATCCCTTTAAACAAATGTCATAAGGCATTTTTCATTGTCTTATGAAACAAAGAACTTAACCATTGTTTGGTGCTGAAAAAATAGTCTGAAAAATATAGTTGTGAAAATAGCAAATGCAATTTATATTTGAACAAAAAAATGAGACCGCATTTTTTTATGCAAGTGATTTTTTTTTATTGATTTTTTTTGAGTCAGTTGCTAATTAATATGGTTGTTCAGGTACCCAGAAACAAACCTTTTTTAGGCCTTAGGTGTTCATCCGCAAAGTGAAAGACTGTGGGTTTGAACCCACCAGGAGCCTGTTTTAATAACAATCTCTTAATCTGAAATTATATTTGTGTCATATTTCCATTATTTAACAGCATATTTGTGTGATTTGAACTTTAAGCCATTGGAAACAACAAACACAGAATATAGAAAACAAAAACATCAACATGTTACCATTTGTGACATTTATACATATTTAAGACTAAGATCCTTTAGTAAACCGGGCCCCAGGTGCACATAGCAATTAGTGGGAACATAATATACCAGTAGTAACAATAATAACATGCAGCAGTAATGGCCTATAACACTCATCTGAGTATCAGCCTTTAATGTTCTAAGTAACCTGACCTAGATTACATAGACACACATTCTGACTAAGTCTGGTGAACATTTGGATGATATCTGACCTCTGAAGCTTTAGCAAGTTCTTTGAAGATTCCACCTGATGACCTTTTTTATGAACGAACATGAAACCTCAACTAGATTCCAATAAAGAAACAAACATTTTTACAAAGTTCTAGATTTTTGGTTATCAGATGAGGCTTCAAGAGAACAAACACGTTTTTTTAAATGTTTGACCTGGCTACCTTCTTTTTTAGACCTGACATGACTGATAATCATCCTTGACCTTAATTTCATTCAGAAATTCCCAAGCAGAAAAAGTTTCATTAAGATTGGGTCTAGATTAAACAATTTAGCTTCTATGGCTTTTTAAGGGTTAACAATCTAATTTGATGAAAGATGCTGCATGCAACGTCAATAGTTTAAAATAATCAAGTGTTGTCAGAGATTCTTCTTACCCTTAACGTTGTGAAGGATTTGCCATATAAAAAATCACAAAAAAATCTGTCAACGTATGTCGCGAACATCGCGAAATAACAGACTTTTATTTTAATATGAGTTTATATACAATACTTTTGAGATTGATTCTTATGTTATACAGATGTTATATGGTTATCATTTGTTTAAACTTTAATTTGTATTACCTTAAGCTTTTTACAATATTACAGTTTAATCTTTTAAGTATAACATTTTTCATTAGCACCGTTGACCTTGTAACTAATTGCTATGAGTCTACAGGTGTTATTCAACGGTGTCATTGCTCCGGCGGAATCGCACTAATAACACATGAATTCGTGCTACTCACAATACTCGTGCACTTCGTGTTTGTTTTGGCGGTAAATAATAGTATAAAAGGTCTTTGTTGGGAGTTTAGAAAAGAGTTAGAAAAAGTCAGAATAAAAAAGAGTTAAAAAGTGAATTAAAAGGAATTATAATTAAAAAGAGTTACAAGTGATTTAAAAGGAGTTAAATAAAAAGAATTTATAAAGGTTTATAACATCGGACTATCAATTATAAATTGGATATATGACAAATTGTTGGATTATAATAGTAAGAAAGTGTTAACATCTGGAAATAAATTCATTACTTACTGTTCACTATTTAGGACATTTACTGTGAATTGTTATTGGAATTAAAAATTTTAAAACTGTATATATAAAGAAAGAAACAGTGAAAAATTGTGTTTGTGGTCTTTCATAAAGTTAAGACCTAAAATCTAATGTGGCTAAAATAAAAAACACCGCCACAAAGTACAATTATTTGAACTAGCAACAACAACTGACCAAGTGATTACCAAATTTTGAATCATCAACAAAAGAAAAGATAGCATTTTAACAAAGAAAACAGATCTACAAGTAAACCTAAAAATGGTCTTGACTTACCTGGAATTTATAGAAAGCAGATTTATCATCCTTCACAACGAAATTTTTCACATCAATTGGATACACATATCCATACATGAGCAGAAATGTAGCCACATGGAGGGCTTCTAAACTGTCATTTGCGCAGATGTTTTCAGTCAACCATGCAATAAATTCATTCCCTGAAAATTAAAAGAAACATAATCAAAATTTATCAGTCCATCCACAAAATATTTTAAATTGGTTATAAGTGGCACAAACCAAACTTCTTTCAGCCCACCAATTAAGGTAAGGATCAATCATTTACTAAGACACAGTGATGATTTAACACAAAATCAGAGAACAGCTTTATTAATCAACCAAAACAATTTAGACCATTACAAACAATATACTACAAGAGGGCCGTGATGGCTCTAAATCGCTCACCTAAGTAAAAGTTCTTGACCTTTGTTACCACTACACAACAAATCTCTTATGGGTTTTTTCGTCTTAATCTCTATGGCACACAGGGGACCCTCTGGCATGGCCAATTTCGAGCACAGAGATATAATTTTAAAGAAGGGCCACAGACAGGGTCATCCAAGGACAGCATTGATATATGTTTACAAAACTATACACATTGGTCAAATGTCATTGCTGCAGATTCAGAAATAAGAATGTAGGTCAAAAGATCACAGTCAAGGTCATCCAAGGACAACATTTACCTACAACATACACAGCATAGTTTTCCTTGATTTAACATTTATTAAATTCATGTTTATATAAGATGTATTAACTATCCAAGCAAAATATAGGATGTGTCCAATTCTGTACAAGGGTCTAGTTCAATGAAAAAGTCTGATTATAAAATTCATTATTGAGTAAGAAAATGTTCTTCAACAAAATAAAGATATAAACATAAGTATATAAACATAAGTACTTAAACCTATATAAAAAAGAACAAGAATAACCTAGAAGTGTCTTTTTTGAAGAATTCATACAGTATAAAATATTTATATTCACTTGAATCTAAAACTAGACAGTAAATTCAAAAGTAAGTTTCAAGAGCAAAATTTGCTGCCCTTGCTCAAGAGTAAACTTTACATAACTATCATATTTACAAAATGATTTTCTTACATAAGTTTATAGGAAACTTGTTACCCTTTGGGTGGGGCCAGTTCTGACCCCTGAGCGCCACTATTTAAACAAACTTGTTAGAGGACCACTATATCATGATACAAACAAAATATCAAGGTTAACAGTTTCAGACAAGAAGATAAGGGCACCATCAAAGGAACATTCCTGTAAAGTTTCATTGAAATTGTCCAGGTGGTTTAGAAGGAGATGATGTTTATGAGCAATTGTTGACGTCGGACATATACCAATTACAATAGCTCACCTTGAGAACTTCAAGTTCAAATGAGTTGTGTTTGAAAATCCGACTCCATTTGCTATCAATAATCGAATCGAATCAGACCAAGCACTTTGATTTAGTATCAGACAATAATCGAAACTTCTGTCATAATATCAGAACAGAATACATTCGTTATACAAATGTACATACCGGTAGTATCATCATGATAATTTGAATGGTTAAACCTGGAATCAGTATGTGTGATAGTCATGCTTTTTGCAACAGTAAGTAAATTTCCATAACCTTTTACTGCCTTTAATATCTTAAAAGCATAACAACACAACACATACTAAATATTTGCACATCAATTGTAAAATGATGCACACCGCATCAAGTAGATTATCTTAGCATTTTATCCATGTAAAAGCATATTAAATATTTGTGAACCAGCTTAACATTCAATAACCTGTTACATTGAACATTCAGAAGTATCTTCCATGGCCAAGAGTGTAAGATAGGTTCATCCAAACCCGAGGTTTACCGAGTTTCCGCAAAACACCCTGCACTAGGGTTGGGATGAACATATCTTACACGAGCAACTTTGGTAGATACTTTTTCTCCCACCTCAGTTAAACACAATAAAGTAAAAAATGTATTTTTTAGCTGGCACTCTTTTGTGCATAGTGAAAATAAATGCGTATAGATAAGTGATAATTGGTGGTTGTCATGGATATGGGCGCAGTGATTCAGATTATGTTAATAGTCAATTCATTCTTTAAATAGTTCTGAGGAAAGTGTAGCATTATTTCTTGAACGGAGCGTGAAAAATAAATTATAGTGCCATTTGAAGCGAGAAATAATTAATTAGGATTTTAAATTTTGCCACAAGACAAGGTTTCCATGATGCTACAGACAAGTCTTTAACAAGGGAGGTAATTGTGTAATGACAATACGCACGGGTACTTGTTTTATCTTTGTCCGTGGGCAAGATAAGAATTTCTTGCATGGTCAAAATTTTGGATCTACTTATCTGAGGTGGGAGAAAAGAATATCTCAATTTCATAAAACTTTCACAAAAAAAAGTAAATTAAATAGTGAAGAGAAGAAAGTGTTGTTGATTAATCATGGAAAATGTAAACGAAGTTTGCATTGTATGAAGTTCCTGGGCGCAAGCGTTATTCAATTATTGATCGGAAACCATTTTTCAGCTCACAGTCATCGTGACCATGACCTTTTACCTACTGATCACAACATCAATAGGGATCATCTACATAACCAACTTGCATACCAAGTATTAAGTTCTTGGGTGCAAGTGTTCTTTAGTTACTGAGCGGTAACCATTTCTTCAACTCAAGGTCATGGCAACCTTGACCTTTGACCTACTGATCTCAAAATCAATAGGGGTCATCTACTAGTCATGACCGACTAGCGTACCAAGAATGAAGTTCCTGGGTACAAGCGTTCTTAAGTTATTGAGCAGAAACCATTTTTAAGCTTAAGGTCACCGCCAACGTATCATTTTTTACCTGAAGGTAACCTTGACCTTTGACCTTTTGATCTGAAAATCAATAGGGGTCATCTTCTAGTCATGAACAACTAGCTTACCAAGTATGAAGTTCCTGAAACCAAAGGATCTTTAGTTATTGAGCGGAAACTTTTTCTTCACTTCAAGGTCATGGCAACCTTGACCTTTGACCTAGTGATCGCAAAATCAATAGGAGTCATCTAATAGTCATGAACAACTAGCATACCAAGTATGAAGTTCCTGGACCCAAAGGATCTTTAGTTATTGAGTGGAAACCGTTTCTTCACCTCAAGGTCACGTTGACCCTGATCTTTGACCTAGTGACCCCAAATTCAATAGGGGTCATCTACTAGTCATGACCAACTAGCATACCAAGTATGAAGTTCCTGGGTCTAAGTGTTCTATAGTTATTGGGCGGAAACGAAGTGTGACGTACTGACTGACTGACTGACAGACTGATGGACTGACTGACGGACAGGGCAAAAACAATATGTCTCCCCATGAATGGGGGAGACATAAAGATATTACACGCAAATGATTTTTACATGGAAGGTCACCACGACCTTGACTATTGACCTTGTTACCCCCAAAACAATTGGGATCCTCTAGACATCATGACCAACCTCACTTCAAAGTTTGGTGAACCTAGATCAAAGCATTCTCCTGATATTGCACGGAAATATTTTTTTACATTAGAGGTCACAGCGACGTTGACCTTTGACCTTGTGACCCCCCAAAATATAGGAGTTTTCTAAACCTCATGATCAACCTCCCTACCAAGTTTGGTGAACCTAGGTCAAACCATTCTCAAGATATTGAGCGGAAATGTTTTTTACATTGGGGGTCGCCGCGACCTTGACCTTTGACCTAGTGACCCCAAAAACAATAGGGATCTTCTACACCTCATGACCAACCTCCCTACCAAGTTTGGTGAACCTAGGTCAAACCGTTCTCAAGATTTTGAGCAGAAATGTTTTTTATATTGGGGGTCGCCGCGACCCTGACCTTTGACCTCAAAAACAATAGGGATCCTCTACACCTCACGACCAACCTCCCTACCAAGTTTGGTGATCCTAGGTCATGCGGTTTTCCAGTTCGGAAACGAAGTGTGACGTACGGACGGACTGACGGACTGACGGGATACCGGACTGACGGACAGGGCAAAAACAATATGTCTCCCCCAGAGAGGGGGAGACATAATTAGTAAATTACAAACATTACCAAAAAAGGTTTCAAAAACAAGCCGGGATCCCTGGTATTTGCAGATAAGACCATAGAGACAAGTTTTTGAAGAAGGTTTTATGAAATATATAAACAATTAAAAACAATTTGTAATTTTGGGAGAGTTTGTAAGTTTTTAAGCATAAAGTGTTAACATTCACCGCATTTGTGTAAGAGAATGACCTCCCTTGTTAAAATGAACTCAACGAGAATTTACCGGAGAGAAAAATTTACTAGACTTTTACCACAAAACAAAAAAAAACATGTAGTTACCGGAAGTAATATTAGCAACATCGATTTTGGACAACCACTATAGATTGTGGCCGACATAGCATTGTCAGCAAAGATTTATTGATATGTACTTGATAATCATTTCATCACTACAAATGGCCTAAAAATAAATATACAGTTTGGCTTCAGCAGTAAGTACTCAAACAATAAAATAAAAAAATATATATCTATTTATTTAGTATTTAGAAAACTCTGCAATAAGTGTAACTGTACAAATTAATTAAATGTGTCCAGTTCAATAAATCATTTTTTGATAGAGATTTCCTAATCCAAAATGCGCTGCAAACAAGCACTTCCCATGACGCAGATAAAATCTTGTTTCAAAAATCCCTTTTATAAAATACCTTTGCATCTATAGAACTGTTGTTAATAAAAACACCCACAAAATGCACTTATACATTATTTATAGGAATAAACTCCTCACTTGTATGTCCAATGAATAGGAAAACAGAGAATCTGTTCAAAGTATTTTCTGTGCATTTCATAAATGGCTATAACCCTGGAACACTGTACAGTAAAAACTGTTAATTATTAAGACGTTTCAAATGTTTTAAGTAATATTTGATTATGTTTAACTTGTTTGGATATTAAGTTTTTTTGTTGTTGATTTTTTAAGACTTTTAAAAGTTTTATATGATTAAAAAAGTTAAAAAGCACTTTTATACTAGATTATTGTCATACATAAGCCGTACATGAAATTTGTAACAGTTTTAATTTCAATCGAAAAACATCAAAATTTACATTTTTTGTTAATATATGAATAGTAAATACATAACTGTATATTTTTTTGAAACAAAAGCATACCTTATAATGAAATATAAACACAATTATAAATGAGATGTGAAGTGTTCATGGCGCACAGAATTTATTTATAAAAACAGCCTTTAAAACATTTTAAAACTGTCTTACCTGTAAATGAGTTGTACACAGTTGTTAAAAAGTTTTTCTTTTCTCGCAAGGGAATACCAGTTTTCTGATCATTCATTAATGATATCAGTCTTTCCAACTGAAAAACACAAACATTAAGGTAAATGATGGTTCACAGCAAGTTGGATATAGTACTAATCATAATAATTTACTGCTTTTCTCCCATCTCTCATGGACTACTTCAAGCGGTATGATTTTTTAGTTTACATTCAACTCTATGTGACACAATTATTGATTAAATTTTAAGTCTTTTAATTTTTGTATGCAATAATCCTTGATATTATTTTTTTCAATGATGTAAATTTGTAACATATGTATTTATAATCTATTTCATTGCACGAATAAAATATCCATAACAAGCTCACACAAAATAGTAAATGAGTTTTAATTAAATAAAAAAAGAGTAAACAATACAGAAATAAAATAAAATAAATGTTTGTCTAGTTTCTCCGAATATCTATTATAGAATATATAGTGTCTGATGGACATCAGTGTCTCTAAAAAAACCAAGCATTATTACCTTTGAAAAGACTTGTTGTCTCGGTCTCGTATCAATGTTCTTGAGTGTCATCATTTTCTGTTTCAGTATGATCTCTAAAACCATTCATTTTTGCCAAATTCTTTCCAAAAACAACATAATATCTGACTTCCCCTCCTCCCAGCTTCAGCAGTCCAATACTAGCCGCTTACGTCAATTACAAATAAAAACAAAAGTTAAAAATGACTTATTTTATTACAATATTTAAAAGTAGTTTAGTTATATCAGTAGTATATTTGTTGATATTTTAGGTAAAATATTGTGTCGAATACCAATAAATATTATCAAACATTATTTTTGAAACATTGACTGGTTATTGATATTTTCACCTTTTCCGCAATATTATGTCAAATAAGGCTAAACCAAATAACCAGTCTGTACCGCCAAAGATTTTTGTCGTAACACACGCGCATGTATTTGTAGACAAAACACAAACAATTTCGTGTATTTTTTCCGGTCAGAATCTGAAAAACTGTTTGAAAATGGGAGATAAAATTGATATGAGCCTTGATGACATTATTAAATCCAACAAAAAACCTGGACGGGGCGGTGGACGCGGAGGTCGAGGGGCTGGGGGAAGGGGAAATAGAGGAAGACAAAGCAGAGGCGCCGGTGGTGGTGGACGCGGAGTATTCAGAGGTGGAGTTCAGAAACGTCGACAGGGTGGTCGAGGAGGCAATAGATCATTTGGGCGCACTGTAAGATTTTTTTACCTTCTTTCATTATGTGTCACTTTCGAGACATGTTTCAACAATTCACCTGTTTTCTGTTTACATGCTATTGTTGGTTGTCCTTGTGTATACGTTACATAGCTGTGCTTCTCTTTTTTACCAATTCTCAGGCCGAAGCAACTGTTTACATAAATATGTTCAGTTCTTGCACTCATTGTTTCAGAATAAGTGATTTTGTGGTTAGGAGTCTGGCTCCCCGGTCTCTAGCTTGTCTGAAGAAAAGGTTAAAGTTTGGTTAGCCCTTGGACCGTCAGTGTCATCATGGTGGAAACAATTGCCATAACTTAAAAACATTGCAAGATATTCAAATGAAAATGAAACAATAAGCGTTGGCGTGTGTTTGAGGGCACTTCTAATTGAGAGTATTTGCTTTTAATGCTAAATTATGATCAATGTTATCTACTGTTATCTAATTTAACTGGTATTCTTTGCTGTTTTAAATGCTTCTTGTAAGTCAAGTAGTTGCATATGACATAAGTTTGAATGCAGATGGTTTGCCAGGATTAGGCATGTCCCAAAACTGAAAGAAGTAAGAGTAACAGCTCAGCTTTCGAAGACAATGACATCCTGAAAGGTCCTATGGGAAATATGAATGTTTATACTGCCGAAAACAAAAATCAAAGTTATTGGGCCTCTGCTATATAGAGGTGCAACGATTTGCTCTGATGCATAAAAAAAAACGGTTTTTAAATTCGCCGATGTGATACGGAAACCACAAATTTGATTTAATTTGCATACAATTAATAACCATGCATGTACAAAATGATCCAATGTATTCACATTTTAAACATGCTCTCGTTACTCGGCGTGCGATTGGTTAGTAGTTAATCTGGCATCCAACAGACATCGCGAAAACCCTCTGTCCTGACCGGTAAACTTTGACTTGGTCGGACTAAATTTGTGTTGGGGTCGGTCCATCTGACCGACAGTTTTCACAGCTAGGTGTAAAAAATAATGAGGATTTAATCTATATCAATTATCAAACACTGCTTAAAAGTGTTGTGTATTATCCTTTTAATGTCAATACAGACACTAAATCAGGCTGTATGTTTGAGTATATCACTATTTTATTTCAGAATTAAGATTTTAATGTTATGTTAATTTTTCACAATTCTGAACTTTTAACACACTAAAATTTCACAAAAGAAAAGGCATGGGGTGTTTCACAAAAAAGTGAAAAAAATCACTGGATAAAAAAAGCAACATGTTAAATTTGTTTTGAAGATGTTAGTTATCCAAAGTCCAGCAGCTTGACTAAGCTCATGGAGCATTTGAAAAGGAATCACTCCATCGATGTGTTCAAACTTAAAGAAAGTCTGTCAAGTCGACATGTACAGAAAAAACACCACACATTTATAACAGAAACTATCTGTTAATTAAATTTAAACAAATAACAAATCATTGTCAAGTTTTGTTTTTTCATTAAAAATGTATCAAAAGTTTGTGTCTGTTATAAGTGTGTGCTGCTTTTAGTTATTTAACTTTGTAAACAAATAGTTTTGTTAATTAAAATTTGTTCTTGATGAAACACTGTCCTAGTTTTTCATCATTGCATATGCTTTAAATATACAACTTAATATTAAATAAAGCAATAAGTAAAACATAAATTGAATCAAAATTAATCGAATCGACATGTTTGATATCGGAATCCAATTGAGCTTTAAGTGAATCGTTGCAGCTCTACTGCTATCAGGGTTTCCGCCAGGTATTTCATAAGGCATGTCGATAGGGGAGGGTTTGGGAGGGGTGTCCCCTCCTGACGTTGATTTATTTTTTTATTTTCATAATCAAAATGGTGCAATTTCCTGCATTTTAAACAAGTTTACAGTTATGTTCCTATAATTTAGAATTACCAACTCAAGTCCGATTTACATTAAAAATATTTGCGAAAAGGTTTTATTGTTTCTCTTCATTTATTATTGGTATTTCTCAAGTATTCCGACAATACAATATCGACGGTATTGATTGACTCATGTTTCGTTTAGAGCGGGTATTATTTATATTGACACCGTTGACGTCACAGCAAAATGTGTAAAACACGCTGTCAAAAGAGCCCGGAGCAAAGCAGGGTGTATTTACAGCTGCAACAGCTAATAATTTTAAAGCCGGGTCGGCTAAATAATAACTAAAAGGGAATGTAATGTGTATTTTCAGATTTATTTATCTTTTTTCTAAATAAATTAAAAAAAACGATAAAATAATCAAAGTTTAATAATAAGCAACACAAAATATAACTTTACACAAAATTAAAGACGGGAACGCGACACAATAACATACAACGACATAGCATAACCCTTGTTAACACAGATATTGTAACACGGTTCTCAATTACAATTTAATAATTGGTAAACGAAACGACAATTGACAAACGGACTCGGGATCAATAAACAAAATAAAACGACACAAAATTTATGTTACCGAAATCAATTATCACTTATTGTTTACTTTGCATTCATAGGTGATTATAGGGATGAAGGTCGCAATTACGACAGTGGTGTTTTTCACACATTCCCATTTTGATAAAGAATAGGAGTTTGGTTAATTGCACCGTAGATCCTCAACGACACGCCTTCATGCTATCGTCGATCCTGAATGGCTGATACAAATGCCGTATTAGTCCCGACACGCCTTCTGGCTGTCAGTCAACCGTTGCAACCGTTGCAGTCGCATTAAAACTGTGTATTGTCAAAACTGATGATTGTTTTGATGATGATTGTCGCTACGCAGATTAAAGCATGTCGGCATAATAAACGCGTGTCGGTAATTAGCCTTGCCAGCGGAAGGCACATCGGGCCCGACAAGCCATAGAGGCCTGGCGGAAACCCTGGCTATGACAGATTTTGCGTAAACACCTGTGATTGCTTTTTAAATATGTTGATTTAACTAGTATAACATTGATTTACAGTATAACTTCTATTATAAGCATATTATTTTCAGCCTCCAAAAGGAAATACAGATGATGTATGGCAACATGACATGTATGATGGAAGTGGAGCTGCTGCTATAAAGCGATTGAGGTCTCCAGGCGGAGGACTCCAGACAGGCTCTGGCAAGCTGCACATATCCAATCTAGATTTTGGTGTCAGTGAATCTGACATTCAGGTAAGATGAGCTAGGGTTTTTTTCCAAACATCTTAATTGCTGTGGAAACAATAAATTATCCTTCAATTAATATCTTGCTAGAAATTTTTTAAATCTGATTACAAAAAAGCGGGATTGTACATGTAGATCCAAACGATAACTGAACCTAATCTCAAAACTTTCTTAACAACACTAAATTCTTTGTTGTATCTTCAAAAAATCGCGTAAGTTTTTGTTGGTCATTCATACTTCTGGTACTCTGTTTAATAGGAACTGTTTGCTGAGTTTGGCCCACTGAAGAAAGCTGCTGTTCACTATGACAGATCAGGACGATCACTAGGAACTGCAGAAGTAATCTATGAACGAAGATCAGATGCTGCCAAAGCTTTAAAACAGTACAATAACGTCCCTCTTGATGGTAATTTACAAAATGATCTTGGTTCACTGGCGGTTGTGTTAACTGTTGTTTTTAATAAAAGATTCGAAGAATAAGGAGAGCTATACTACTCACCCTGGCGTCGGCGGCAGCATCGGCGTCACACCTTGGTTAAGGTTTTGCATGTAGGCACTATCTCAGTAAATATATCATTTATTGCATTGAAACTTTGTATATGTATTCCCAACTATCTAACCTACTAAATTAATGAAATTAGATAACACTTATTTGAATATAATGCAAATAATTGGCCTTTATTATTTGACTTAGGAATTCTGGTTAAGGCTTTGCATGTAAGCACACAATAATATCTCAGCAACTACTTGATGTATTGCACTGAGAATTTATGCAATGGTACTCAACCATCCAATCTACTTAATTAACCAAGTAAGATAACTCTAGTTTGCATTTAATGCAAATAATAGCCCTTCGTTATTTGACTTAGAAATTCTGGTTAAGGTTTTGCATGTAAGCACATTTAAGTAAATATCTCATGGCAAAAACATCATGTATTGCATTGAAACTTTAGATATGTATTCCCAACTATCCAACCTACTTAATTAATGAAGTAAGAAGTATTTTTTTAAATAATGCAAATAATAGGCCTTTATTAATTGACTTAGAAAGTATTAAATAACCAAGTAAGATAACTCTTTTTTGCATTAAATTCAAATAATGGGCCTTTATTATTCTACATAGAAATTCTGGTTAAGGTTTTGCACTTTTAAATCAATACCTCAGCGAATACATCATTTATTGCATTGAAACTTTATATACAGGCTCCCAACCATTCAAACTTATTTAATCAAGTAAGATAGCTCTTATCTTGCATATAAAATAATTTTTGTCCCTTTATTATGCGACTTAGATATTCTGGTTAAGGTTTTGCATGTTAGCACACATGGGTTAACATCTCAGCTACTACTTGATGTATTGCATTGAGACTTTATACAGTGATCCATGCATGTTTTGCCACTGAAAAGCAGCGGAATATTCGAGCACGCTGTCTCTGTGACAGCTCTTGTTTATGTAGCAGGGGTTATTGATATGAGTCTACAACTGTGCACATTTATTTTGAGTTGTGTACTTTTTTTCAAATATTATATAAGAATTACTTGAAATTTCATTTCACAACAGTAGTTATTCAACAGTTTCAATAGACTCGAAACAAAAAACGTATTTTTTAGATAATTATATCTTGTATTTGTTATACACAAATTGCAATAATGAAAGTTTCATGTAATAATTGCTGTACATACTATCTCATACAAATAGTGAGTGACAAATTTTAAAGTTGTGAAGAGTGAGGAAATGAATCTTCAATTATTATTGGTTTGTTATGTAACAATGAATGTATAAATTAAATCACAGGGTAGTGGGTTTAGTGTTCGTGCCATATTGTCATATGCAAGCTGTACAATTAGTATAATGCCTTTATTGAACTGATATCCTTGCTATTTTATCCTTATGCTACTTATTACTTGTTGAGCTACATCAATTAGTTTCCATTCTGATATGAGCATTAAGTTAGGGTTTAAAGTAGGTTATAAAAGGGCAGGGTGTTGCAGAAGGATAACATTATGACTTTATAAGTCTGATTAATGAGGTTCATATATCTTCTTTCTTTTATTTATATTCAGCTACCTTGTTGCCATGCACATATGTGTCTAAGTTGTTGCTGGTGTTTCAGGGCGTCCAATGAGCATCCAGTTGATAGGTGCAAGTGAGAGCATCCTAAGTGGTGGAAGTGTTGGTGGCGGTGGTGGTAGTCAGGGCCAGCGGTTCAGAGGTGGCGGTGGGCGCGGGTGGCGGCAGTAGGCGTGGTGATGGTGCCAGTGGTGGCGGACAGAGACGATCAAACGGGTACTTTTGTTAGGGGTTTCTGAAGATTTCCCATTATTTCCATTACCTTACAATACATGACTTTGGAACACAAAATTGCCTATTCATTTGACGTAATTAACTTAAAAGATGAAGAAGAAGCAACTGCATTGTGTTTGTGATACACTAACCCTATTCATACTTTCATTGGAATTTAGTGTTTAAGGGGGATATTGCTTTGGTCTGTCCTTCCGTCAGTCCCCAAAACTTTTTTACCAGGTTCAAAGGTCAAATCTTATAAAAAATCTTTGGGACACAAGTGAGACATTATATTTGATCCATCATTCATTAAACTTGATCAGAATGTTTTCCTTGATAAACTCTTGGATCAATTTAAAACTTGGTAATGTGGTGTTAAAACTTCGGCACTAGGTCAAATCTTGATATTTCTTGTCTTGTAAGGGATTTGTTAGATAATGTTCAAACCTGGTCTGAATGTTGCCCAGATCATGTCTCAACCGGTTGAAGTCACATGGAATCTAAAATTAGGTCACAAGGTCCAGTCTTTTACAATTCATTGAAAAACATAAGAGGCATTATGTTTCAGACACCCTGTTGTCAATTGATCTTGATGCAAGGGGTGGAATAAATAATGACTGTTTGAAAGATTTGAAAGATTTTTGAAGAATAAACGAGTATAACAAAAATCTGAAAGTTCAATAAGTTATTGAACCCCTGTATTTGTTTTAGTTTCTTCAAAATTATTTAAAACATCAATGATAGTTCAGTATTTATCCAATTATAACTACAAACCAATAATACCATTTTAATGTACGAACTAGACTATAGATAACCTGTGGACATCTTATCCAAAGTCTATACAATTGGCTGAAGGTGACACAGAGAAAGTTTTGGGAATGATTGAAATCCTTGGAAAAATCTTATATATTTGCAACATAACTGAACAACCAAAGTCTTTGCATTATGGACATGTATGGTTTTGCAGCTTTGGAAGTGGTCGAGGTGGGCGTGGTGGAGGACGGGGTCGCGGACGAGGAGGACGTGGCGGGGGTGGTGACCGTAAACCTCTCACTGCAGAGGAACTTGATGCTCAGTTAGATGCTTACAATGCCAAGGTTTGTCATGCCATATGTTTTGAAGACTACAATGGATCAGTCAGGGTTTCCGTTAAAGGAAATTTGGAAGTACATTACTCCCTAAAAATGGATAAAGAAATGGGTAAAAAATTGATTCCTTGGAAGTACGAAAACGTCCAAAAAGAAGAAAAAGTTGAAAGTTTTGAAGTTCAAAAAAAAAAATTATAATAATATAAATCTGTGAATTTGGTAAGTTGTAGTTGCAAATTATTTGATTTATAACATATTAGTTGAAAAAAAAAGTGGGGAAAAATATTAAAAAATTGTATTCAGGAGACTTGAACTTGCACATTTCAGTGAGAAACTTCCAATGTTGATGGATGGGAAGTTCATACTTCCAGTTTCAAATTCTTAATGGAAGCCCTGGATCAGTTCTTGTCACAGTTATAGTAGGCTTGAAAAAAATAATTTAAATCCATGATTTTAAGTTTGAAAAAGAAAATTTTATCCTTTCATCCACTAAAAAACTAATTGTTAACAGTGTTGTTATATTATTATTATTATTCTAACTCTTATTCTTTGCTTTCAGATGGAAACTGATTGAACTTGGGGAAAAAACTCATGAAAGATGGACTTTGTGATATTGTGAAATCTACAGGACATTATAGAAACATGGAAGTTATTAGTTGTTCAGTTAGAATGAACTGTAAAGTTATTTTGTAAGTGAAAGATGTATGGTCAAGCGATTTATGTTAAATCATTGTGAAACATAAAGGGAAATTTTGTGAAACATTAACTCTAAAAATAATGGTATTCACAAAACATTGACCTTAAAATGGTACATGTATCCAACATATTTATGACATGCTGCTTACAAAGAGGATGACTGGTTTTCCAGTGCAATGTTTTTATTTGTGTTTTATTGTAGATTATATTTTTTATTAATTGAAAATATTTTATACCAAGGTATTTCTGGACTTATAAACTAGGAACTTCAATTAAGTTATTCTAAACATTCAGTGCGTCAAAGAGTACATTTTAATTTTATTTGCATAGTATGATCTCACCATAGGACATAGCAACAAGGCTAAAATAGTAAAGATTTCTGTGAATATTTTAATTAATCTCTAGAAATGCTTGGGGATTAGACATTACTAGTGTTGAAATATCAAATGACGTTGATTGATGCCTTCATAGCAAATGTACTTCATGGATATCATATTTTAGAGCTATAACACATAGTTTGAACAATTGATAGTTTTCAATATGCTGTTAGCATACCATGGTGTTCTTTATGTTAAATCTTCCATCATTCTAGTTACTTGAAGATTTGACATTATGTTTCACCAGCACGAGTTCAGTTGATCAGGCAGCCGTCTGTGTCCTTTATTCATTGATTATCAACCTTTTGATCATCGTCTAATTTTAGCTTCTTCATTTAATCATTAAAATCTGATAAAAAAATCTTAGACATATTGTATATGTGTGAATGTAAATAAAACAGAAAACATCATTTTAGGTTTGTCATGGACATCTTTGCAGGTTATTCTTTGTCTTTAGTTGTTTCCACCGGAGCCAGGCTGAAACTTTTGTTTTATTTATGAGGGTCATTTGATATTTAATGGAACTGATGCATTGATATATTTAGTATAGGAAAAAATAAAGAAAATTATTAGATTTTCACTACAATTGTGCCAAAATACTCTACAATGGTGACGATCTAATATGGCTGCATGAAGGCAAAAGCATACATGGTGGATAATCTTTCCATGGCTATATTGCATTGTTGCATGTATTTATGCATGTGAATTTTTTATGCCTGGGACTCCCATATTAAATTTGTATTGTTTGAAATATGTAAACATTGCACCAAATATATTACAGACAGGCTTATAAAACCTTGAAAGATGTAAAATTTGTCAATTCACACCAATAGACTATACACATGTAATGTATTTGCGATCATTTGTTTTAGATATGAGTTATCTACAGACAATTCCCTTTCAGCGATATACAAAAATTATATAGGTCACCCTGCATCCAAATTCAGCATTATTGCCAATGGCTCCGTGAAATGACAAGCTTATTTGTACATCAGATAATGTAAATCTTCCATAAATTGCTCTCTACCAGGAGTATGGATTTCATACATGTAGACTTTTGAGATATTATTTCAAATAATGACAAACACGATTCACTTGTTATATTTACTGAAATACCATCGTTCTAGAATTGCCTAGAATACTCTGAATCACAAGTATGGTCTTTCACACCTAAGGGTAACAAACAACCGGAATGTGTGTGTTTTCTGTTTATTGCGTGAAATGTGTGATGCAGTATAAACTAGAAATGGTTTCATAATTGTGAAGATTCTATGCATCTTTGGTCAACTGTTCTCCCCATTCCATTCTCATCCTGGTCAATATATAGTGACTTGACAAGCAAATTTGCAGACTCTTGAAGGTCATGGTCACCAATGGCAAAGCTGAAATTAATTTCTTGTCTTTTATTATTGCTGTTGACAATACCTTCATTTACATTTGGCAAGTCTTGATAAACATCAATTTAATAATAATCATCACAGGCTGACCGCCTGCTTCCATGTTATCTACTTACCTAATTAAGCAGTATTTGTCCAATCTAGACGAAACTTGGTTATACTACTTGTGGAATTATTGCCATATCTTGAACGCTTTTGATTACCAGCCAGATTGCTTCAGACTAGTGTTTAGGTGCTCTGATTATGAACAGTCTTAAGTCTGTGTTAACACTCGCTCAGTCAGCACTTTCAATAAATAATGAATTCGCTTCATTCTGTTTGTATTACAAAAATATACGGTATAAGTTGATAAGATTTCATTTTGAATGCTCACAAATAACATCAGATTGATAATTTCTTAAAAACTAATAAAAGTCAAATACTGAATTCCCGCAAGAACTTGTATACGAAAAATGTATAAAAGTTAAATATTTTGACTTGTGCAGTAAGGACTTTGTGTTGTTTGGTTGTGCACTTCTGTTCAATGCTGGTACCTGAACGCTTCTGTCTGAGGTATGAAGCTGGGGACCAAATGATGCATCCCTGTGGTATCATGGTACCTATGAAGAATATTGCTTTGGCAATACCATTCAAAAAATGATAGCTGTCGTAACATTCAGCAGATTTCATGATGAATACTCGACAAGAAGGATAAGTACAATAAAATGAAAATTCGTAATTTTGCCACGGACTCTAAAATCCCCTGGGTCTTGGTCCATAAGGTATCAGATGTACAATTCAGGGATTCAGTGCCTGGTGACCCACATTATTTTGGTATTATATGAAAAGGTTTGATTTGTAGACAGAATAAATGAAACAAATACCCAAGATAATGTTCCTAACAAGCTTTTCTGGTCTTGAAAGACTGCAGAATAATCAGCTCATGTCAGTTAAAAATGCAGAACAAAAATATGTCATCCATGATTTATTTTCTGTCACTTTTTTACATAGTATCAAGTATTCATTAAAATGATATCAAAATCATATGGGGTCTCCAGGCATCAACATTTAACATCTCCAATGGCTTGATACAGAAATAAGCTCATTTATACGTAAAAAACCTTGAATTGTTAAAATTGGACCATCTTTACATTGTCCCCTGCCATATAAATCCAGATCAGCATTTAGTTTGTAATCACTAAACTAGGTTTATGGCATACTATCTAATCTTCCTCTCAATCGAGCGTTGCCTGATTTTAGAATAATTTTAAAGAAATTGTCTCTTAAGTCGAGTGATCTAACAAAATCATTCAAAGAATAAAAACAAAACCTGGTCGCATGGGGCAGGGCTGGTTGTCCTGATCAACTCGTCAGATGTCAATGCTCTCGAGTTTACAGTTGATCACAGGGCAACTTCAGGCCAAACTATCACTAGAATTACCGGTATAGGATTGGCCAAGTAGAGCTAAGCCAAAACAACATCCATGTCTTAAGACAAACAGACAAGCCAAGCTAATCCTGCCAAGAAGTGAAGAACCAATGTGATCATTCCAAAGGAATGTTCTGTCAGTGAACTTTCAGTATTTTAAAAAAAAACAGGTCATGATTCGTAAATAAACATGGCTATAAAAATATAAACTAAATGTTCTTGAGGTGATTCTTACGAATGATGTAGAAGAAATTCATTAAATTACAAGGACAACTTAATAGGGATGGACTGGTTTTCCATCTATTGCTATGCCATGATAATTGAAGTCTAAAACAGGTGAAAGTAGGTAAAATATGCGGTTTACATTTGATTTGGCATGACCATAGATATATGACATAAAACTAGTTATTGTCCCTAAAAGTCATTTGCCAAACGTGCTAATATAATTTGCATTTTATCATGCTGACCTACGTTACACACTTGAATGATCAAGGGCCATTGGTGGCCCTCTCGAGTACACTACAAAGAAACACAATTCTCTATCAAATGGACCTTTTATTAGCACTAAATACATGGTACAGCAAAAATGATTCAAATATGGATAGTTAGTGGAAACTGAGACTACATGCCATCTTGAAAATTGCCACCTTTTCCATACAAGTACAATATATAAGTTAAACATAAACAAGAAAAAAAGTTCCAACACTCACAAAATTAGTACCTACAATAATTCAAATACAAAATTACTGGTAAGTCTCATTTAACACTTCATGTATGAATTTGCAAACAAATTGGTGATAAAGAAGTATAATTGAACAAATAATTAAAATTCAAAACTTTTCAATACTATATATACAAAAAAAATGGAACGAATAGTAAAGTATTTTATCTAATGAAATAGATAAATGTAATGTACAAGGATGTTGTTCACCTTACTCGTTAATAAAAAAGGCAAATAAAGTGTGCAAGCATTTTTTACATTTCTCTTTCAAATGTCAACAAGAAGTGTCTTTCAAAGATAAACAAGGTATTACTAGTATATCAAAGAAAAGTTAGAAAATGTCTTCTTTTTTGTGCCGGCCTATGAATATCAAATTAATAAGTTCAGGTACAATGTACAATGAAAATATTTAAAGAGGTAATTCAATGCTTACCAGTGCAAAAGAATTATATTTTTTAGAAGATTGGAATAAATTGTCTAATACCATAAAAGAGTAATGTTACCAAAGCTTAGATACTAATTTATGTCGACACTGATTTTTCCATTTCATCACAATACAGAACGGCAACACTGTACCACTGTCTTCTGTTGCATTACACTTTCCTCAAGAAAACTATTATCTGCCAAATTTAAGTAATTTTTCAATTTTTAGCAACAGTGACCTTTACCCTAGGGGTCCTCAAAGCAATTCCATGAATTTGAAGAAAGGTCTCTATAGACTATGTATATATGAACTTTGATCAAGATATTATAACTAAAGTTATTCAGTTTGAACCGTTTTCCTATTCTGAGAAACATTGGCCTTGACCTTGATCCTAGGAGCCCCAAACGCAATCCAATGATAGGTCTCCTTTATCAGTTCCTATATACAAAGTTTGGTCAATATACGTCAACATTAACTAGTTATTCAGTTTCATAGGTTCATACATTCCATGACCAATGTGAAAAGTATTTGCATGCCAGCGCTGATGACACCAAGGCTAAGACAATGACACATTTTCTTTCCATCTAGAAACAGACGAGTAAAAAAACTACTGAAAATACCACTATAAACTAATTGGAAATGATCCATGTTACTACTTGTTAAATACATGTAGTTTCTATATGTATCTCTTGTATGAAAGTTTGCCAGAATTCAGTGTCTAAAATACTTTTATTAAATGACTAAGTATCTTCAATAGGGGAGAGTGTTTCATAGTGTGTTTTTGTGTAAAAGCCGTTTACCTGCGTCAAAGATTTGATTATTGCTAATCATTAATAAAGGACCAACAGGAGCAAAACATCATAAAAACCAAACAGAGTCTAAATTTAATGCAGCACAAAATAAAACAATGTACACAAGGAAAGTCAAGGATGATTTTAACAAAAAGTAATATTTAAGTGATTTTTGTCATTTTTCTTACTACTTACAAAGTGATTCTTAACAAATCATGGGATAAACAGTTCCACTGAGCTCAAAATCAAATACACAGCTTTCTTTCCAAGATGATTTCAGCTAACAAGAACATAAATAACTATTTTAGAGTAATAAACAAGTGTAGACCATGAACATGAATCACTGATATTGCCACATTACAAAACCGTCATCAACCACTCACACCTACATTCTCAAATGTCATCATAGTTAGTGAACATTACCACTCTGATTTAATAACACAGCTTGGAAATGATTGCTTTTCTTGTTAAAAAAAAATATGCAGAAGAATCAACATAAGTGTTCATATATTACATGGTTCAAAAAAGAAACCTCAATCATCTGATAATTCAACAATTGACAAAATTACCACTTTTAACAACTGCTATTGTGAAGGTTAGCACTTACATTACAAAATATACAGGACTGATCACCTAGCACTAATTAACATTTTATATTTAACTTGTTGAATGGTGTTGTTTCATACGATCAGATTTGTCTTATTCTCCTTTTCCAGGCATCACATGGCATATTTCTTTGACCATTCCTTTGCAAGATCATTGTATTTGTTTTTGTCTGTCTTGAAGATGCGGGCAATCTCAGGGACGAGGGGATCGTCGGGGTTTGGGTCACACAGCAGTGAGCAGATCGACAGTAGCACTGAAACATAGCCATACAGATCTTCCCTTTAAAAAAATGCATTACTATAAATGCAAGTATATGAAATAAAGAGCTTTGCAATGCTTGTCTGTTTTTCTTAGCTCATCTAGCAGAATTTCTCTAGGAATTATGACATATTCAACAGTTTAATTGTTTATACATTGATTTAAGCAGATCAAACTTTTAATGTGAATATCTGGAACAGTTTTCCTGTTTTTGCAATAGTTTTTGCAGTATAAAACACCAAGGCTTAGGGCAATATCTCAACATTTTTTTCAAAAAAACAAACATACAAGCATAAACATTCATCTTACGGTTGCAAACAAAACATATAATTGTATGAAAAATGATATTATGACAAAGAATACAAATAATAAATAAATAAAAGCATAAGCTTTTCAATTGCTGCCAGCAATATGCTATCAAAATGCTTTAACTTTTTACAGATTTCTTGTGGCTTTTTAATAATACAAATAGTTTATAGTAGGAATGGCGATGAGTACTCCAAACTCAGTCATCCTAGTTCTAAAACACTTTTTTACCAGTGGTCGAAATTAACACAAGCCCACAAGCCCTACACTGGTATAATGTATTCCGGGCTTGCTCAAATTCTGAATTTGATATAGCAGGGCTTGTTCAAAAATTTGATGCCAAGCAATAGTATAAGAATTTGGGCTTGTCTATCCAAAAGTCTATTTTTGATGACAGTTTTACAACTTGAGTACTCGGATAAAAACAAATAAACAGTTTCATTTTAAAATTCACTTTAGGCATAATATACAGACAATATACCGACGATGTAACAGTACTGGCGTGTTGCCAACAAGTCACCTTGTAACACTCTAATACCCACTACATACATTATTAACCTTATCAAATTTAATGAGTTGTTGTGCGATCATACAAACTGTGAACTAAGGGGCACAATCTTGCACTGATTTCATTGAGCAAACTTTTGATCACCCGCTCTTTTATTTCCCAATTGGTGACTTATATAAATATATTTAATATGGTTGACTCCAAGTGAGTTACTTCTGTGCTAGAAACAGATGGTTTTCTTGGTTATTTTTTTTGTCTCGATGAAACCATTACTTATGAGCTAAAAACCGGACCGGTAGATTTCTTCTTAAATATATGGTATATATGGTAAGAATGTAACCGTTACTTTTGTACTAGAAACAAATACTTTACAGACTGTTTGTAAAATCTGTGCAGTTAGCAGGAAACATTTTCTCACAAAACATGAAACCTTTCCATGTGTTTTTTTTTTTTATTTTAGCAAAATGCAACTTTACTAGAAGCACATTTTTCGTCGTACTGACTCGATGTTACTTCTGTACAAGAAACAGGGGTTTATGTTACATATAACTTTTATGTATTGACATTTTTTTTTTTATTTGAAAAGATATATACACATTGATTTCAACCCTAATAGATTAGTTTCTCAATTGTATAGTAAGCCACAGTTAGTGTATTATGAACAACTAAATGAAGTGTTAATTGTGTTGAATGCATGAAAATTACAATGGCACATGACTAAATAACTTTAAACAGTGTACAAAATAATAATAATGAGAGTCACAATATCCAGGCGAGATGCAGTCAGACTGGATTTTTCCCCAGCAGCATTGTTTACTAACTAATCATCTATAAAACTGTGACTAATGTTATCCAGTTTTTTATCATGCATGGTGAAGATACATTCTGGACAAGGTACAGACCTAGGTCTTGTTTGGGACACGCCATATCATCATGGTGACATTTCAAGACAATTTTTTGGAAATCCTATCAGACATGATCAAGGTACAGCCCGGACAAAGATAATTTTAACCTTGACCTTTCTCTAACCTTGACCTTTGATGTACAGACAAGGGTCTTGTGTTCAACATGGCATCACATCATTGTGAACCATCAGGGCAAGATTTTTGAAAATCATATAGCCCATGGTCAAGATACAGAAGGACAAGGTTCATTTCCACTTTTGACCTCTAACCTTGACCTTAGATGTACAGACATGTGGGTCTAGTGTACAACATGACCCACATCATAATGAACCATGTTGGCAAGATTTTTTCAAAATCATATATTGCATGGTCAAGGTAGAGGCAGGACAAGGATCATTTCAACATTTGACATTTCACCTTGCCCTTTGAGGTACAGACTAAGGTCTCGTGTGAGACAAGTCACCTCATCATGGTGAACCTTTATGGCAAGTTTTGTGAAAATACTATAATGCATGGTCGACAGCCCGGACATATTTCATACCAAGAACCGCCATTGTGAAAACTACATCTCACTCACCACAAGCAGGTTTGATAAAAATTGTTATATTCCCGAGCATTATAATCTTAAGCCAATGTACAAAATAAGTGTCTTCAGTTGCCAGTCAAAAGTAAGGTCTTTAATTTCTTTATCACAGGTAATTCTTGAACATGTTTAAACATGTAAGTAACAAGAACTCCCAAAAATGTCTCATTTTCAGATACTAACTTAATGTTGAAATGATCATTGGTTTAACAAAAATTGCATAACATTAATAAACAATACAAACAGACTGACAGCTACATAAGGTTATTGACATGATTCATGTACATTCTTTCCTCAAATCAGTACTGGGATAGATATTTAACAACTTACAAGATGCACATGTGATAAACCTGTTTATAAAAATTCATTGTGAAAATATCAGTTTACATAAACATTATCTTTCATTTAACTACTTCCTGTTTAAAAAAGCATTCACAGTCACCAATTTCATAGAAGTCCTATGCTGGGAAAGAGATTCCTTGTCAAATAAACATCCCCCTGTGCAATATTTCTTTTATTATTCTTTTCACTTATTATCCTTACATATGCACCTACCTTTTGATATCGTTAAAGCAGGGGACCACTGTGACCGGAGGATGTCTAAGCAAATACTTCCATTGCTGTTTATATTTGGATGATATATTCTTGTTGTGAAGGCAACCTGTAAACAATTTACATGTATTGAATGTTTGAATTTGTTTATCAGCTTAAAATGCATCTTGCAATTCTGCTGTATAAATATCATACAAGTTATTGAAAGCAGTCAAGATTTCATAAGTAAAATAATCACAATTAATGACTGATCTTCAGATTCAACCATGTGTGTGTGTTGAATCTTGTGGAACAACCATGTTGAAACTTGTGGTGCCAATGTTAGTTTCCACAGAGGTCTGGATTTTGGTTTGATTCCTGGCTGGTACGGATCTCCATTCTCACATTGAGTACAAATAACCAAGTACCGGTATAAGTAAAATTTTGAATATCTTAAATGCTGTTTTCAGTTATGGTCAAGTTTTGCATGACACTGACAAAACGATGGCTATCAAAATACCCCTCTATTGGCTATTAATTATCCATTTAAAAATTTTTATAAGGTAATAATTCAGTCAACTTTAAATTCACATAAACTGTTCTTACCTTTGGTGGTTTAAATGGGTAATCTGTAGGAAAATGTATAGTTAGGAAAAACACACCACCCTGATAAGGACTGTCCGGCTGCAATGAAAAAAAAACACCGATAAAATATCCAAGTCCTGGTCAATAAAGTGAGCTAATTATAATATACCTTGATCCTTGAAAATTAGCCGCTATGCACAGCAGGATTACATACTACATTTTTGTCCTTTGTAGAGTAACAGTTTAACATTACCATTGTCATTATCTAACATGTGCCCCAAACTGTCACAAATATGCCCATCCTAATTTTAGGACACCAAGTTTGGTGATAAGTAATTGTACGTTCAACCAAATTAAGAGAGGCTGAGCGGACACAGTTAAGACAGATTTTTAGGCTATAACTCTAAAGTGACTAGCGTGACATGGCTAGTTATCATACCTTACAAAGATATTATGCCCATACACATTCTGACAAAATCTGGTGATGATTGGACAAAGGATTCTAAAACTAATTATCAGACAAGACCGACTTTAGTCAATTTCTATAATTAAAAGGCAGTATCTCAGAGTGACAGGAACATTACAGCTGATTATTGAATATGACCTCGAGTTATGCCTGTACACATTCTGACTAAGTTTGGTGATGATTGGACAAAGGCTTTAAAAGAATATGATTGGACAAGACAGGTTTAAGGTAATTTCTATAATCAAAAGGCAATACCACCTAAATTACTACAGCAATATAACTGGTTATCAAACTTTTCAGAGATATTAATAATTATGCTAATACACATAATGACCAAATTTAATAGTGATTGAACAAAGGTTATGGACAAGAACAATACTTAAAAGTTAAAGGATGATAGCTCTCGAGAGGCTAAAGGGATATCAAACTTGTCCAAGATACTACTGTGAAATCATTTATATTTGTGGGCTTGAAATTTTGTGTTTTTTTCAAAAAGGACTATTACGTGGATATTTAAATTCTTGGATTTTTAAAATAAATAATATTTGAAACATTTATCACACAGACAAGCTTTTTGCATTCAAGGTCCCTGTCACCTTGACCTTTGACCTGATGACCCCTACAATCAAAAGGGGACATCTACTGGTCAGGCCAAACCCCCAAGTCAAGTTTGGGGCTATGGGTGCAGGCATTGTCGGGTTACCACTCAAACAACCTTCTCGCATATAAGGTCACTGTGACCTTGACGTTTGACCCAATGACTGCTAAAATCAATAGGGGTCATCAACTGGTCAAAGCCTTCATGTCAAGTTTGATGATCAAAGGTCCAGGAATTGTTGAGATATCACTAGGAGGAGCTTTGTTAACCTTTTCGTGTTAAAGGTCATTGTGACCTTGACCTTTTGCCCAATGGCCCTACAATCAATAAAGGTCATCTTCTGGTCATCCCCAACCTTCATGTCAAGCTTGATTTAGCATAGGTCAAGGGATTGTCGAGTTTGCTTTTAAGGTCACTATGACCTTGAACTTTGACCTGATGACCCCCTAAAATCAATAAGGTCATCTACTAGTCAGGCCCAACCTCCAAGACAAGTTTGAGGGCTATGTGTTCAGGCATTATAGAGTTATCACTCAGACAACCTTTCAGCATTCAAGGTCACTAAGATCTTTACCTTTCACCCGATGACACCTTAAATCAATAGGGGTCATCTACTGGTCAAAGCCTTCATGTCAAGTTTGATGATCAAAGGTCCAGGAATTGTTGAGATATCACTCGGAGGAGCTTTGTTAACCTTTTCTTGTTAAAGGTCACTGTGACCTTGACCTTTTGCCCAATGGCCCTACAATCAATAAAGGTCATCTTCTGGTCATCCTCAACCTTCATGTCAAGCTTGATTTAGCATAGGTCAAGGGATTGTCAAGTTTGCTTTTAAGGTCACTGTGATCTTGAACTTTGACCTGATGACCCCCTAAAATCAATAAGGTCATCTACTAGTCAGGCCCAACCTCCAAGACAAGTTTGAGGGCTATGTGTTCAGGCATTATAGAGTTATCACTCAGACAACCTTTCAGCATTCAAGGTCACTTAGATCTTTACCTTTCACCCGATGACACCTAAAATCAATAGGGGTCATTTACTGGTTAGACCAAGCCTCCATGTCAAGTTTGATTACCATAGGTCTAGGCATTGATGAGTTATCACTCGGACAAACTTTGACAATCTTATACCATTGAAGGTCACTGTGACCTTGGCATTTGACCCGATGATCCCTAAAATCAATAGGGGTCATCTACAGGTCAGGCCCAGCCTTCATGTCAAGTTTGATGACCATACATCCAAGAATTGTCGAGTTATCACTCGGACAAGCTTTGGTCTACTGACTTACCTATCGACCGACATGTGCAAAGCAAGAAACCCCCTCTTCTTTGAAGCGGGGCATAATTAATGTCCCATAATTATTTATGATTTAACTCCATGACATACACATTCTGACCAAATTTGGTGATGATTAGACAAATATCTCTTAATATATTAAGCGGAAAACATTCTGGACTGTCTGCCCACCTATCCGCCAAAGGTAAATCTATATGTCCCATTTTTTTCCAATCTATTTTTATAAAAGGTCGTATGAAAATGAGGTCATTAAAAATAATTTGCTATTTAACACTCACCGGACCCATTATTGTTGCTTGCCAGTGAAATACTGAAAAGAAAAGTTAAGGCAATTTAAGACTATGCATTCATTTAACAACTAGGCATAAAATATGATTGTTAAGGGTAGCATTCTAAAAATAATTAGGTTGGGTAGGTAGGGATTTTTTCCCCCAAATATATATATATACACAGTCCAACTCGCTTTGTTGACGTCGGATATCTCGACTTTCCAGTTGTGTCTACTTTTTTCCCAGGTGCCGAATTTATTCCTTTTTATTCTATATGAAATAAATCTGCTTGTGTCGATTTTTATATCTCGATTTTTTCGCTATGTCGACCTCCTATTTCAGTCCCTGTGGTCAAATTTCACATATTTTCCTTATTTCTTATGTCAAACTGTAGATCGAGTTGTAAGTGCGAAAGTATTCATGGCGGTTTTCGGCTTGTCGCTAAATTACTGTGCGTGTCAAAATAAACTGTCATAATTGGAGGTTAATTGGTCAGTGTGGATAATTAAAATTGTTTGTTAATGTTTTTGATTAAAGAAACATTTATTGCTCAAGCTTTTTGTTGAAACGCATAAGGACGCCGATGACATAATCGAAAAATTCGACAACATTGAAAGTTACGTGACATATATTTCACTGTAAACTGACCGTTTTCTTGCGGTGTATGTAATTGTGGTTTTATATCTTTTTTGTGTAATCCATAGACGTTAATTAAATAAATTTGATACAAATAAAAAAAAAAATCACTCTATTTTTCAATAATATGTTTGCTGTTTTCACGACTGTAAGAAGAAAGTTCAATTGTAGAAGTCAGATGTCCGACATAAATCAATCTCGAACATGAGATTGGTGAAATATTTTTGAAATTCGGATGGGTCGAATGTTCATTATCGACTTTTTTCCCTCGGTCCCAACAAATACTTTGTCATGATTACTTACAATATTTCTTGCAAATTTCACTCATATATTGCTTTTAAAATGGAGCTTTAATCTTTTAAAAACTAATGAGTGTTAAAAAAAAATGTATTCATGGCGGGAATTTTTTATACTAGGGGTCTGTGAGTTTATTAGGTAGGGTCAGGTTAACTGAAACAAAAATATTTTTCTTTAGGCCCTATAATTCTACCTTAGACAACTAGAAACAATGGGGCAATGCCACATTATAGCCCCATCTATCTTTTGACAATAGCATTTTTTAATAGAATGTATGGTTAGTGGGAAGTAACATAATAATGCTTTTTTCTTCTATTTATTGCATTGTTTGGAGTAGAACTAGAGGTGTGTTTTTTCAACCAATCAGACCAGATTTTATGAAAATAGGAGAAAAAAAGATGAATTTTGAAGAGAAATTATATTCCATACCTTAATGCAGATTTAATCTTGTTTCCTGGTCTATATTTGCTTATATTTTAATGTGTCCTAAGATATTGTACAGAAAAGAAACTGTGTACATGATTTTATTAAAACAATTGAATTTTTTATCACAATGGATTTGCAGATGTCCATGGACATTTTCTTTTATAATAGAAGATCATCAAGCTATCACAAGAAAGAGGTCATCCTTTAATCTAATTTGTCACATAATGACTATTGAAAATTAGAGATAAATAAAACAACATATTTTATGCCATGCAGTCTTGAAGGGTAAAGACAATATGAGTTTGAAGAGCAATATTGTGACATCTTTGTTAAAAGATCATTTTTAAAGGAAACATTACACTTCAAAATTTATGGTGAGTGGCATACCTTTACTCTTGACTGTATATAATAAAAGAGCAAAAGACACTTTCAAGCTAAAACAAAAGAGCAACATCATTAAAAAAATTATGACTCATTATTTTACCTTATACAGTCAAATCCCATCATGCCCAACTCTGTTATCCCCATATTCTGGTTATTTCGAAGTTTTTAAGAATGTGTTGGGATAAGCTATACACTTTCTGTATTTCATTATATAGAATGTTCGTTGCCTCAAAGTATTTCCCGAGGTCACTACAACTTCGACATAGTGAGGTTTTGACTGTATCATTATTATGAGGGCTCATTTGAATAATTGGGGAATGCAATATAAATATGTTTAATCTTGACACATATTCAGGTTATTTGGTAAACATACCTTTCATTGAGTAATAAGAACAATTATCCCATCAAAAACTTGCATATTTACAAACAAAAGAAGAATTTTTTCATCAAATTCACTCAAGATTACATTTAAGATAAAGAAAAGTATTCTCGGGTGCTATTATGTAGTTGGGAATGAATAAGGCTGCTGATGTTCACCTTTTTGGTGTAGCTTGGAAGTGTTATAGGCTCTTTTTACATACAGCTTCCAAAAGAGCTGGAGCCACTGTTACTCATCGATCCTTTAAAATTAGAGTTAACTTACAATCATCTCCAACTGGACCTGCAGAGCACTGTGCTGGGGGATCTCTTCCAAGATCCTGTAGCTCCTGAAATAAAAATTACCAATGTATAAAATTAGTCATTATTATCACATGTATGTATAAATTTATATACCTATGCACTGGAAAAAAGACAGCAGAAACAATCAAGTGACTCTTATAAATCACAATGGATGTGGAAACATAAAAATATGTACAAATATATGGGGTACCCAATGCTGCAGATCATAATTGAAGCAATTTGGTATTTAACTCATAAATTCCCCAAATCTTTAATTGGGGGAAAATGTTGATGACAACTTTATAATCTGTATAGGAATAACTCTTCTTTTGATTTTTTTTATATACAGATATAAGCATGACAAAAGATGAAAATATTACTACTAGACCTATCATCCTTATGATGACAATATAAGGCATGCGGATTGCCAAATGAACTTGCTAATTTGCGCAACAGTAGTGAAACTGCAGCATGTGAGAATGAGCAAGTAAATGTGATAACTAGGACTATTATTATTTATTATTAAAAAACATGTTAAGCGTTTGTTAAGCATTTTTCTTTTCAAATATGAATGAGCTTAAACATATTTTTATGTTTTCTAAACCAGCCCAATTTTTATTCATCAATAAAAAAACCTAATACTTTAACATCTGCAGAAAACAAATTGAGAACAAAAAATGGCAGTTGCAATGACATTTGCGTAAATCTGTCAAACTTTACCAGTAAGTTTCTTCATTCATAGATGGCAGATTATGGTACACTAAATTGATAATCATCAGACATCACGAAAACCACAGTCAGACAGTTCTGCCCGGTAAATTTGAACTCAGACTAAATTTGTGATGGGGTTGGTCTGTTTGACTGACAGTTTTCACTTCCAGATGTAAAAAGTAATGAAGATTAAATCTTTATCAATTATCAAACACTGCGTAAAAGTAAGAAAAAATATTTTGTTTATCAAAAAATCACATTATTTTCAATGATATTGTCAAATAACCAAATGATATTGTCAAATGTCATTTCCAGTTCTATTGATGTCGGAATGCATACGGCACTAATTCCAACAGACTGACTTGCCAGACCTATTTCAGTAAGAGAAAATGGCTATTTCAGTAAGAGAAAATGGCTAAATAAATGTCTCAAAACTGTTCATCTGTTTCAATTTGGTCGAAAGTTAAAAGAAATTCAGTAAAAAAAAATAAAAAATGTAATACACATTTACCAGGGGACATCCTTGAGGGTGATAACGTCTGTGTTAATTGACTTCGCTGTTTTTATATTTTCAAAGAGATGTCAACTTTGCCATTTTTTCTAATGTAAACAATTGTCACACTTTTGCTACTAAGAGTCATTATCATTAAATTACTATTAAAATTGACATTGTTAATCTGCAAAAGCCATAAAATTCTGTCTTAATTAACCTAGTTGTGCCCCAATTTTATAGGATATCATCAGTGACAACCTTGATTAATTGCAGAGACTGACCGCTGTGTGCCCCACTTACATCATTTAAAGAAAATATTATAAAAAAATTGTTGTCAATAGGGTCAACTTTAAAAGCCTTGATTTTAATTTATCTGCTTGTGGAAGATTGTCAGTTGAATGTTGATCAACTGTAGAAACATTATGCAAATAAATCACAAAACTGGTAAACTGATTGAGATTTTAAGAAGCCCTCTTCCAAACAATAATCATATCCTTTTGAACAAGTTATTCTATTTTAAAACCAGTACCAGTACAGTCCGAAAAATACATATATGGCTATAAAATCAACCAATCAGTATTTTCATTACGATTAAGTGTGATTGTCAAAAATGGCTCCTTTAAATTTTTTAAACAATATTTGTCTGACCGGCAAATTTCGTTTTAAACTGACAAAATATTTTGAGGCGGTAAGTCCGAATGACTGACACTTTTTCTGAACTTTCGCGATGTTGGAATCATAATTCTTTATATCTTATTTACATTAGAGCTGGACATAAGGCTTGTTGTTCAAAATCTAAATTATGATCACTGTATCCCAGCAAGTTTGAAGCCATCTCAGCTTCCTAATTTGGCTTCTGGGCTTCCTAAGCTCCCCAACATATACATTCTTGCTCAGTTTAATTTTCAGAAATCAAAGCACCTATCATGCATTCCCTATTTATTACTTGTTGTTCACTCATAATAATGGTTTTAATATATTCAAACTTACCACGCCCAGGGATAGTTTAACATAAACATACACTACAGTCTCATTAGCTTTCCATTTTCAATGCGAGGTAGATCAAGAGTCTGTATGTGACTTTAGGGTTTTTCTGCTTTTTGGGGAATATGACCTTTAAACATGAGATTGGGAATCTTCTCGTCAATTTTGGCAAATTTGAGAATTTCTTTGTAAGTAATTATAAGGATATAATATATATAATACTACAATGAATAACATAACGGCTGAAAAATCTAGAGGTTTAAACCTTATTTTAAAAACATTACATATGCAAATAAATGTTATAAAAATAAATAATGCTAAAATTGTTTGTTAATAAAAAAGATACATAGAGTGGTAAGACCTCATTAGACGACTAAGGTATCAGTACCCAGATATTATACAACTACAGTAGTGGGACCAGGATATGACTCCATTGTATGTCTGTGTGAATAGACGCATGCATGTAAGGGAAATAACTGTTTTGTTTATATTTTTATTGTAGTTGTTCTCTTCTTTCCTTTGAAAATTTTGATTGAGATTTTTTATTGGAAAATTTAAAAAAGAGATTCTTTTTGACATTGGGAACATGACCGAATACCAGCTATAAAATTCGCCGAAAACAAACCTGGGCTTGGGTTGTGTTTGTATTACACTTTTGTTTACATCCAATAACAAAAATTTGGGATAACTATCAAAGGGCGTGTTTGTTGATACCAAACCAGATTCAGTTTTGGTGTCAATGGTTTCAAACTCGGTTTTGATAGTTTGGCTTGAAGTAACAAATGCATGGTTTTGTGTACAGTTTAAACAACATGGCGGAGCTACTGCATGTAGCCATTATTTCCAATTGTAAATATAACCTTTATCATTTAGCTCATTTGCCCATTGTAAGGCATTGTTATCAAAAGGATTGAGTTTCAACAAACGTGGTTGATCACTTTCCCCCCATGTTGGTTTTAAAGTAAACTAGTTTTCGGATGGAACGAACCAATGAAACTGCAACAAATGCAAATGTGAAAAAAATAATAACGAAACTAGTTTATAACCAACAAAAATGCCCTAAGAAGAAATTTCCAGTGTTTTTCTTGGAACTGTCAAATGAGACCATTGAAAACACAAAAAGCAGGATATTATAGATTGTGTTGTCATGGTCTTACAAATTTTGTCAATTTGCTTTACAGTAATGAGTAACATACATTTGGATACAGCACAACATTAATTAACATTCTTTGTTATAATATGTCTTAGTGATAATTATGTATATTATTTCATAATTCATTCCTGAATCATGCCACAATGACAAATGTTGCTGTGTTGGAAATAAAATCAAGTGAAGCGCTCAGCTACGACTCGGTACATAAGTTTAATAAGAGATTTTAATCATCAAAGTAATATTTTGCATGTGCTGTGATAGCGCATTGCGTTAAACAACTTACTCAACTAAGTCAAAACACTCGATTTCTTTTCATTCTGGAATAAAAACTAAAACAAAATGGCGGTCGTAGCGAGGTGGACCAACTTTCGTTAAAAATTTCAGTAAATACATGCAGACAAATGGTTTTAAACGAACACAGTAGCGTTACGGAATACCTACTTTGTTGATTCGCTTCAGGGCCATTGTTTTTTGATAACAGAAATGTATATTTTTTTGGTTCAATTGAACCTCTTCCTTTCTCTTTCAAGCTTTAAGTAAACCCGGATATAATATAAGCGCATGCGTACGAGCACACCCATGTCATTGGTAACAATGAGTCGACACTGTAAGGAAATATGTACACGTTAAAAATCGGGAAAAAGCGGACGCATTATAAACTATATACATATAGGTCCGTAATGCGTCCGCTATTTTCAGATTTTCAACGTGGTCGGATTAATTGTCCCCATTCACGATTCATTATTGAACAAAATAATAGTACTTTGTTAACGCACGTATGTATCCAAAGCATTCTAATGATGTTGTGCTTTAGTATAGATATCATCACTAATACTTTGTTAATCAGCCTGTGTTATAACTTTATGAGATATTTGGTTTGTTACTATGACATATATATGCACGAATAAATCTATCTATCTATCTATCTGTCTGTCTGTCTGTCTGTCTGTCTGTCTGTCCGGTGGAGGGCATTTGATCCGGCCATTCGATCTGGGAGTAAGATTTGTTCCCAGATGCACTCAACAAAATAAAATGCCAGCCTACCGATTATTTGCTCATATGGACTTAGTGGCGGATCCAGGACTTTCTAAACTATTTTATTTTGAATGCATTATTTTAATCATATTATGACATGGAATTCACATTTGTCGTCGCTGTCAATGATGTTTGGCAGATCAATTGAATTAAAAAGATAGCATTACGTTTTAAAAGATAAACCTTTCCAAAAATATCATGCCGATTTGGGCAATCGAAACGGGGTCGACGAAATTGAAAGCAAAGTCGTTAACCACTCGGCCAATTGAGACATACATTTATGACGTAGAATAAATACTGTATAAATCTACAGTAACTTAAGTATATTGATTGCACTTAACGATATTGTACTTCTGATGTCAATGTCATTTATGATAACTGAAGTAAAAACAACTTGACAACAAATTCCAAAAAGGGTTTCAAATAAATTATTCTGTATTAATTAGTTTGCAATTAATCACACCAGCTCCATATACTTGAGACTTTGCCAAACATTTGGGTATATACCATTGCTTGTTTTACTTTCGTTTCCAGTCTTCCCCAATTCCACTGATTGTCACTAAACTATATTAATGCCAATACAGGTGGTGTATAACCTTTAAAGGACATTAACAGTAATTTATTTTCAAGTAAAATGCTTCATACATGATACATGGCCACAGATCAATCATTTATAAGAATTTAAAGTATTGATGTATACATATAAATTAAATCATTTAATTGCCAAAAAGACTTAAATGAATATTGTTTGTTGATTAAAATTACAATTAGAAATTGTTTAGAAAAGTCAATATAGGTAGGTGGTACGTAATGGTCTGGTGTATCTTACCAGAATATCTTGTGCGGTTCTCGTCTGGATTATTATGATGGGAAATGATAACATATTATTTAAATATGCTCTTTAAATGCAATATTGCATTAGTTTCGACCTTGACCTTGACCTTTGCTGACCTTGAAGCTTAGCATATGTACATAACTTACTTCAAACATTTAAGTCAATATAAGTTTATGTTAAATAGTTATGATAAATACTGTAAGACTAGCCATGGGCTAAGAAAACGGCGGCCATCTTGGCTGTTGTCGTGGTTACCATGGTAACCTTGGGGTAGCCAGCTGTCCACCCTCGCAAAAAATGAACTTCAAACATCCCCCGACACAAATATACCAAGAAACGCTCTGGACAAAAAATGCACACAAATACCTCTAGGGACTAGACTAACGTTAATAAACGCCGAATTGGAAAGTTTCAAGGCGGCAACGTTTTGAATTTAAACTCTGTAACCCCCCCGGTAGATCCGCCACTGGGACTAAACACGAAAGACATGTTACATGCATGTGATTTACATATCATGAATCTTCATCCACAAACAACATTATATTAAGCCAATATAGGTTGATGCCACATATTTTTTTTAATCTTAATCTTACTGGAATGATCAAATAAAAACAAAATCATATGATTTGTGTAAAGATAAAATATTTATAATCGGTATTTTGGCGCTTTATATCTCTGGTATTTGTGGACACGTAGCTATGTATTGAGATAAAACAACAACATCAACAATATAATATGAAGGCAAATGGTATCATGCCGATTGTCGAAATATAAACCGGCAGTTCTATTAATGACCGTCTTGGTGCAAGCTCCAGTAATGCTGGTGTCTAGAAATGCCTTCTTGTGAAAATAATCATCTGGGTCGGCTCATACCGTGACGTACTCATACTTTCCCAAGACGGACTGGGATCACCAGTGTCCCTCTACTGACCGCAAACACCCCTCATGCTACAAACTTATCATCAAAACACTTATATAACGACTGCATTACTTTACTCAATCAGTCGCTGTACCAACTCGTGAATCTAATAATTTAAATATTTTCCTTACAACGAATTCAACTCTCGTCCAACGAGTCAGTATTCTTCCAGTATTCTTCCTGGCATAAGTGATTGTGCTATTGTCTAAATTCACGTCAACACTTCTGTAAGAACTATTTCTCAAAATCCACGGACTCTATCTCTCTATAAAACACTAAATTGGGATGAGATGAAGCAGGAACTGGAAGCTAACCAACAGGAATTGCTTCAAAGTGGTAACTACTCTACTCTCAATGTTGAATAACTATGGGATAATTTTCATTCCATTCTCACTTCTCTTTCAGACAAATTTATCCCTTCCAAACTTTCTATCTAGAACCAGATATAATCAAACACTCAAAAGATTTGCTAGAAAGAGAGACAGAGCTTACCGAAAACATCGTAAATCAGGGAAACCGAAAGGTAGAATGAGGTTCCTCGATCTAAAACATCTACTTAGGCAATTCACCAAATTATCCTATCAATGTTGTCTTGAAGACATTCTCAATATTGCTTCCAATGATTAAAACTCCAAACGTAACTCGAAAAAAAACAACAATTTACGCTTCTCAAGTATTTAAAAAAAGATTCAGCCTCAGTTGCCTCCATTACGCAATCAAAACTCTGTTCTCCATGACAATTCAGCGAAAGCAACTATCTTGAATTCCAGTCAGTTTTTTAGCCCAAAGCATCCCAATAGTCTCAGGTACCTTTGTTACATGAAACTCATAGACATCACAGGCAAACCGAGGCTGCAATGCCAGAAACAACAGTCACAACCAAGGGGATTGTGAAACTTTTCTCATACTTAAATCCACACAAAGCTTCAAGTCCTGATCAGAGTTTCGACTTCACTTTCACTCATTTTGAAACATCTTTTTCAAAGTCCCTTGACTCTGGATAACTATTCCGATTTGGAAGTATGCAAATGTGGCTCCTGTCTACAAAAAGGGGGAACCTTTAGACCCTGTTGTATGTATGTATGTATTTCTTTAGACCTTGCGGTCAAGGATAACCCGTGAAAGTGCCAGCACTTATTTCTAACGGGGTCCTTTGTTTTTATTTTGCTGAAGGGACAGCACGCTGAAGAGACAGTGGTGGGATACATGGAAGTCCGGGTGCGATACCCTAGCTCTTTTTCGAAGAGACCCCTTGGTTCTTTTACGTGCTCGTCGTAAAGGGGTACAACTTTCATGGGTTAAACCATTACTAAGTACACCACTTTTCCAAGCACTACCCTTTAAATGACGAGCGCCAGGCAAAGGAGCTACTTGTATCAACTTTTAACGTCTTTTGATATGACGCGCCGAGGATCGAACCCACGACCTCCCGCTCCGTAGGCGGACGCTTATCCACTAGGCCACGGATACGGTATAACACTTATGTGTATACCTTCCAAAACAATAGAACAAAATAGTCGCATCCTCTATTTCAACATACCTTACTCAGCTCAATGCCTTCTATGCGCTTCAGCATGAGTTATGGGAAAAACGCACTTGTAAATTGCAGCTCCTCATGCTGGTTGACGATCTTGTCAATTTCCCCATAACAGAAGGCACTCTGATCTAAATTTGCTTGACTTCAGCAAGAATTTCGACAAAGTCAGTCACGAAATCTTGACCTCAAACTACATGACTTTGACGTCAGAGGCTCTAAAATGGATATCGTGATAACTTACGTCAGACTGTTGTTGTCAGAACGCATACCTGTCTCATTTTGAATCCTCCAGGGATCTGTACTGGGGTCTCTACTCATTTTAGTCTATGTAAAAGACCTTCCTCAGAATTTTCAATCCTAAGTCAGACTATTTGCTGAAAAACACTGCCATCTATTTAACTCTCTCAACGTCAACCAACTCAGAAATTTCCCAGAACGATCTACGGGACATGGAATTTAACCCATTTAAATGTCAAGTTGTTCACATAACAAGAAAAAAACCCCATTTCAACAAAGAACACT
The DNA here is from genome assembly GCF_026914265.1 of Mya arenaria. Lineage (NCBI taxonomy): Eukaryota > Metazoa > Mollusca > Bivalvia > Myida > Myidae > Mya > Mya arenaria. The sequence continues at coordinate 59,630,628 of NC_069123.1, forward strand.
CCTCACCATTGCTTACTAGAAGCTGTATCCTCAGCAATATATCTGGGTGTTGACCTGTACTCAGACCTATCGCTGGACACACACATTAATCGTATCTCTAAAAAGGCAAACATCACATGGGGCTTTTTGAGGAGAAACATTAAGTAACACCCTGAACCAGTGAAATATTCTTGTTCTTGTCTATTCTCCGCTTTAATATTGCTCCTACAGTTTGGTGTCGTTTCACTGATACCCACATATATCAACTTGTATCCAACGTAGGGCTACCAAATTGGCCAAACATGACTAAGGACAGACATCAAGTGTCACAGACATGATGCAGTCTATACAGTGACGTAACCTAGATCATAGTATAATAGATAAAAGGCTCGTTCGTATGTACAAACTAATACATACTAGTAGCCTAATAGCCATTCCCATCTCTGGCTACCTCAACCCACTGACAACACCATCTCGTCATTATCACAACTCCTCTTACAGATAAGTATCTGTCACCACCAACTATTACAAACTTCCTTCTTCACAAGAACTGTTTACCATTGCAACAACCTCCCACCCAACATATTGGCCTGTCCTTCCCTTGAAAAGATCAACCAGGCTTTCGGTCAGACTGAACATGTCTCGCTATAGGGAGTTATCAGACTACTTTTACTTTTAACCTAATCTGAACCTCCTATTTTTAACTTTGCTTTTATAAGTTCTGTTTCCTTCACAACCTTTTTTAACATTATTGCAGATTGACGAGCAAACTTCTAGGTCCCCAGTAGGGGTTCGATATGAATGGTAGATAGATAGATACTATTTTTTATCTGTGCACAAATTAGATGCATTTTTTGTTCTGATCATTAAAGTAAAATGAGTTAAACATAGTAAAAATGCATTACATTTTATTCTTATTACTATTATTATGTTTGCATTAACCTATAATGTGGCCCTTTAAAGGCCACGATACACAGTGGTTTATCATTGACCTATAGTGTGGCCCTTTAAAGGCCACGATACAAAGTGGTTTATCATTGACCTATAGTGTGGCCCTTTAAAGGCCACGATACAAAGTGGTTTATCATTGACCTATAGTGTGGCCCTTTAAAGGCCACGATACACAGTGGTTTATCATTGACCTATAGTGTGGCCCTTTAAAGGCCACGATACACAGTGGTTTATCATTGACCTATAGTGTGGCCCTTTAAAGGCCACGATACACAGTGGTTTATCATTGACCTATAGTGTGGCCCTTTAAAGGCCACGATACACAGTGGTTTATCATTGACCTATAGTGTGGCCCTTTAAAGGCCACGATACACAGTGGTTTATCATTGACCTATAGTGTGGCCCTTTAAAGGCCACGATACACAGTGGTTTATCATTGACCTATAGTGTGGCCCTTTAAAGGCCACGATACACAGTGGTTTATCATTGACCTATAGTGTGGCCCTTTAAAGGCCACGATACACAGTGGTTTATCATTGACCTATAGTGTGGCCCTTTAAAGGCCACGATACACAGTGGTTTATCATTGACCTATAGTGTGGCCCTTTAAAGGCCACGATACACAGTGGTTTATCATTGACCTATAGTGTGGCCCTTTAAAGGCCACGATACACAGTGGTTTATCATTGACCTATAGTGTGGCCCTTTAAAGGCCACGATACACAGTGGTTTATCATTGACCTATAGTGTGGCCCTTTAAAGGCCACGATACACAGTGGTTTATCATTGACCTATAGTGTGGCCCTTTAAAGGCCACGATACACAGTGGTTTATCATTGACCTATAGTGTGGCCCTTTAAAGGCCACGATACACAGTGGTTTATCATTGACCTATAGTGTGGCCCTTTAAAGGCCACGATACACAGTGGTTTATCATTGACCTATAGTGTGGCCCTTTAAAGGCCACGATACACAGTGGTTTATCATTGACCTATATTGTGGCCTTTAAAGGGCCACGATACACAGTGGTTTATCATTGACCTATATTGTGGCCCTTTAAAGGCCACGATACACAGTGGTTTATCATTGACCTATATTGTGGCCCTTTAAAGGCCACGATACACAGTGGTTTATCATTGACCTAGAGTGTGGCCCTTTAAAGGCCACGATACACAGTGGTTTATCATTGACCTAGAGTGTGGCCCTTTAAAGGCCACGATACACAGTGGTTTATCACTGACCTAGAGTGTGGCCCTTTAAAGGCCACGATACACAGTGGTTTATCACTGACCTATAGTGTGGCCCTTTAAAGGCCACGATACACAGTGGTTTATCATTGACCTATAGTGTGGCCCTTTAAAGGCCACGATACACAGTGGTTTATCATTGACCTATAGTGTGGCCCTTTAAAGGCCACGATACACAGTGGTTTATCATTGACCTATAGTGTGGCCCTTTAAAGGCCACGATACACAGTGGTTTATCATTGACCTATAGTGTGGCCCTTTAAAGGCCACGATACACAGTGGTTTATCATTGACCTATAGTGTGGCCCTTTAAAGGCCACGATACACAGTGGTTTATCACTGACCTATAGTGTGGCCCTTTAAAGGCCACGATACACAGTGGTTTATCACTGACCTATAGTGTGGCCCTTTAAAGGCCACGATACACAGTGGTTTATCATTGACCTATAGTGTGGCCCTTTAAAGGCCACGATACACAGTGGTTTATCATTGACCTATAGTGTGGCCCTTTAAAGGCCACGATACACAGTGGTTTATCATTGACCTATAGTGTGGCCCTTTAAAGGCCACGATACACAGTGGTTTATCATTGACCTAGAGTGTGGCCCTTTAAAGGCCACGATACACAGTGGTTTATCATTGACCTAGAGTGTGGCCCTTTAAAGGCCACGATACACAGTGGTTTATCATTGACCTAGAGTGTGGCCCTTTAAAGGCCACGATACACAGTGGTTTATCATTGACCTAGAGTGTGGCCCTTTAAAGGCCACGATACACAGTGGTTTATCATTGACCTAGAGTGTGGCCCTTTAAAGGCCACGATACACAGTGGTTTATCATTGACCTAGAGTGTGGCCCTTTAAAGGCCACGATACACAGTGGTTTATCATTGACCTAGAGTGTGGCCCTTTAAAGGCCACGATACACAGTGGTTTATCATTGACCTATAATGTGGCCCTTTAAAGGCCACGATACACAGTGGTTTATCATTGACCTATATTGTGGCCCTTTAAAGGCCACGATACACAGTGGTTTATCATTGACCTATATTGTGGCCCTTTAAAGGCCACGATACACAGTGGTTTATCATTGACCTATAATGTGGCCCTTTAAAGGCCACGATACACAGTGGTTTATCATTGACCTATATTGTGGCCCTTTAAAGGCCACGATACACAGTGGTTTATCATTGACCTATATTGTGGCCCTTTAAAGGCCACGATACACAGTGGTTTATCATTGACCTATATTGTGGCCCTTTAAAGGCCACGATACACAGTGGTTTATTGTCAGAATTGAGTAATAAACGCATGAATACAGGCATGTTAGCAAACCACTTTCAATGATAAAATATTATCTACAGTTCTATATCGTATCCTGAAACCAGCTTGCCCCACGCACAATTATTGTTGTCTGAGCATGAAACTTATCAAGTATATTAAATCGTAATTGAGGAAATCTTGTTATCAGTTAATTTGAGATCTAAAGCTTGACTAGAAGGAACATAGGACGGTCATACATCTTAAAACATATTTTCTGTCACCATAACATAATTATTTACACACTTGGAATGTGAAATTCTCTAAAATTAAAAGAAATGTACTTTAAATAGAGAAACAGATATCTTACGAGAAATTAAAAAGCTACCATTTTGTGCATGTTTGAGGTTGAAATAAAAGAAATGGCGCTAGTGGACAATTTACAGGCATAGGAAAAAGTTAACATCTTCCTTGTGTTGGCACCTTTTTGCAAACTCACTGCAAAACACATTTTTTTATACTTGTGTTTATTATGCGTGATATGATTTTTAATCACAATATTTATCTATTGAATTTGATAAAAAAACAACGCTTTTATGACAATTTTAAGACATATCGAATTTTGAAATAAAAGAGCGAACATAATGCGGGTAGAATTGTTATTTCTACCAGTTAATCTATGAGAAAACATTTTTTTTTTATCAGAGAACGTTTACATATCTTTAAAATAATGTCAAATATTGTACCTTAAAACCGACCAAATCGTGGAAAAAGTACTGGTTTTTAACCCAGGAGTATTTTACACTGTTCCATGTTTCTGGTCGGTGAGTGTTTTTTTTTTGTGTTCTATGTCTTTGGCGTTGACCCTGTGCCATTAGACGCGTTTATTTTAAACTTTCGACTTATGTGCTTGTTTCTGTAGTTTTTCATATGAATGATGTTAAAAAACTAGCTCATGGATTTCGCTTTTTATAAATTCTGATAAAACAACCTAGATATGACTGGGAATTGCAGTCGTTTCTATTATATGTCACTTATGGCATTTAACTAATTTTGAGAAAATTTAATAATTATCAAGGGAGGGAACTCTTTCTTAGCGCCGAATGTTTAATTGTCCGCCCTTCTTTATTTTGGCGCCTTTCTCACTTGTTCTCTAGTTTTAATCCGGTTCGGACGCGCAATAATTTAAAACGTCGCGTTTAAGCCATAATGTATCCAGAATATGGAGCAGGGATATCTCCAGAAACTAAAACAAACAAACATAAAGAATTTTTTTTGACGATTTACGAATTTGCAGTTAAAAGGCAAGCCAGTCCAGTTTCAATTCACACAGAAAATAACTTACTATATCTGTAAATTAAAATAAGCTATTTTATTGGTTAGTTATCATTTTAAGAAATAATTGTTTCTCATTTGTGATTAGAAGATTGTAAACTGTATTTATTTACAGCATAGAAACTGCGATATTTTATCGCACTACCCTCGTCATGACAATTCTTAAAGTTCAAATTTAATTAAAAAAACACCAGAAACGTATTAATTATGTTTATCATGCCCGTAACCAACCACCTGCAGCCAAAAGTATTTATGATTGAACTGATAAATTCATTGAGTCATACTTCCATCATTATTAAACTGGAAATTTTCGTTTATATGAAATTGGTATATGCATTTTCCATTTGTACTGACACAAAGCATTAAGGATGGATTTAATTATTTATTTTCTTATAACGTTACTTGTATTTGGTAAGACTGCATCAATTTTATTTTGCCTTTATTCGGCATGCAAATAATTGTTCCATTTTAATACTCGTTTTTACATATTCAGTGTTCACAGACAGAAAGCAATGTAAATTGTCGTAAACATATTATAATACAGATTCTTGACAAAATAGAATACATGTAATCATATATATAAATAGTCAAGGAAAAACGTATAAGTAAGTTAAATTAAAAACATACAAGAAGGTATCAAAAAGAAAAGAAAAAAAAGAAGATACATATCAAAATCAAACTGTGAGATATATAACAAATAGAGTAATGATATATTATGGGAGGTTATTTGCAAATGCCATTATACTTGAAAGATCTAAACGATGTTATTCATATAAGAATTTCTTAACAGAAATGCTCGATTTATAAAATAACGCAAGCTACTTAGTATGCCTACGTTTTTTTTTTCTAGCACTAGTTCGATACATAGGACATATTGTGATAAAAAAAATGTCTTCTCAATCATTAGACTTACGAACAGTACCATAACGTTGAGCTCTCTTTATTCTATTTCGGCCACATCGGCCGGTTTCTATATAAGTTTATGAGATCACAATCATTGCTAAGACAAAGACATTTTTAGTTTCTATGGTAAAACATCTAGGTAATGTTCAATTTCAATATGTGCATAGAGTATTATTATTGCTTATCCCTTCATATCATGATTGCTTGAAACATCGAGCACTCAATTCTTGAACATAATACAAAAATCTTCAAATTAACTGAATTTTGATTTAACCACACATATGAGAAACCATACAATAACTTGACCTTATTGGCCCAGTTGTTACAATGATCAAGACGTCCTAACATGTAACTATTCAATCCGTTAGTGATAATGTTGTCGGTAGAAATAGTTTTACACCAACAGTTTAATATCCTAGCATATCTGTTGACGTATAGACAGCATCAACTCATTTCACCGTAAACGGCTATGTTGCATACACTCGTTTTAACACAAAGAATACATTTACAAAATTTAAGGTGAATACGCTCGATCTCTTTGGATTTAGAAAATCCCCATATCTCAAACTCATGATTAAACGTGGCCCCAACAAAAGCGTCTAACAATTGACATAGAACGCAAGGCTCAAAATTTAACGCTTTGTATTATTTCTAAGTACATATAGAGCCTCAAGACCTTTCCCTGCTATGGATTCTTGGTTTAAAACAAAAGACCCGGTAAAGTTAAAAACTGTTTCCAGGTACCTAATTCATCAGCTGTTTCAAGATATTTATAAGGTACCTTTTGCGAAATACCATTATCTTTGTCTGTTCTATATTAACTTCAAGAGTCCCCATTTCAAAAAATAAACCTGCAACAAATTTAAGCTATTTTGTAATTCATCAACAGTATTGCCAACAAATACCATAAAGCTCAATATCATCATTATGCAATTGGGCTGGAATACAGAACACTGCATAAATAAAATACTGCATCATTGGACAAAATCTTACTTTGAACACAAAAGATGTTTGTTTGCCATTTCTACTGTACAAAAATACACTGTAGTAGATATTCTAAAATAATTAAGAGTCTCGACGTAACCATCTTAGTGTTTGGCGCGAATGTCTTTAACTAGCAAGCGCGCATGCGCGATCGACTGAAATAACCAATTAATGATTAATGGAATGTTGGCTGACGTTTCGGTCAGAAGCTTTCTAAATGATCAAACCAGATTTCGTCCGGTGATTCCATTGGCGGAGACAACGACGTAATCACTAAGTGAACTTCATGGACTTATTTGCTTTAATATTTTTCTGCTGAACTAGCCACCAGTTTTGAATGAAAAGTTTTGATCTCTCATTTAAAAAAAAACAAGCTGAAAAGCATTGGCTACTTTTAACAAATAACAGGATCCTAAAGTTGTTTTTGAAATTTGAATGGTTTCAATAAATATCAAACATTCTGGTGATTTGGTGGCATATGCTTTGTATGTATTCATAGCTGGCTTTGTTTCGACAGCAGGTACAACCGTACGGCCCGGAGCTGCCCGAGCACAAAACCACGCGGAAGGAAACGCGTCGCGTTATATCGTGGGTGGAGATCCAACCTACCAAGGGGAGTTTCCGCATCATGTGGCGATATTACTAGACGACGAATTCGTATGTGGAGGAACAATTCTTGACGAGTTTCATGTTCTCACCACTGCATACTGCCTCTTCCCGAATGGACTTGCGTAATAATAGTTTCATCGTCAACTTTCTTTAACACTATATATTTATATTTTATTTTTTATTATGTTACATGTTTTCGCTGGCTGTTTATCGGCTCAAAACTAAGGTTTGAATAAGTTGCCGGAGCGGTTATCTGTCCGTCTGTCAATACATGTACATTTTTGTATGTTGATGATATTAGATGCCTCTCTGCGATGTAGGTCAGATTGATCATAAACGTGGTCTAAAAAACAGTCTTCTGCTTGCAGTGCATGCATGTACGTGCCAATAACATTCGCACATGCGTATGTTTTGTTAGTCAGTAATTGCATATACGATAAGAGCTACCATACCCCTATTGACATATTTATTGCACTAACATTATGGAACGAAATTGGATATGAAACATACGCAGGCATTTTCCTCTCGCTTTAAGACTAAACCCTTATATCTAATTTCATTGTATAGTTCAGTGCAATGATGGTGGCATATTATTGCCGTTAGATAACCTATTCACGTTCGCAAACTGTTTCGTTTTTTTGTGTTACTCAAACGATATATAGAAGATGAATACCACTTTGTCATAATATGGCGATAACTATGTGACTTATTGAGTTGCATAATCGCAACTTGGCACCTTCAAGCCTGTTTTAGCTGTAACGGCAGTAATATGCCACCATACGGAATAGATGAGTACATAGATATTGATAAAAAGAACGTATCTGCGTACGCATGCCATTTTGCATGCATGTCGCAAGGACCACAGTGGCTTGATGACAAAGGATCATTAAAGTCATAATAATTCAGTTCAACTTGCCAAAATTATATTTTACTCATACTTGAACATGAGCCTTTGTCATCAAGCCACTGTGGCAAGGACGCTAATTCTACCAGCATTAAAAGGCACACGTGCCAGTGTTGGAAGTGTTGTAAAAGTCGTGAAGATCGTTATCACTAGAAATGTTTAAATGGAGGTTCTGTCCAGAAAATTATTAATGAATGTTGTGCTTCATACTCGTACTGTCAATCTTCTCATTTTTCTCTGTCCATAAAAAATATGTTTAATTGAAATTTTCGTATTGTAAACAAATGCATCTCAGAAAATGTTCATAACCACTGATTTTGCTTGTATAAATACGTACGTAAATACGCATGAACCTGACCGCATGCCATGGATGGTAAATGGTATTTGCTACGACAAAGAACCAAAGAGTATACTTAAGACTCCGTGGCTATGTTAATCCCCGTGTTTCAGCAATGGTGTATACAAGGTGTTTGCCGGCGTATGGCGCCCTGATCAACCAGATCCTGTTGCTCAACAATGGACCGTTGAAGATTACGTTGTGGTAACGTGTTAATATAATTATTGTCATATATGCATTATGTCTCATGTTTTCTGGGATGGTGGAGAACATTTTACCAAATGATTATTTGGTCAAGAGTCCACCATGCAACAAAGAGTCTTTGTGTTTGAGCTCTACTATCAAATATACCTCGATAATGGTTTCTACCAAGAGAACCGGCTCGACAACGATTCATAACAATATAACTACATATCTATGAAAAATACCACGACAAACGACATCATTTCTTACAAATCTGCGAGAAATACAGTTCGGTGTGATATTCGTAAATAATGAAAATTGATTTTTAATATGAAGTTTTCATAGTTTATTCATATACATTATACACAGCGTTATTATTCGTTTTACAGCACTCTCAGTTTGATGTGAATGACTATGCATCGCCAGATATTGCCGTTCTACGAATTGGCTACGGCTTCACTTTCAACAAGTACGTGGGACCAGCGGCAATACCAAGAAGTAAGAGTGTGATATATGTGATACTAGTATATCTGTGTTGCACGTGTACTCATTTCGTGATTGTCATAGGAGTTCCGAATGCCTTTTCTCTTCCATCACTATTTTTGCATTCGCGTTGGACCAAAATAATTGATAGCTTATTTGTTTGGCACATAAACAATATTATGCATACACCGGAAAAGCAAAATCTTACTGTGTATTGTCTTACAACAGGTGAGCATTAGTTAGATAATCCTGAACATAAATGTAGCTTTTGATTATAATTGAATAAATCAGTATTATTTATAGTGTCTACCACGTGTATGTTTCAGCACGGGAAGAGGAGCAAAAAGTGCGAAATATCGGCGACTGCGCTGTTGTCGGTTATGGCCGCACCAATGAGGGTTTGAGTTTTCAGTATTTCTTAGAAAGATGTCCATGATACTAACGGATCGAATGAGGGCTTTTCGTGGGCTTTTAATGTTTAAAATGGGAGAAAATTAGCAATATAATCGCACAGTGCTATTTATTGTTAATTAATTCTTCCAACATCCAAATTATAATGTTTATGTGACCTTAGCTCATAACAGCTTACTGAACCTGGTTAAAACCTTATGCAATTTAGCTCCACTTTATCAACGAGCGGGCGGATGATCACGAATTTCAAATACATACGTAATCAAATTAAAAATTGAACTTTCAATTGATCAGACTGACCAATAAAGATCTTAGTTTCGAAATAAATGGTATAACTATAGAGATATAGTAATTGAAAAAAGCGATCGACCGATATGTTCATTGACAAGATGGCTGGCTTCCTTATATAGCAAAGTAATGAAAGTATGACAATAAAGCAAAAAAAATCGGCTCAGATATTTATTGAAACGGTCCGGAAGTTATTTAAGATGGTTTAGACTTGGACTGAATGACATTGTCTTCATTTGAATAGCTTTTAAAAAATATTATTTTCTATTTTCATACCAGATTTATATTTTCAACATTTCTTAATGAATATGAACAATTGTTTTGTGTCCAGTTTAGAATATGTATTGCGGCCATGGATTGCCAAAGCTTTACAGATTCTCTCTGCTAGTGAACAGGTAGAGGGCTGTTGTTTTAAGTGTTTTAAATTGGTACTGTTAACATTGTTTTTCAAGCACAACAGTGGACAGAAAGTCTTTTTTTCAGCGTGATAATGCATGCATAGAGCTTTTGTCACGCTGGTTTTCTCCATAATCTTGAATATCACGGCGTGTTTCCAGCAAAAGAAAAGTACCCGAACAAACTACGAAAGATCGAAGGACTATTTCTTCGTAACTTCAAAACATGTAACTCGGCACTAAGAAAGTCAGGAGCAGGCGGGATGTCCAGAACCCAGATGTGCTCGATCAACCCGCCCAAAAACGTGTGTGTGGTGAGTACTTTAACATACATATATCATTAATTTTCCTGAAATAAACATATTTAGGGATCTCTCTAGCCTTCGAAGTAGACGTTCCAAAATCTTGACCGTCGAGAACAAAATACACACGTGCATGTAATACATAAACTGAAGTGGAGGTCGTAATACTGTCCGTCTAAAAAAAATCTTTAAAAAAAAGATATACAAAGTAGATGGAATTATGTTTTCGGAAGGAAACTATCCCGCAAAATAACACATATCTATTTATATAGTTTTATTAGATATATGTGCATTCTCCTCGATGATGAGATTAAGCAGTAAAATAACAAGAACTGTTGTAGGACAGCACGCAGCACTGAATACAATAATGATGTAGCATGTGCCTGCTAAAGCAATAAAAAAGGTCAACAAGAAGCGCCACGATGTGACCAAACTAGATTTTCAATGATTGACAGAACTTCAGGCTTTGTAGTGAGACTCAGTATCAGCTGTTTTTCCCCTATTTTTAATAACATTGACCATGACATTGGCCCTAGGCGCCCCAAACACAATCACATGAAAGTCCTCCATAAACTCTTCCTAAATATATAGTTTGGTGACAATATGTTAACCCTAACTTAAGTTACGTTTTTAATAACAGTGACCTTGACCCTAGAGGCCCCAAACGCAATCCCATTAAAGATCTCCATAAACTCTTCATATACACCGAGATTGGTCGCAATATGTAGACCCTACCTTACGTTATTCAATACCAACTTTTTTCTATTTATAGTAACAATAACCTTGACCTTGATCATAGTGGCCCCAAACGCAATTCCGTGAAAGGTTTCTTTAAACTCTTCTTATATACCAAGATTGGTCACTATATATATGTCAAACCAAATAAAAGTTATTCGATACCATAGAATGCCAACCTGCCTTTACCAGAGTTTATAGGTTGAACCAAATTCATGTTTGTTCGCGATGGAATAAAGTTCTTTTTTGGCGTGGCTGTATAACATTGGTTATGGACCAATCAAATGTTGTGAATAAAAATAAATATTAACCCATGAAGTAACTTCATCTATAGGGTGACGGAGGAGGAGCGTTGGTGTGCCGGAAACCAAACACGGGGGACCAATTGGTGGTGGGAGTAACTTCGTTCATCCTCTCACCATGCAGGACCACCGGCACCGCCTACTATATGCGCGCCTACCGTTTCAGGCAATTTATACAGAGGGCGATTGCAAAGATGGACAACAGGGCCTAATCTTCACCATGTTTTGTAAGGGTGCCTGCGATTGCACTTATTACTATAAAATAAAATACTGATTAGTTTGAGATGGTTTGTTTGCATGTCCTTATGTTTTAAACACCTATTTTTCAATACTGTTGAGCAAAATTTCATCAGATAAGTCAGCACTGAAGTTCAGCAGTAAAGCAATATATCACACAACCCCTTATCAGGATGATTCAAAGTAGTATACAACAAAATTCACTGCAGAGATATTGTATAATGGCTTCAATGTGATCTACATATGTACATTGTTCACCTGGCATGATTCATATTCAAGTTAGAACTGAAATTTTAAACGACCACTTATCTACTATAGTTCACATGATAAGTAGTATAATTTATTCACATCTTATAAAAAAATATTTAGAATAAAAATCTTATTTACTATAACCTTACAGCCCATTAGTTACATATAACATAAAGATGATCATTTTATAAACGTTTCCGTTATAACAACTTTCGAAATCAATTATAATGTAAAATGTAACACAATAGAATTATAACACATTTGCTTATAATGCGGAAGAGTAAAGTTTGTCGAGAAAAAGTGTCAAGATTCACCATGAACAAGAAAAACCAATCCATTCATATATTTTATCCCTGCATGCATTTCAAGTATTACTTCAAAAATATAAAACACTACTTATGTTATGCTCAAGTCTAAGGTACGGTGTATGACGGCATCAGTTTTGGTAATAGCCAACAAGAATAGTTTTCTGTATGCTGATTGGACGCTGCTTACTGTCAAAATTAAGTTTGTCACGAACGGATGAAAACTTGAATGCTATACATGCTTAGTTTACACATTTGTATGTCCAGTAAAAGTGTTTTCTGTAAAAAACAATATGCACGGAAACAAAAAAAAAAGAATGTCCAGAAAATATCCAGACTCGAATGTGTGACTATTCAAAGAGTATCAGTCGTAGATTCGACTGTAGGGGAGTCGTGTAGGCTTGGGCTGTCATACCACTATGCTAAAATAGCATAGCATACGAGATATACGAATAAGTCAACACCTAATTAAATATCATTTAAAATTGACCACAACCAACAAGATCAATGACTGAAAGTGTTTTTTTTTTCGTATACCAAGTCTGTACTTGCTTATGTTGTTTTGTTAATTAAAACAATATTAACAATAGATTATGTCTTAATCTTGTCAAATGAACGTGTTATTATGTCAGGGTGTTGTACGTGGTAACTTTTCCTTATAACAACACGTTAATTTGGCCTGATAGCATATCTTGTGGACAAGAAAGCATGTGTTTTGCATATAATTTCACGCTTATTTGACAAGTTTAGTTTTAAACGTGTTATAAAAAAGAACTTTTTTGCATTTTTTTTATAAAAAGTCTGTCTGTAGAAAAAAAGGCGATATTTATTGTTGCATCGGCGCATCTTTTTCCTTGAAACTATAAAGGTTAAACTATAAAAAGTACTGTTAAAAAAGATAGTGCGATACCTTAGCAAACAAATATCGTGTTGTTTCTTTTTAATTTTCAAATGCAGAAAAGGCGTGGGGCAGGATCGCGATGGCCCTTAAAAGATTTCGAACAAAATCGGTAAGCGACACCTCGTCTCATTAATTGCACAAAGAAAACGCGACACTTGTTTGTTTCAATTCCGCAGTTTTATTTCAAATTCGTAGTACTTTGTTAAGGACCTCTATTGTATTTGAATAAGAAATTCGATAAAAAAGGGTTCTAGGTGTCTTTAAATCATATTACATCTTTTATGCACATTGTTTTCATTATCACGGACTGTCACTTGGTATGTTTTCAACAACAACATAAAGTATGTTTTAACATTATAAGAATAAAATGGACAATACATCGGCTGAACAGTTTGACATAATACCATGTCCGTTAGACATCATTCACATGTTGCTAAGACATGTTAACTTGTGAACTAGTAAGGCATTATAACACGTCAGTCTGACAAAGTTACTTGTCTGTTAGACATAATACACCAGTCAATTGTTACCACGGCCCACAGGCTACCTTTCGGGGTGGCCACGCAGTGCCGAGTGAATGGGTTTTGTCTTCGCGCCAGATATAGCGGGGAATGGGCCTTACCTATGGTCCCTGGGGTGCGGGGGCAATTGGCGGGGATTTTACCATCAGTTTGTCTACGCAGGGCGGAGATTTTTCACCCGGACTTGGTTGACCGTAAGTCAAAGTCCCCGAGGGGGGGGGGGGGGGGCACGGTCGGTTCCATATGGAAATATATTTATGAGACAACTAAGTGTGACCTTTACCTTGAAAGTACATGTCTGCACTTCAGCAGATAGAGGGAACAAATATGTTTGACGAGTTATTTGAAAAATGATTCCATTATTACATATTATGGGTTATGATATGGCTACGACTATCTGACTTTGACCCATGTGTGCGGCTTATAACCTGCATATGAGTGCGGTAAGATAATGACTTACTGGTATTGCCAATTTCGTTCGAAAACATGGATTCTAGATCTACATAATAATAATTAGTATATCAATCCCTGAATCGGTTGAGACACGAACTAGAGACAGACAGTCACACATTCAAAGCAACAGCCATTATGCTCTCCGATAAACATTTTAATTTAAGTTATTTATTGGATAAAAATGTCTACGTCTCTGTAAAGGGTTCGACAGTACAGGAAGATAGATAGATAGATAGATAAAATATCTACTACGTTGCACAAAATAACTTAAACTGATATTGATCAGTCACCATCTCTAATAAAATTGCGCGTACTGTTATCCTTAGTTGATTACGAACATTACCGATATCATCTTCGGCTGGGCCCGTCGATAAATATGGCGGGAAAGATTGTCAGACGGGATGCTGATTCTGAGCAGTACCAGCCATGTCCAAGAGTATTCACGATTTACGCAGACAATCGACCCTACCGTCATATTTGGTGACTGGAAACAGTTGAGTACATTGTTTAATTTTAGTCAAAGTAATGCTTATTTGCAACATAAGGTTTGTTACATTTGTTCAGACTTTTTTTTTAAATAATTACAATTTTCTAAACTTTATTTATATAGTGAGCAACTATTTGGTTCAGTACACAGTCATTTCAGTGGATATTACTGTGTCTGTTTGGCATGTGAAGTTAATTTGTTCTAAAAATAATTACATTTTCTTATTGTAATGATTTTTAGATTATGGCCAATATGGGCAAAGTCCCTTCCCTGTGAACTCTTATTTAAAAATATGGTACTCATTTTTTCTTACAGTTCATCAAGAAAAACCTCCATTCTGGGCAAAAAGTTGTCCCTAAACCAATACATTTTTAGGGGGGTCTGGGGTACTCCCCAATGAAATCTATAACAATTTCTAGTAAGAAATGATGTATTTGAGTGTTATTGCTTTCTTTCTCCAATGTTGATATAAAGTTAATTTGGATGAAAAAGATGCTGCTGCTGCTGTTGCTGTTGCTGCTGATGATGATCATGACTTGGCATGTTAAATAGATGTCAGTTTTTGTTTTAATGAAAATCATCAACAGTTCAATGGTTAGCCTGGCATATTCCTTAATATTCTTGGGATTTTCTTTACATACCTCAGCATCTTTAAGCCTTAGGTTATAATAGTAACTGCTGGCATATTTGGGTAATTGATTAAAAAATAAAAAGGGCTTCTTGTTATATGTTTGCATGTATAAAATCAATTAATTACATGGTGTTTTGTATAAATTAAACAGAAATGGTTAAGAATTCATACTTTGCTGTGATTAGGGCACAACTACCAATAGGTGTCTTGGTTATTATTACCTACTCAATAATTCATTTCTTGACAGGTTTGGGGAATCTATGAATGTCATTTCTCTTAAGCACAAAACCTGTTAGTTCAATCAATTATTCATATATAACTGATATTGCTTCTTTTTTCTGGCCATTATTGTGTAACTTATAATAATTTTATGCATTGTAGGGAATATAGGCCTAAGAAACCCCAAGGCTGAGCCTGAAATGCATAAAAATCATATGCTTGAAAAGCTCTATAATTTTTATATGAAGGTGTGATATGTACAGCCTTCGATCACATCCCTTATTGAATTGGCTTGTAAACATTTCCAGGAAATATGTAACTATTTTTCTTTACTATTCCAGAAAAAGCTCTGATAAATCCTTAAATTTGATATTTCCTGGACCCTTACATAACGGGCGTGTCTGTGTTTGTTATAACAGAGTTTTTAAAGAGATTAGCACAGAACCCAAGTTTTAAAACAAATATACCTAAATGGAGCAATATTTGGACGTTTTATTAAAGATTTATTCCACTTAAAAATTAAACTGAATTTATAATTTTTGTTTAAAAAAATAAAGCAGTGTTTTGGATTCCAAGGATGAGGAAGTGATGTACCCTAAAATGTTATTTGCTTGCCACCTTTTATTTCATGAATGCTCTTAAAGTGTGAAACAGAATCAGCCTTATGTTTTCTTTCATTATATTCAGCCAAACATAAATTATTTATGTGTTAACCTTATAAAACATAAATACCGGGCGAGTATATTTATTAACACACAATACAAGTAATAAACATCACTCTCTCAATGGTTTCATGACCACTTCATGTGTCCATGCACTTAAACATAGCATCAGGAAAATAAAAAAATCACTTTGCACAAAGCGAGTGCTGTAAATGTTCATGAAACCGCCTCATTCACTCTGTACAACATTGTCATCCTCTCCCAACATTCAGAACGACATAAAATCACTGATCTGAAAAATATAAAACGTTATGAATATGTTCAAAATTCAACAATATCTAGACATTAGATGATTCATATACAACCATACAAAATCTTATTGTACGTGTATGTACATATATGCGTATGTGAATGGTTATGTCAAAGCAGGAAATATCAAGGGTGAGTGGGTGGGAAGAACTACCAATTTTCTCTTGTCTACTGCCACGTATAACTTCGACTAATGAATGCATGAGTATAAACGGCTTTTATACTAGCCGTTTACTTATGTAAGCTCACTGACCATTACCATATTTCGCAATAGTTGGAACGACCTTGACCATGACCACCATATATGGTAATAATTGTAAATATGTTTTATTCCGAACCAAAATAAATAAATAAATATATATATATATATATATATATATATATATATATATATATATATATATATATATATATATATATATATATATATATATAATATTATACGCACTTTACTGAAAATAGTGCAGGAAGAAATGATTTTGTTAGCCAATTCATAATTAATTACTTCATACATTACAAGATAAAAAAAAAAAAGAAGAATATATTTGTTTTCTTTTTAAAACAACTATTATGATTAAAACAATCGCCATTAAGTTAACAACTGTAAATTATATATTTTATAAGCTTGCCTGTAATATTCAGAATTAAAATCCCACAAATATCTTGTATGTATTTTTCAGATGCTATTGAAGTTGAGCAGTCTGACTTGCGATGGAGACGGAGCAGCCATGCAGCAATTGCAGCCATGTTGCCGAGTCATGGGGCTATCCACTCTGACCCCGGTTTCACTGTGTCCCGTGCTCTGGGCGAACCCCACAGAAGAAAAAGTGTCATAGCTCAGAGAAGGAAATCAGCAGCATTGATCAGAGGTTTACAAGAACATCTATTTTTGCTTTAAGGGTGTTTTAAAAGTGCTTTCTTTCAGCTTGTGAACAGATGAATTCTACATAGATTTCATTAAGTAACTATTTCAAAAGTAATGTTATAGATTTTGAAAATCCAGTTTCATTCATCAATTTTTCTAAATATTTAAATACTAAAATTATAACAATATTTTACAGTTACCTTAAAATGTCATTAAGGTAGGTTGTTACAGTTGTCATCTAGTAAAACGCATTAGGGCTGATTGTTCAGGCATTTGTCAAAGTTTACAAAATTAATTACATATTCATTGTTTACTTTTAACTGTGAAATATTGTATGATTTGTTTGAATTTTTTTTTTGTCTTAAATCTTGTTAGAAATATTGCAAATCACATTAGGCCATAAAAGCTAGTCAAGTTTAAAAGTTAACAACAATGATATCTCGGCTCCAAATCTCTTCATAGGTTTCCTTCCATATATTATTCCCTGTTCAATCCCAGGTGCATCTAGATCTAGCAGTGTTAGTGCTAGTCTTGGAGCGACTGAAAGGCGTCTTATGCGAGGAATGAGCACAGTAGACCAGTGGCTGTTGATGATGGAGGATAGGAAACAAGCCTTGGAGCTCATCCGGAGTATGACTTCCACCTTACAGGTCAAGAGAAAGTACAGGTGGGTTTGGTCTTGTGTCTCCCTGGCTGCCTAGCTGGTTCACTGTTGGGAAAAATTGGTAATTTATTTACTGAGCTCATAATCAAGCTCTTCGGATCTCATCATAAAAGTTTGCCAGTACAATTCAAATAAGTCTTACTTTAACCAACAAATTCACCTACTTTTAGGTTGCCATACGTATGAAACATTCTGTGAAATATGAAAAGTCTGTGGCCGAAGCTTTAATAAAATGTTTTAAACTAAGAAAAACTCCCTGTAAAGTTCAGATTTTAGCATTTAATAACTTCAATATTTCAGTGTTTTCAATTTCTTAATAAGGATTGCTCACAGACGGAGAGGGTTAATTAAATTCATCAAGGTAATTATTGGTATTTTAGCAATTAAATTTCTTTGTTTTCTCCATCCGCAATAGCAGCTTCTTCCTTTTCCAGTAACATGTTCATTAAATGTCACATCTGTTGAAATGGACAAATGGGGAAAGACCATGATGACAACTTATTTTAGAAGTTTTATTATGTCTCCTCTTTGATGAAATTTGAGACTACTGGAAATGATTGAATGAATATGAAGTTGCACAGTGCCAGAATTATATCCTTGGACATTATTTAGCAAAGTTATCATCCCTTGTTCATTCCTATTAAAAAACACATTTACAGCAAGGCACACCACTCTTGCTTATGTCATTTTTGGAGTTGGCATCTTGTTTGAGTTACGTCCCTTGTTAACCGGAGAGGACCCCCCCCCCCCCCCCCCCCCACACACACACACGCAATTACCTGCTTTAAAACTTTATGAGAAGCTTTACTTATAAAAAAGCCTGTATTATCATGTATGTGTTCTGGTTCCTTGGTTTTTCATAGAGTTATGGAATTAAATGTAAATAAACAATTGGTTTCCTAAAATATGAAATTCAAACTATGAATTTTTATTTTTTATTTTTTTTATTTTCATTTTGTGCTCTCCGTGCCAATTTGTACCCTGTCGGGGAGCATACATCAATTCCAATGATAGCCTTGGTGCTTCAGCCCTTCTCTATGCTCTGATAGGAACTTCCTGAAAGATTTGGCATGAAGAGATGTATGTCAACTTAAGGTTATCTCTTCTAAATTACAACACTGAAGTGATTTAACACATCAATATTTAAACATTGTTTTTAATACCTCTCAATGATAACAAGTTTTGATTTATAATAATGTGGTTATCTCTGACCCTCAGTGCATGGTAGTTTTGAACATTGATATGATAATAGATTGTTACTTTGCTGCGATGCAATAAGAAATCGTCCCTAAATGTATAAATAATTTCAACCTCAGCACAACCTCAGCAAAAACAAGTCGTGTATTTTTTTGATTCCTTGTTTTGTTAAGAGAAAGAAATGTGACAATTGGAAATCAGCATTATTTTTGTAGAAATTATAGGTGCTTAAATGGTGATTTTTAATCTCTTTATCACTATTGTACCAAGATTTCTTCTATATTAGATCCTCACCAAATAGTCTTACGGTTTTTTAACATGAAAATATTTATTTCTGGCTTTTAACCAACATGTTTCATATATATTTTGCATTAGGGTTTGAACTGATAACATTGTTTTTCGGTGTCTTATGGGATCAGTTTTAGAGTGTGGCGATAACTTAATCAGTTCATTGTTAGAGTCTGATAACCAAAGCCCTCTACCAAAGGCCAGCTTTCATAACTGCCTGGACATATTGAACCAGGAAGTTGCACATTTTTTTTTACAACTGGAACGATTTATTGTACTAGACAAACATTTGATATCAGTGAAAATATTTATTAGCGTTTTAAATAAAGATAAAGAAGTGTTCTGAAGAAAAATAAAATCAATCCAATCAGTAATAGGAAGAAAATGGACAAGACAACTACTAGATAAGAAACATTAAAATTCACTCGCAGTTAAATTGTAATAGAGCAAGGTTTATTTGATAAGAAAGGAAATCATACAAGACTAAAATGAGCTAACAGGAAATGCAAGATGAATAGTCGTGACCGATCCAGACTATATGAACATACAGAAGGACATTCCTCCGTGCAAAGATGGACTGGTGGACAACAGGATGACCAAAGGCCTATCTGGACTGGTCAGTTTGATGATCAGAGACATGCAAGGGATTATTATGAAAATGAGCCTGGAGCATTTGTTAATGGTGCTCTTCAGATAGAACACCTGAATGGAAATGGACATGAGCCCAATTATCATCGTGAAGACAAATATGTGAACTCAGACTGGCACCAAGAGCAGAACGTTCCCCAATATAACAGGGGACAGAAGGATAATGGCAATCAAGACTGGTATGAAATGGATGATCTCGAAAAGAGACAGAGGGGAGATGTTGGTCAGAGGAGGAGGCCTTATTCTGATGACCATAATGGGCCAATGTATAGGAACTCTGTAGAAGCCAAATCTGCAGAGGAAGACCACTACTACAACACCCATGTTCAAGGCTTGGACAATCATGACATGCAAATGCAGAGACAAATAGACATCCATGCAAGAGAATATGATGGTGTAAGTGGAAACAGGCAAAGGGGCCAAAACAACAATGAACAAAGAGCTTCATATGATGACTATTATAATACAGAAGAGGATACATCTAATGTTAGGTATAGGAAAGGTGAAAGAAGACAAAATCTTGGAGAAAATGAGTATGACACTAGACACACACACTATCTGCCCAGGAGTGATGGATATGAAAGATCCAGAACTGAGCATACAGAGGGGATGTATGAAGCTTCTGATGATGTACAACCTCATAGAACACCTAGAAGTCGAGGCCACGGATTTGATAACCAAGGATTTGAACAGGATGAAGACTTTGAAGAAGAGAAAGAGAAGAGGGCTATCATGAGGAGAGTCAACAGATCCATGAGGTACAAGTCCTCAAAAAGGAGGAGAACAAGACGGTTTCAGGACAATGACGACCACAATAACAGGCTTTCATTTGCTGATGGCTTCAAAACCCTAATACGGAAAAAGAATTCAATTCATCATGACTCTCGTTCTCCATTTGATGGGGCTAGGAGTTCCATAATGGGAAGTGGCATATACAGCAATTCTGTTGATAGTGACTCAAAGCTTCCTAGCAACAGAAATGTTAAGAAAACAAAAAGCCTGAAGTACAGACTGCAGCATTTAAAGCGAGAAAAAGGTGAATTGAAAACAGAAGATAGAGCAGATGCACTGCGTACCATAAACAGGTACAGTAACTGAAGGAATTAAGAGAACTAGATCTTGATCTGTTAAAAAAAATGAACGAAAATCAATCAGGTTCTTTGTTCATGCAGGCCATGAAGCCAATGCATTAAACCGCATATTATTTTAGTGTAGTACAAGTACAATATTTCCTCTTGAGTATGATAATTAAATTTCTCAAAATCTCATTTTGCAGGGACCAAATTGTTTCTCATGAGTCATCTTCACTGGAAGGCTGGGAAATGAGAAAATACCAAATTGCCATGGTAACCATTTTCTCTCTGTTGCATATAGAACTTAAGAATTATTGTATTATGAATTGAAATGTGTAGAATGTTCTATTCAGAAATCTACTGCCAAATTATCAATTATGAAATGTAGACTTATGGAACTTGCATACCGATAAGAGGTGCTTCAGCTTCACCCCAGTGGTTATGTGTTGCTTCTTCATTACTAAATCAGCTAAAACCAGGGACAAAGACCCAAGAGCTGCTGGCATTGTCTGTCCATGGCTTTTAATGTCGCTTCTTCAACAAGAACCAAATCTCCTAAAACGTTTCCATGATACATTAGGTGGACTCTTAGATGACACAGGAACTATAAAGTAGTTGGGGCAGAATTACTGAAATCGGCTGCATCAATTAAAGTTGAATTAGCTACCAATTAAGCTTTTAATTAACTGCTTGAAATACATAAGGTTTGGTATAGAAAATATTTCTTAAATGTTTAATAACTCACTGATCACATGTTTGTTTACTTATTAGTAACAGTCTCAGGATATATAGAGGTGCTATTGTTGTTTGACGTGAATGTTTAAACTTGCTCCTGGCTTGTGCTTGCAGCTGTTACGACCAATGCAGGAAGTACTAGCCTCCCTTTGCTGTTGTCTGTCTCATTTCCAAGTGTTGTTTCCAGGGTTTGACACTAACTATATTTCCCAGGGATCATGTAGGGACACCACATATTAAAATCAAGTGTCTCTTCCTTAAATTAAGGGTCCCTTCAAAAGAAAATGTTCTCTGTGATAATATGGCATTATATACGCCTGCTTTACAAAGAGTTCAACATGAGATATGGTGTAAAGGGGCTCCCAAGTTTTTCAGTTTAGTATATTACAAGTGTATACATAAAGCTGCTTTAAGCATTAGATTCCTAAATATATGGATGAAATGCTACGAGTTTGAATAATGTAGTACGTAACACGGTTTCATTGTTTGTATTGGCAATTACATCATCATTTTGCTCTCAGGGTTACAATCTAGTGTATCTGCTTTTTTTACAAAATATAGAGAATTAATTATAAAATGAGGTGAATGCAGATCATCTTCTAAGGAACATTTAAAACATGAAGTTGACGAGCAAAGCCAACGTTGTGCTCTTCCAACAATATTGTTTTTATTGTTGATTTATTTCTGCTTGAACTATGGTGTCCCATAAAGACACCTGACTGGGAGGTTCTAGTGTCCCTCCATGAAATTTGATGTCCTTTGGTTTCCGGGACATCGTTAGTGTCAAATGCTGTGTCTCCCTTCATGTGTATGATATGCTTAGCTAGGATTGTTGTGTGGTACCTACATGTATGTTGATCTTTGTTGCTCTTGTTAAGTGTGTCTTTGTGCGTGGTGTTTTCCCTGATTTGTCTAACATGTGTTGCTGTAGTTATGGTGTGTAAGCCATTTATATATACACATGTAGGTCCTTATCTTTAATGTATAAAGACTTTCTAAGTTGCATGTCTTTTTTGCAATAAATACTTTTGAACAAATGCTTTATCACTCAAAGTAAGGTTTCTGTTCATACTGCAACTATTTAAATAAATTGCCTTATATGCATTGTTTCCGCTTTTTAATCTCATAGGAAATATTTTGAATTAATAGCAATGTATTATGTTAAGCTGTTTAAATTCAAATCAGAAATATGTATGCCATAATATGGTTTAAATTGCATAACTATGGCACCAAATGAAAACCAGTTAATGTCAAAATGGTACTTTGCATCGGAGACAAATAACTAAAAGTGAAATTGAAGATCCTGTCATTTTTTTGCACAATGTTGAGGTCTTGTGCAAAACTGATGTAACTATATCAATTTTATATGGAATTCAAACTGCTTTGCACTAAGACTGCATGTACAGGGATTGCATTTATCCAATGCATTTGCCACCTTTTTATAATTTTGCTTTCTTATTGGAATGGGTGTTTTCTCAAAAAAAACAGAATCAAGGAAGTTTAATGAAGTTTTGAGCCCAAATGCATATACTGGTTTTTCATTCGGAGCCATCGATAACAATTAGCTGCAAACTGACTGTACTTAAGTATTATGATAACATGTTTTCCAGTATCTTATTTATTATAGCAACTTTCTTTGAACATGTTCTTCCAGTATCATATTTATTAAGAAAATAATTGAGCAATTAATTTATTCAGCAAGAACAAAAACAAATAAAAAACAACCCATTCATATAACTTAACAATTGATGAAATTGTATTAATCGATGTTCCTTTGTATGAACATTTTCCAGCATTATATACTTTTGCTTAAACCGCCCTCAATTGTTCTTTTCAGAGTTTTTTACACTTTAAAAACTGGGTGAAGAGTTGGTTGTATCAGTTGGAGCTGTGGGCCGGAGCCTTCAAGATCATCGAGGGTAGGAGTTTAGGCTCATAGTTTTTAGCTCAACTATTCGAAGAATAAGGAGGCTGTACTACTCACCCCAGCATCTACATCAGCGTTAAGTTTTAGGGCATATGTGGAATTTAACTTATAACGTCTATACCCTTCATTCAATTGACTAAATGCTTCACTAAATTTTTAAGACTCATCTTACAATTAGCTTACATAATAACATTTCATCCTAAATACAAATAATGGCCCCTGATTGACTTAGGGACTTCATTGTATCCAGTTAAAGTCAAAGGGCAAATTAGGATTTCTACTAATTATTTCTATACCCTTTATTTAATTGACTTTACACTTCACATGTTGTTTACTTTAGTAAAAATTGATGGATAGTGATTATAGTTGTGATGGATAGTGATGAATGTTTGTGTGTCAGAAGCGTATGTGAAGAGCTATCTTTGAATTTAAAGAGTTTTTCATTAGAAGTTTTGTTTATCTTTGAAATTATTACTTTTTACTTTTTACAACAAAAATATGTAATATTTGTTGTCAAAATATTAAACACATATATATAAACAGAAAAGAAATGAAGAAAATATGGATATAAAATACAAATTTTGTACAAGAAATCCACTGTACTCAACATGTTTCACTTAGACACAGTTTTTCAACTTTGATAATAATCAGTCCTGTTTTTCTATGCAAATATAGCAAAAGTATTTCTGATTATCAATCATTATCTTCCTCCTGAACAAGTTTATAATCTTTCATTGTATGATATTGTATGATGTTCAAAGCACACAGGATGGCACATAGGTTTTTGACATTGTTTGCACTCGAATGGGGTCTGTTTTCGCTAACATCCTGCACACTCACTTTTTGCCACATTGCAAACAATGCAATTGTGCATTGGCTTCAATTTTTTGGCTCCAGGCTACGGTTTGATATGCCCGGAAAAGTAACATTCCGTCAGTCTTGCATCCATTAGTTTGCTGGGTTTCCTTCCGGGAGTTTTTGGCCGAGGTGCTTCTGGCGCTAATCGAATCAAGGCGTTGAATATACCATCTTTGAACTCCATGTGTGATTTCTTCCTTCCATCTTTGCAATACTTCTTGTACAGAATGTTAGCATTTACAATAACCAAGTCGAATAAATGGAAGAAAACTTTCTTCCACCGTTTCACACATTTTCTTAGGAAATCATAATACTGAACTATTTGGTCATTCACATCAACCCCACGGGCAAAGATAAAATGCCCGTATGGAACTCCTTTTTAATGGTCACCACATTGTAATTACCTCCCTTGTTGAAGACTGTCGTCTGTAGCATCATGGAAACCTTGTCTTGTGGCAATATTAAGAATGCTAGTTAATTATTTCTCGCTTCGAATGTCACCATAAAACAGTTTTAACGCACTATTCAAGAAATAATGGTTCACTCTCCTTAGGACTATTTAAAGACCGATTTTACTATTGATTTAATCGGAATCACTGCGCGCATATCCATGACAACCACGAATTATCTCATATCCATACGCAATTATTTTCACTTTGCACAAAAGAGTTCCAGCAAAAAACTCATTTTTACTTAATTATTTTTAACTGAGGTGGGAGAAAAAGCATCTACCATAGCCGCTCGCGTAAGAAAGGGTAAACCTCGTTTCCGCAAAACACCCGACGCTCGGGTCGGAATGAACCTATCTTACACTCTCGGCCATGGAAGAAACTCATAATCTTTATCCTAATCAAGTGTTAAAGATTTCTTTAGTTGAAGTTACCTTTAGGTTAACACAAGGTTTAATAAATAAAAAAATACCAATCACTTGTTTGGTATTTGTTCATTTAAACAAAGGTGGTCTCAATTGGTCCGAAGTTGTTCAACACGGCGCATTAATCGAAAGCTAACTCTTCAATCTTCAATATCTTACATCATATTTTTTCTAGTACTGATATTAAGTCAGGTAATGCATGTTCATGACACGGAAGGATTATAACAGCGACGAATGTAGTTTTATAATTAAACAATGTAGGAATAAGCTAGGTTTAAACCACATCATCCTGCGATTAAACAATATTTTTACATATAAAATGCATGTCGACATTGAAAACCAGTCGAGTTTAATTCGTTGATCTTGTTCAAACGCAAGTAACAAAGTTAAACGTTATACTTAACTAAAATGACAAACATTGCCTTTCATGAGTTCTGCTTACATGAACTGGTGACCAAATATGTAAGGAGCGATTTAAAAGTTCAAACGTAAATGGGTAATAAATATACAAGCTCATATAGGAAGTTGCTTTTGACATGCACCAATCGGCATTCTACAACAATTAACACAAAATGTTGATTGATTAATATTATAACACACACACACATATATATTAAGCTAAAATATCAAATGTAAGAACGGCATCAGCATAACATGAACTTTTTATTATGATATTTACAGTGAAAATGGATATATTTGTCGTGTTTTTTTGTTATGAGAATGGCACATGAGTCTTTTCCGATGATCTTTGTTGGAAGCTGTTTCGACAAATTTCATCTAGCCTTTTCCCAACGTACACCTAAAGTTTCCCTTTGTATTGCATTTCTGTCTGTGGGTGCTGTCGCTTTCTTTCTGCGTGAGGCCAGTCTTGACCTCACCTTGTGATCAAACGAATGCTCACTGAACACTTCTTCTGTTTTGTTGTATCGCTGCCATTTGTTTTGGTTAGCTGTTTAGATATCCTGCATTCATTTCGTTTAGGTTGATGAAGGGAAAGACTCTCTTATTCGTGTAATTGGTCTAAAAGATAAAAATGCATTCCATATGATATATCGAAAATTGCAAAACATCGATTAACACGTCATACAATAAAAGTATACTGATGTGCAGATTTTATCACAGATAATGGTTTAACAATTCAACTCTAAACGTGTAATACATCAATTTGTCACAGAAAACAAATCATTAATGATGGTAACCTTATAAATTTGTAAGCAGAAGATCAAAAGTATAAAAAACAGCAGTCTCGATGTGATTTTCAATGATTTTATAATTTTAGATGATGTTATAACTATGTAAAAAGAACAATGGTATAGCAAAATATCAGTTGAGTTTTATGGGAACCTATATGTTTGGCTTGAACACTAAAACTAAGTCAAAGAATCTGCAGTCCAGATGGCAACCTAAATATGGAACTGCAACCTATCTCTTCAAAAATCGGAGCTGCAACCTATCATTTTCTTTTCGTTCTTATATCTTTTAAAATCATTAAAATATTCGTTCCCAAATGCATGTGCCTGTTATGTTTAAACAAAACTTAAGTGTTTTTTGCGATTTTCCCAAATTATAACCTCATTTTCCGCTAAATCCGAGCCAAAATGATAAACGGAACTGTAACCTACCAGTCGGATTTCGTACATTTTGGAAACATTGCAGAAGTGTTCTCGAGAACGGTTAAAGTTTCAAGGAAAGCATGGCTCGAGTCGAGCGTTTTGGTGACGCCATCTTGCACTGAAACCTACCATTTGGTCACGTGGATTCCCCGTCGTGTACTTTCATACTTTCGCTTTCTACTTTCATTTTTGATTTTGTTTATTTACACTTTTTCAACTTATTTTCAGATAAACAACCATTCATTTACAACAAATAATAATAATGATAATAATAATAATAATAATAATAATAATAATAATATTATTATTAATAATAATAAATGTACTTAAGTTGCAAACATACTGACAAAGTAATAATGAAAATAATAACCTTCATATCATTGATAGTGACATATGTCCATTTTTGCATTCTGGTATGTGGTTTCCACTGCGTTGTAGCAAGCTTTTTTTTGGCATAAAGTTTCTTCTGGGTGACAAATATCTGCCACATTTCATTGTCAAAGATAATGTTAAACAAATCGATAGCTTCTGCATCCTCTGGCAACTCGCATGACAGCCTAATTTGTCCAGAAAATGGCATGACAAATGCTTTGCCATCTTCAGAGCTCCACCCATTCTCAGTGTCAACATGTAAGTCCACATTTAGACTGGCTTGTTGCATGTCAATTTCACGATTGAGTATAGCAGTTGCAAATAATTTGGTCTAAATTATCATTGTCCCAATCATTTTCATCATTAGTTCTGTCACTAAAATCAATATCCTCAAAAATTTGGTTTAAAACTTGATCATTATTCATTCTGCGTCGTTCTTTTCGGCCTTCTTGATTTTGGAAAACGGGACAAAGTAAATCCTCAAACATTACGCAATATCGGAATAATTCTCATTTCAATGGAAGATATTTTTAAATATAAGGCTTTCCCATGAAGTCACCTGTATATATAGTAAATATCTATAACAAATATTTTTGTTTACGATAAAAACGAGGCTCTCTATGGGACACCCCTTATTGCGATAATAGGTCGTGCTTGCGCTGGTATTGATATAAAGCAGGCGCCACTTGTAGTCATGCTCAACACGATATTGAGGGCTAACTGTAACAATTTTCAGTTACGTCTTTTTTTGATAAAAGTAAAGATAAAGGCTTTTACTTTTTCCTATCTCGTACAAAAATTAATTTCTCATTGCCCAGTAAAGACCTGGATTGGTCTCATTGCGGTGTTTCTAGTTATATTTTTAACCAGGTTTTCACACGGCGAAACCTGGTTATTAGAATGATGAACGTCATTGATCGGGCAAGCTGGCTACCAAACTTGGTATAAGGAAGAGTTTATGGTGACCTGTCATTGGATTGTTGGGACCCTTAAGGTCAAGCTCATTGTTACTAAAATAGAAATAAGTTGAAACTGAATAACTTAAGTTAGGGTTGATGTATTGCAACAAAACTTTGTATAGGAGAAGTTTAAAGAAGCCTTTGATTGGATTTACTTGTTGCTCCAAGAATCATGGTCAAGGTCACTGTTACTTAAAAAAGTAAATTTGTTAGTATTGAATAACTTGAGTTAGGGTTGGCATATTGTGACCAAACTTGGCCATAAGGACAAGTTTAATGAGACCTTTCATGTGATTTGTGTGGGGGCCTCAGGGTCAAGGTCACTGTGACTAAAAATAAAATATCAGTTTGGTACTGAATAACTTTAGTTAGGGTTGACATTTTGTGACCAAACTTGGTATGTAGAAAAAGTCTATGAAGGACTTGCATGAATTTGCCTTTGGGGCCCCTAGGGTCAATGTTAAGGTCACAAATACTAAAAACTGTTTGGTACTGAATAACTCTAGTTAGGGTTGACATGTTGTATGTAGAAAATGTTTATGGAGGACTTCTATGGGATTGCATTTGGGGCCCCTAGGGTCAAGGTCAAGGTCACAGTTACTGAAAATTATTAACTGTTTGATACTGAATAAATTAAGTTAGGGTTGACATATTTTGACCAAACTTGACATTTAGGCGAGTTTATTGAGTACTTCCATGGGATTGCATTTTGATCCCCTAGGGTTAAGGTCAAGATCATCGTTACTAGAAAAAGAAGAAAAAACAGTTGAAACTGAATTCTTTCAACAAAGGCAAAGTTCATCTGTCAATCACTGCAAAACTGGTTTCTTCCCATGAGGCGTTTCTTGTCTACTTTTTGATTTGAATTTTTTTATTGTTTTGACAGGCACTTATTATATCATTATTGCATTCATTTCTAAGACAAAGCGGCTTATAGTAGGGTGCACTGTCCTTAGGCAGCTCTTGTTATAATCACTACCACAATGTGGGCTAGAGCCTTCAGGGTCATTGAGAGTAGGAGTATAGCCTCATAGTCTTTATAACCGCTGTTATGTTGAGGTAATTAATAGTAACACATTTTCACATTTATGGAAAAATTAGTTAATTTGAAGAAAATAGACTATTACTGAAATTTCAAAATTAAAAATAGGGAATTGCAGTCATTTATTTCTTTTTGCATTTAAATACACTTTAATTTGGGATGTAGGAGGCTCAAGCTATAATGCAGCTAATGAGCGCAGACAGACCTTTATTAACTCTAAAACAAAGACAATAATATGTCAAATAAGACTGAATCATCTACATTTTGTTTATGGAATATCTATAAATGTTAGGCGTGTAGGTGGTGATATGTTTTTTTCATCACTATTGTAAGTTATGTTAGGATATATGAATGGAAAATGCATGAAAGGTTTGAAAGGGGAGGTAAGAATGTTACTTGGTGAATGACATAAAAATGGCTTAGCTAAACCTGTGAAATGGACATTGAATATTATCTTGGGGTTACTTGTTATAAACCTTTTATTTTTAAACCTTAAAAAGCTAAACATTTGTTAAGTTAAGGTAGAGAGTCAAAATCAAAAGAGAAATGCTATTCCTCCCTCAATAATGATAGTACCTCTCAACTTCTATTGCAGGTCACTTTGGGCAGGCAACAGTGTCGTATTTCCGATTCTTGCGCTGGCTGTTGTTTCTCAACCTGTTCCTAACCATCTTCATGATCACTGTGGTTCTCATGCCCTTTCTCCTGCTCCCCACCGCCTCGGGAGACAACTTATTCAAGGCCTCTGTCAATGAGTGCACTTCGCTCTACCACTACGAGGCTGTGTATTTCAGTGGGAACTACACAGACTTTGTGGAAGAATCCATTGATTCAGGCTTTACCTCTCAGTCTGTACTTGACATCCTCCAAGGAACTGTAAGAGAAAATAGTTTATGATATATTTTCCTGTTAGGCTCTGAAAATGATGCTTAAGCAAAAAGCGTTATAAGTACATGTAAGGTTTAACCAGATGGGTTTAACATAAACCCATAAACTGTGGGTAAACCTTTCTCTTTAAATAGTTGTTTGAATTTTGAAGTTTTTTGCTCTGACATATTATTTTTCAACCAGTATTTTCCTATCCCTGCAGGGTTGGCTGGAGAACACAGTGCTGTTCTATGGAGGGTATTTCAACCGGACAAGCAGACTTCCCATCGGTGATTCCTTCACCTATGACATGTCCTTGGCCTACCTTTGTGCTGTAGGGGTTGGCTACATCCTCAGCTTTATCCTACTTGTTAAGAAGTAAGTTGCATGTTTGGTTAGGTTAATTTAAAGGACGCTTGCTGTTTGTCTTGCATCTTTTAATGCTTTTTAACCAGGTTTTCACATAGTGAAACCTGGTTATTAGAATGGCGAACGTCGTTGTTCTGGCGGCCGGGCAGCGTCAAACTCACCTATGAAACTGAATAACTTTAGTAAGGGTTGACATATCTTGACCAAACTTGGTCCATAGAAAGAGTTTATGGGTACCTTTCATGGGATTGCGTTTGGGGTCCCTAGGGTCAAGGTCACTGTTACTAAAAATAGAAAAACGGTTGAAACTGAATAACTTTAGTTAGGGATGACATATCTTGACTAAACTTGGTCTATAGGAAGAGTTTATGGAGACCTTTCATGGGATTGCGTTTGGGGTCCCTAGGGTCAAGATCAAGGTCACTGTTACTAAAAATAGAAAAATGGTTGAAACTGAATAACTTTAGATAGGGATGACATATCTTGACTTAGCTTGGTCTATAGGAAGAGTTTATGGAGACCTTTCATGGGATTGCGGGGTCCCTAGGTTCAAGGTCAAGGTGACTGTTACTAAAAATAGTAAAACGGTTGAAACTGAATAACTTTAGTAAGGGTTGACATATCTTAACCAAACTTGGTCTATAGAAAGAGTTTATGGGTACCTTTCATGGGATTGCGATTGGGGTCCCTAGGTTCAAGGTCAAGGTTACTGTTACTTAAAATAGAAAAAGGTTGAAACTAAATAACTTTAGTTCGGGATGACATATTTTGACTAAACTTGGTGTACAGGTAGAGTTTATAGATACCTTTCATGGGATTGCGTTTGGGGTCCTTAGGGTCAAGGTCACTGTTACTAGAAATAGAAAAATGGTTCAAACTGAATACCTTTAGTTAGGGTTGACATTTCTTGACCAAACTTGGTCTATAGAAAGAGTTTATGGATACTTTCATGGGATTGCATTTTGGGGTCCCTAGATTCAAGGTCAAGGTCACTGTTACTAAAAATAGAAAAACAGTTGAAACTGAATAATTTTAGTCAGGGTCTACATATCTTGACCAAACCAGGTATAAAGAAAGAGTTTATGGATACCTTTCATGGGATTGCGTTTGGGGTCCCTAGGGTCAAGGTCATTGTTACTAAAAATAGAAAAATGGTTGAAACTGAATAACTTAAGTTAGGGTTGACATATCCTGACACAACTTGGTATAAAGGAAGAGTTTATGGATACCTTTCAATAGATTGCATTTAGGGTCCCTAGGTTCAAGGTCACTGTTACTAAAAATAGAAAAACAGACACAGGCTGAAGTTCTTCTGTTAATCATTAAAAACCTGGTTTTGTCGCATTGCGGCGTTTCTTGTTGCAATATTACTGTATGTAGTTGGCATGATTTTTTTCTTTACATTTGAAACATATATATTCCACCAACAATTGCACTTCTTAATTTTTAAATTGCTAAAATTTTCCGTTCAAATATGTTAACAAGCCCAGTACTCATGAGGTTAAATTGTAAATATTCTGTCACCACCACGTTCTATACACTGGGTGACATAATGTTTTTATTCTGATATCCTTCATGTGTCTGTCACAGTTTCATGTCAGCTTCAAATCTTATTAACACCTCGAGAATTTCCAAGACAATGGTATCAAATGTTCAGCATATCCATGCAGAAAACACAATTTATGCATGCCAAGGTCAAGGTCAGAGCTCAAGGAGGTCAAGGTTATTGAATGTCAAAGGTTTGAGTCATAGTATTCTAGTCCAATTCAAACATTGAGATTATTTGCAGAACCCCTATCATAGAAGGGCCAGCCCAAGATCAAGGTCACAGTTCAATGTAATAGCATTGAGCCATAGCTTTTGTCCACTCCATATATCCTTACCTCCATAAGAGATTGTCATTAAATTGAATCCAAATTGAATGAGAATAGCATGGCTGTTTGTTTCTTAAAAGAGCTGTGTAGTTTTATTTTTGTTTCCAAAAAATGAAAATGCTATGTAAGCATTAATAGGTAAAGCTGACCATGAAGCATTTCAATGTAAAATCATTTCTTTTTTTCCATGCCAATTTTAGTTCAGCAAAAGGCATGAAACAGAGCGTGTTGACGTCGGTCAGTGGCAGTGGTGTGAACATGTACTGTGACAAAGTGTTTGGGGCCTGGGACTTCTGTATCTCACAGCAGAAAACTGCACAACTCAAACACAAGAGCATCAGACAAGAAATCATGGTAAAACTTACATTGGGACAGCAGCATTTTTGTTTTTTTCCCAGAATTAATACTGATCATAAAAAAAAATAACCCCATTGTCAGCACTGAGTTTTAGGCTTCATGTCTAAATATTTCTCGGCCATCTCATATAATGGTGGCGTCTGGGTGTTATATCAAATTTAGTAATAGCTCAAGTTTTGCTTAATCAAAGCTGTGCTTATTTACTTTACCCAGAATGAACTGGAGTACCAGAGGCTACAGTGGAAGAAGGACAGCCGGACCACTAGAGAGAAACTGAAGCTCTACACCATACGATTCCTTGTCAATGTCCTTGTTATTGCCATTCTGTCAGGGGCTCTTTATCTGATATACTTCACCAACCAGAAACTTGTAGAGGTCAGTCTATAGTTTATTCTCTAATTTTATTATGCTGTTTTAAAAAAAGGGGCATATAGGTTTACAAGTAATGGTAGACATGAGAGTCTTTAGATCTGTTTTGTCTTTTCCTCACAATAACTAAAGATACCCAAAAACTAAGAAAATTCTGTGCCAAGTTGCTCTTGATCAGTAGATGTTTGAACAAAAACTCTACTACGGTTTGACAAAGGACCACAAAACTTAAGGGGTTGCCGTTGACCAGAGGATGATACTCTTTTTTTATTTTATTTTTATTTTTTGGGGGGGAGGGTGCAATTGGGGAGGGGATCATTAGATCAAATGTCACAGTCCACAGTCTCATTAAAGCTTGATCCGCATTTCAAAAGGCCAGATATTTCTTTTTTCACCTTCCTGAATACTTTGAGCTACTATTGATAATCAATACATTTCCTCATAACACATCTTGATTATGTCGCTCCCATTGTTCTTGCCCCTTTTTGATTTTGATATTAGTAGGTCAAAGGTCAAGGCTGTGGTGACCTTCAGGTGAAAAACGATACATTGGCAGTTACCTTAAGCTGAAAAGTGGTTTCTGCTCAATAAGTCAGTAGATCAGTGGTCAAAACGCAGTGAACTTGAGGTTAAAAAAAGTTTCTGTTCAATTACTATAGAACTTTTGGGCCCAGGAACTTCATACTTGGTATGCAAGTTGGTCATGACTAGGAGATGATCCCTTTTGCTTTTGAGATCAGTAGGTCAAGGTTGCAGTCATCTTTAGGTTAAAAAAGGTTTCTGATCAATGTGCAGGTACTCTACCACCACGGAATCATTTTCGATGAAAAGCAGGAACTCTTCCACCTCTGCATCATTTTCAATGAAAAGCAGGCACATTTATACTACATTACATTTTTAATGAATAGCAGACACTCTTCCACCTTTGCATCATTTTCAATGAAAAGCAGGCACTGTTCCACCTCTGAATCATTTTCAATGAAAAGCAGGCACTTTTATACTACAGCATCATTTTCAATGAAAAGCAGACACTCTTAAATTCCTGCATCATTTTCAAAGAAAAGCAGACTCTGTTCCATCAAAGCATCATTTTCAATGAACAGCAGGCACTGTTACACTACGGCATCATTTTCAATGAACAGCAGGCACTGTTACACTACGGCATCATTTTAAATGAAAAGCAGGCACTGTTCCTCCACAGAATCATTTTCGATGAAAAGCAGGCAGAGTTCCACCTCTGCATCATTTTTAATGAAAAACAGGTACTGTTTTACTATGGCATCATTTTCATCACTGCATCATTTTCAATGAAAAGCAGGCACTGTTCCACCATGGCATCATTTTCAATGAAAAGCAGGAACTGTTCCAATATGGCATCATTTTCAATAAAAATCAGGAACTGTTCCATCACTGGAGCATTTTCAATGAAAAACAGGCACTGTTCCACCATGGCATCATTTTCAATGAAAAACAGGCACTGTTCCACCACAGCATCATTTTCAATTATTTTCACAGGACATGTTTAAGTGTTTTCTGTTTTCCATTATTTTGTTTTTGAAAATTCAAGGTGAATTTCAAATTTAAATTTATCAATGTTAATCAATGTATATATGTTGTTTACTGTATATCCTTTTTCATATGAAGGCCAAGTCAGCTTATATAAGAAAATGTGTCAAACACAGGAATATTTTTTTACTTCTACAGGACATTTTTTGTCTGAAATGTTTGTATGTTATTTATTTTGCTTCCAGCTGCAGCACAAAGGTGACCTTGACAGTAGTGTTCTTCTTATTGTCCAGTATCTGCCGTCCATTACAATCACTCTGCTCAGCGTGATTGTCCCCATCATCTTCAACAAACTGGTTATTGCTGAGGACTATATGCCGGCCTTTGCAATCAGGATCACACTCATACGGTAATGATGGTATATAAAGGGAATCGAAACAAAAATTCTTACTACAACTGTGTCCCATGGGTTGGTTGAGATGGATAATATTTTAATAATGATATAGCCTAGTTTTCAATAAAGAATCTTAGTCATTAACTCAATTATTTTATATCTGTTGAAACACAAATGTGAAGCAAATTGACAAAAATATGACTAACATAATTTCGATCTATGACTTAAATTGGTTAAGATATGTATTGAAATGGACCTTGGGCCTGGAACCACAAGCTCATCAGCTTAAGACTTGTAATTGTTTAGCTCTAATGGTAAATTATTACCTAAATAAAATAATGTGTTTATAAAATAATGTGTTTCTATTTTCTTTCACACTGTGTTTCTGCTGAGTGGCATAATAGTAACTGAACAAACTGACAAGGCCAACATCTAGTGCTTATCCACTTTTATGACATTGGGGTTAGGGTCCTTTTTGTATAGTATACACTTGCTTATGAGCTCATTAATAAGAAAAAAACTCATAAACTGTCCATCTGTTTCCAATCAATAACTTAGGCATAGGGACCTCAAACTTGGTTGGTAGTCAGGTCATGTACATTAAATGCACTCTATTAATTTGAGGTCAAAGGTGATGGTCGTGATGACATTGACCTGAAAATACATCGTGGATTAATACCTGAAGAGTGCTGGGCCACCTAAAACTTGGTTGACAGGTTGTCATGACCAGTAAATGAACCTTATTGATTTTTATTCAATGGATCAAAGGTCAAGGTTGTGTTGACATTGAAATGAAAATTTGTTCCCAACCAATAACTAAAATACTCTTGGACTGAGGGACCTCAAACATTGTAGGCAGGTTGGTCATGACCGTTAGATGAACCCCATTAATTTTGAAGTCAGTGGATCAAAGGTAATGGCTGCGGAGACATTGAACTATCAATCTTTTTCTGATCAATAACTGAAGAACTCAAGGGCCAAGGGACCTCAAACTTAGTAGTTAGGTTGGTAATGACCAAGTCAATGTTCAAGGTTGTAGTGTCATTGAACTGAAATATTTTTTGGATGAATAACAGAACTCTGATGCCCTGGGAACTCAAACTTGGTTGGCAGGTTGGTCATGATCATCAGATGAACCCTGTTTATTTTGAGTTCAATGGGTCAAAAATGAAGGTCAGTAATTATTGATGAACACAAGGGCCTAGGAACCTAATACTTGGTAGACAGTGTGACAACAGACTTCTCGAAAGTTGAAAAAAAGTGTCAGACATTCGGTCTGACAAGACATGAAAATCTGTCAGACCGAAAGAAAATCTGTCAGACCGAAACAAAAGGAACAAAAACAAAGTAATAGCATTGCTTTATTCATCAAAAGCAGCTTATTTCATAATTAAGGCTTTATAGTATGTCTCTGATGAAAATCATCAGTCTGTCAAAATTCAAAAGTTCATCTTTATATTCAAAACACTCCTCATCAATATTGGGGTAAGAGTCCTGTTTGTCACAAAGAGTGTTAAATCTCCATTCCAAGAGCCAGAATCCTGTATTATTTCAGTATGAGGCAGGCAGGTAAAAATCCCAGGCGAAGTCTATTGTATCCTGCTGGAATCCCGGTTTCTTTTGTGTTTGATTATACATACATGCCATATTTCTGAGAGGCTTCCCAGGGGATTTTGGTCTGAATTCCAGGGGATTTTGATATTACACTAGGGGATTTTTACGAGGCGAAAACTTGTGCAATATCTGCATTTATATTATAAGAATAAATACAGAAATACACTCAAATTACAATAATTTTTGGACTTAGTCATCATGGTCCTTCATGGAATTTCACACTCATAATATTATTGATGCTTTCCACTGTCAACCTTGAGCAAGTTTTGAAAAAAAAAAAAAAAAAAAATTTTTTTTTAATTCCAGGGGATATGGATCCCCCGGCGGGGGACCAGGGGATGGGTCGAAATTCCGGGGTATTTTTCCCCAGTCGGGGGATATGGCATGTATGCTTATATGCAGGCACACATAGACTCTGCCTAAAAGTGTACAATTTATCATGAACAATGGATCTACAAATAAACTTTCATAATTTTTCTTTAAATTTATAAAGGTATAGCTATTTTTAGCTCACCAGAGCACGAAGGTGAGCTATTGTGATCGGTCTTTGTCCGGCGGTCAGTCCGTCCGTCCGTCAATCAGTCAGGCAGTCAGTCCGTCCATCCGTCAACAATTGATTAAAAAACTTCTCCTCTGAAACTACCTGGCCAAATTCAATGAAACTTCACAGGAAGCTTCCTTGGGTGACCATCACTGGCACCGGATTTTCAAACTCAAACATTTTTTAAAATAATCAAAAAAAAAATCTCATAATTCCTCACTAAAAATTATAATACCGAATATGTGAAAAAATATTAAAAAAAATAAATAATTTAAATACGCACTTTGTACTGTATATTATACTAACATGGTATTGAACATTTCTCTACCCGGGTCACGTAATCATCTTATTACTCAGTTCAAAAGAACTTCTGCAGATTGACAGTCATCACAGTTTAAGGACATGATATCCATCTTCAAAATGCTCAACCTTAATCCTTGAAGAAATTCGCCGATCATACGATTTTTTTGACTTTATTCCCATTTTTCTGTTTTCCTGGATTTTCTACCACCCTTTGACTTCCGGTTTTATTACTCTTTTTCGACCAGTTTGTAACATGTGATTTGATTGGTCGAATGAAAAGGCGGCGTATTTAAAATCTCAAATCGTTAACAAATTGAAACTCTAACATTTTGGCCCTTCTTTTCCATTATCAAGCGAATCATGAATGAAAGTCCACATGAAATATGAAGTTGCATAATGATTCAATGCAATGGTTATACAGATTAAGGCATATTTATAACAGAAAACAACGGTCACTCTGCACTCAACATAATGATACATTTCTTATATACGAGTTCACTGTATTGCTAAATTCTTTCTGTTCGAAACGAAGTAAAATCGATAAATATAATGAAGAAACTTTGTTGTTCTTGGTATTTGAGTGACTAACCACTAACAGCTATAGGGGAACGCACCCCCCCCCCCAAAAAAAAAATAAATAAATGAATAAATAAAACTAAAAAAAATACATATTCCTATAATTGAATAAAAAAAATTCTGGAGCAATCTGGTGTATTCTGGGCGTTCTTAGTACTTGTAAATTGACAGTTTAAGGATATATATAGCTTTCTCGGCAAATCTTTTCAACAAATTAATTTTCTCGGCAGATCTTTTCAACAAAATAGCAAACAAATAAGGTTTGATAATGTGAAAAACACTCAGATTGTCTTACAGAAGTCTAATTGTCTGTCCTTTTTGCCATTGAACTGTATAATTACATACTCAATGACAATGTCCATGTGTCTGTTACATCATGTACACAAACAAACATAGTGATTCTGCAGTGTGGATTCAGCCGTGTATTTCGCGTTTAGGCAGCTACGCGCCTGGTTTCTACCTACCAAACAGACCTGGCTGTTAAGTTATCAACTTTCATCACAATCAAGCAAATTATTCTATATATATGTTTTATTAGACAAATCTTGCAATATAAGTTTAAGCAATATTACAACACAACTATATTAACAGCAAACATGAAATGGTTATAGTGACTTAAATCTGACTTGGTCACAATTTAAGAGAGCAAAATAATTAATTTCCTTTCTGATAAAAGCTAGTTAAACCAATCACTTTAAGTTCCAATATAGCTAATTTAAAAGTCAATACATCACTAAAAGTTCCAATAGAGCTCTATAATGGAGTTTATTCATTTAAGAAGTTGCTTTATTTTGCTGAAAAGCATTGGTTACATTTGCTACTTTAAAGGGCGCCTCTTTTAAAGCATGGATCTTCAAATAATTTTGCTTTTGCTCTATAGTAATTTAAAGCTGCACTCTTACAGAGTGAATGTCTGATAAACAGTGATATAAGACTGTTAACAAAAGATTCGAATGTAGTTTTTCATGTTTTTGTCAGAAAATTGATGTTTATGGTAATATTTGAATGCAGTTTTTCATATTTATGTTAGAAAATTGATGTTTTATAGTAAACAGCATTATTAACGCTTAATTTTTAAAAAAAGATTTTGGCGTTCTTTCTTACCATTGAGATTTGATCTGTTGTAAGTTACCTTTATATTGATAGCTGAATTAAAGACTTTAATGCCAACATGAGCGTATTCTGAGACAAAACCCCCCAAACATTTCATATCAGTGTCAAACTGTGAGAGTGCAACTCTAAAGCCAAACTGGTAATACAAATTGAGAGCAATTATCCTGTAAAAACAATAGCATTATGTGCTCCCTACTAAAATGTTACAAAATGGTCTGAGAAACTAAACCCCAGCAGGCACAACAACGTTGAAGCAACGTTGAAACAACAGTCATCCTTCAACGTTGAGAAAAGGTTGAAATATGGTTGTATTTGAAAGTTGTATTGACATTGTGATTTCAACGTTGAAACAACGTTGCGATTTAAACGTTGAAACAACGTTGAAATGAGGTTGAAATTACGTTGAAATGAGGTTGAACCAGAGTTGCAGTTTCAACATTGAATAGACGTTGCAGTTAAACTGCTGAAGGGTTAAGGTAAGGTGAAAACTATAAAGAACACAGTTTTGTTTGGATTACATTTATACAGTATGTACATGTTAATGGTAAAAACTGCCCCATCAACAATGCGATGCGCCACTTCTTCTTCATCCATGCTGAAATGTAAAAGATTAAAACAATAATGTAAATAAACCATCCTTTATAAACATCATAGATGCAAAGAAGAGTATTGTTAATAACAATGCAAGATCATCGCTTGATATGAACATTTTTCACCATAATTTGAACAGTGGAAATCGTATCCGAAATCCCGTCGTATCCGAAATGCATGATTTTCAACAAATAATTCGTTCAAAAACATATTTTTTTGACATTTTGTAAATAAATACCAAACGTACTTACTCGAATGGAACCGACTGTCACTTCCCACACGTAGTTAGCTTGAACTAATGGAATTTACCATAATTTTAAAGCTCTGCTGTTACTGATGATCTGCACAATTGATATTTTTTGAAAACTGACCGGAACTACGCAATACGCTAGGGGCGCAACTCGTTTCGAACTTTCCAATCGGGGTAACTCTGTATTGCGGTAGATGGCCATTCAGCCTATAAAAAGAAGTCTACTCGTCAAGCATTAATGGCTCTCTATAAAAAATTGAATGTGGAAATATTAATATAATCAGAACAGAATATCGATCTCTATTGGAATGTCATGACAACATCAATATGACAACAATTTTTCAACCATCCTGAATGTTGAGGTATCGACCGTATTTCAACGTCGTTTCAACGCCGAAA
The DNA here is from genome assembly GCF_026914265.1 of Mya arenaria. Lineage (NCBI taxonomy): Eukaryota > Metazoa > Mollusca > Bivalvia > Myida > Myidae > Mya > Mya arenaria. The sequence goes on from NC_069123.1 coordinate 59,671,447, forward strand.
TTTCGACAAGTTTTCAACGTTGAAGCTTCAACGTTGTTTCAACGTTGAAATATTGTTGATCGACGTTGTGACCAATATTCAACTATATTTCAACGTTGAAACAACGTTGTGTGCCTGCTGGGACATTTACTATCCCTATATTGAGCTGAGGTGAAATACATACATGTATATACCTACAAAGCATTATTCCTAAATAACATTTCATGCATTTCTTAAGATACGATTTCAGCAACTGTTAGTATCTTTTACTGAGAAAGTACACACAGCTGGACAAAATCCCAACTCTTGCAAAGATAAAGACAGCAGATTGTCATTAAAGTCATTGTTTCCAGGTTGTAGCGATATCATGTTAAAACTGTTAACAGTGCAATGTAACATCTCCACTGAGCCCAGATCTAGGCGGTGGGATAGGAGATAGTGCCGGTGTGTCTCACTCTGTGGAACTGCAGCCCACAAGCCTACACTTCAATACATATGACCGTCACAGATACTGGTGTTGCCATCCATCACTTCCCTGCAAAGATATAAAAAAAAACTGTTTATTTTAACCTAGCTACAACTGTACATTCATTTTAAATCTATTAATTAATGCACAATGTGCACATGGACTTTAAGCATCTGCATTATAATAAATGTTTTGAAAATATTTATTGATATTCAACTTTTCAGCAAAAGCTAGGGTATGTGCCTTTATAGTTGAGTGGTCTATCCTTTTTTTCTTGATAATTTACTGGTTTCCACAAGAAGACTCGAATCAAATTTGGGATCAGTCTCTTGTGTTACTTATTTCCTATTTTTTTCTACAATTATAATATCAAACATTGAAATATATATGTGACTGTGATACAGGTTAATGTAAGCATAATAATATTAATCGTTTTCAGTTTCAGGAAATAATTTTTTTTATCACAAAACATGACTAAGTCCCTTTAAGAGCATTTTGGCAATTACAAAGGAAATTGAGATGGCACTCATTTCTGTAAGCATGCATAAAACCAAAGCATTAAGTTAAACTGCAAAATGAATTAATCAAAGGTGTTCGTCACATTGCCTGGATACAGTAATACTTTTTTTTTTTTTATCTTTTTTATTATCTAAAAAAAAAATTATTTTTTTTTGGTCAAAATATTTAATATATATATTTCATTTAAAAATATATTCCACAATTTTCCATGAAAGAACATTAGTATAATATATAAATAAATATAATGTAACTTAATAAATATTCATGTATGTGTAAATGAACCAAACGCATGTATACACACAAAATACATGCATGTTTCTACAAGTATATAGATTATTATTTAACACGGCGTATTGGTAAACAGCATTTTTTTTTATAAATAAAACATTTTGCATTTCTTACCTGTGAAACGTTTTTGTGATGAGATCGCTGTCAAGTAAACAAGTCAATCCTGTGTTGCATATTAAGCCACTTTCCGTCGTCTCATGAAATTTCATATTCGGCTTTGATGGTATGTGTAATTCCAGAACCAGTCTGACCCGAAATAAGCATGCTCAAGTCACTCAAAGCGGAATTTAATGTCAAAGACTTCTCTGTGATTAACAGTTTCGGTCCAATATTACAGTTGTTGACACTTGTACGCGAAATGTCTCGCGGAGTTCATGGACCAATGAAATGAGCCGTTATAAAACCTTATTCTGAAACCGGAAGTCAAGGGTGGTAGAAATTCCAGGAAAACAGAAAAATGGGAATAAAGTCAAAAAAATCGTATGACTGGCGAATTTCTTCGCGGATTAAGGTAGAGCATTTTGAAGATGGATATCATGTCCTTAAATTGCAATGACTGTCAATCTACAGAAGTTCTTTTGAACTGAGTAATATGATGATTACGTGACCCGGGTAGAGAAATGTTCAATACCATGTTAGTATAATATACAGTACAAAGTGCATATTTAAAAAAATATATATTTTTCAATATTTTTTCACATATTCGGTATTATAATTTTTAGTGAGGAATTATAAGATTTTTTTTGATTTTTTAAAAAAATGTTGGAGTTTGAAAATCCGGTGCCAGTGGTGACCATCTACAAAAATACAACAAGGGGTCACGATTGATCAACAACAACAACAACAAAATGGCCCACTTCCTGTTTTGCTTTAAAAAACATCTCCTCTGAAACTACCGATCCAAATTCAATGAAACTTTAAAGGAAGCTTCCTTGGGTAATCCTTTACAAAAATACAACAAGGGGTCACAATTGATCAACAACAACAACAACAGCAACAACAACAAAATGGCTGACTTCCTGTTTTGCTTTAAAAAAACATCTCCTCTGAAACTACCACTCCAAATTCAATGAAACTTTACAGGAAGCCTCCTTGAGTGACCCTCTACAAAAATACAACAAGGGGTCACAATTGATCAACAACAACAACAGCAACAACAACAAAATGGCCAGCTTCCTATTTTGCTTAAAAAAAATATCTCCTCTAAAACTACCAGTCCAAATTCAATTAAACTATACAGAAAGCTTCCTTGGGTGACCCTCCACAGAAAAAACAAGGGGTCATGATTGATCAACAACAACAACAAAATGGCCAAAATGTTAAAATCTGATAGTTATATGTTAAGTGATCAACAACAACAACAAAATGGCCAAAATGTTAAAATCTGATAAGTTATATGTAAAGTTAACTCTTGAGGCAAGGGCAGCAAGTCTTGCGTTATGGTCTTCCTTTTTGTTGGAGATTCCACTACTTTCTATTTTTAGTAACAAGGGAGTAGATTTTAAATTTTATTAAGTCTTCAACATGGTCACTTTTAAGGTAATTATTGTTCTTTTGTTAGGTTCATAGATTCAAATAACTATTATACACTTTATTCTTTAGAAGAAATTTCATTTTTACTGAATGATGAATTTAATAATCTGACTTTTCCATTGAACTTTCATGTAGGTTATTGTAAACTTCATGTACATTATTCTAAGCTACAATCTTTATCTTCTGTGTGGATAGTGAATAAGCCTTGATTTATATAAAGACAAATTTGGTTTTGAACATGTGAAGGAAGGTGATGTTGCCCTAAATGGAAGAATATTAGTGGAAGGTGCTGAATGTGGTCTGATATTTGATTTTTAGAGCTTAAGGCAGTTTATTGATTTTATTGGATGGTGCACTGTTTGTTGTTTGTGTATCTATACTAAAAGTTCTTTCAATGTGCAAGCAATTTTACATAGTTTTGTCAGTGTGTAGGCAATTGAACGAAGTCCTGTCAGTGTGCAGGCAATTGAACAAAGTCCTGTCAGTGTGCAGGCAACTGAAAAAAGTCCTGTTAGTGTGCAGGTATCTGTACCAAGTGCTGTCAGTTTGCAGTCAATTATCTAGTCCTGTCAGTGTGCAGGCAACTGAGCAAAGTCCTGTCAGTGTGCAGGTATGAGAATCAAATTCTGTCAGTGTGCAGGCAACTGAACAAAATCCTGTCAGTGTGCAGTCAATCACCAAGTTCCGTCAGTGTGCGGGCAACTGTGACAAGTCCTGTCAGTGTGCAGGCAACTGTAACAAGTCCTGTCAGTGATTATCCAGGCAACATGTTTGACCAGTATGTTTTTCAATATTCTTTGAGAACAAATATCAAGCTATATTGATTACAAAGGTTAAACTCTTTTACTCAGGTGAGCGATTTAGGGCCATTATGGCCCTCTTGTTTTAGAAGATAGAAGTAATAATAACCTACCAGCAAAGTGTCCATTGCTTTCTCTGGATGGAAATATTTCTAGAGGTTTGAGTTCCACTATCATCAGTGCAGGTTATTACCCACTTTTCTTTGCCATTTCACAAAATAATTATTTTATGAGTTTCGTTTCATATTCCTTTTCCTTTTAAAGTGTTCATGTCACATCCCTGTGACAGCATTTGATAGATAACTGTTTACTTTGTTTTATAGCAAGTGAAACCAATATTCCTTACCTCTAAATAATATCAAAAATAATTTCAAATCAGCTTTTTATATCTTCAGAACGGTGCTGCTACGTCTCTCCTCTTTGGCCATGTTAGTGTTCTCCTTGTATGGTAACCTGAGTGGCAAAAAACCTGATGCAGACATCTCTGACCAGTATAATGCAACCTGTCTCCACCAAACTGATGACATCCTGAACCCTGTCAATGTCTCGCCAGTGTTAAACACTGAGGTGAGACTCAGTCATCAAATGCAGACTTGTGATCCAAAAAGCACAAATTTGTACACTGCTACTAGGCTTTAGAAAATTAAACAAGTCAAGCAATTTAAATTTAATTTTTGAATCAAGACGCCTGACTAACAGTTTACCAGTGCAGGGCTTGCAGTGTTATAAAAATGTTAACCACTAAGAAATATTTGCTCAAATCAAAAACTTTGAAGACAGTAACATACTTCGTAACATAAAGTCATACATGTGAATATTTAGAAAAACTGTGAAGTCATGAACAGAGAATATTTACTAATGCTTCTTTTTCAGTCTTCAGATGTTTTTACATCCGTTGTTTCCTCTTATATTCTATGATATCCATATCTAAGAACTGTATCAAATGACTTGTATCGATTTCAGTTTGCATGTTGGGAGACATATGTAGGACAGCAGATCTACAAACTGGTCTTCCTCAACTTCATTGTGGTTATTGCGGTCACCTTTGCCTGGGAGTTCCCTAGAAAGTGGGTGGATGTTTCTGTAATGTGTTTGTGCTATGGATGAGTGTTGAATACACTGTTGAAAAAGAAATTGGGTTGTGGACAAATCTGATACGAATATTAAATTAAAAATGTATTGAATGAGATTGTTTTGTGGGATACATGTCAAATGCTTGCTATAGAATGAACCAATATTTGGCATAAAACCTTTAAAAAAAAAAGTTATTTGACCGGTTGCTGCTTACATGTACAGTCCAGACTCGCTATGTCGACATCGGATATGTCGACTTTCTGGTTGTGTCGACCTTTTCTTCCGGTCCCGAATTTATTCCTTCTTATTCTATATCAAATAAATCTGTTTGTGTCGATTTTTTTATCTCGACTTTTTCGCTATGTCAACCTCGTTTTTCAGTCCCTGTGGTCGAATTTCACACATTTCCTGTGTTCTTTATGTCGAACTGTAGATCGAGTCATAGGTGTGAAAATATTTATGACGGTTTGCGGCATGTCACAAAATACCATGCTTGTCATTATAATAAACTGTCATAATTGGAGGATACAAAAATGTAATTGGTAAGTGCGAATAATTAAAGTTGAATGTTTATGTTTTTGATTAAAGAGACATTTATTGCTCAGGCCCTTTTTTGGTATTGTATAAAACATGAAGATTTTATTCATTTGATTACAATCCCGAATGGGGACAGAAAGAATAACTTCAAAATGTCAAATGTTAGTTCCACTGCTCTGGTCGATCAATTCAGGGAAGGACCCCGGTATAAAATCCGGGGGGATATCTGGACCGGCCATTCTAATGTAAGGGTTCTAACAGAAAATTGTCATCGAAATCTTATAACGAGAAGTACCAAGCCATCATCGAAGTCGAGAAGGGTATCAAGACAAAGAAGCAGATTATGGCAGAATACGGCGTCCCCTCAAACACACTATCAACATGGCTCAAAATTAAATTCAATTGTGGATGTAAACATCGGACATCAATCAAACGTGTTGGGATTGGTGATATTTTTTGTAATTCGGATGAGTCGATTTTTCGTTATCTCGACTTTTTTCACTAGGTCCCGAAAAAGTCGACATAACGAGTTTCGACTGTATTAGATATTTTGCTGTACTGGGCCAGCAGTGATTTGATATCTCCAAGAGTGTCCTTGACCTTGTGTAGGTAGACACTGCTGGTTTGATACTTGCTACTTATGCATGTGTCCACCATTCCTGTTACAGGTTGCTGGTGACACAGTTCAGCAGAGGGAAAGTATTTGCCCTGCCAAGTCGGCAGTAGTTTGACCTCTCCAAGAATGTCCTTGCCCTTGTGTACTAGACCGTGCTAGTTTGATACCTTCTTATAAACTGGTTCACTATTCCAGTGACAGGTCGCTGGTGACACAGTTCAAGACAGTGAAGGTATTTGCCGTACTGGGCTAGCAACAGTTTGACCACTCTAGGAGTGTCCTTGACCATTGTTAAGGTTAAATTGCTGGTTGAATATTTGCTAATATCGAATGTGTCCACTATTCCTGTTACAGGTCGCCGTTGACACAGATCAGGTATTTGCCGTACTGGGCTAGCAGCACTTTGACCTCAATTGGAGAGTCCTTGACCTTGTTAAGGTAGAAAATGCTGGTTGGATACTTGCTTCTAATGAATGTATCCACAATTCTTGTTACAGGTTGCTGGTGACACGGTTCAGCACAGTGAAGCTATTTACTCTACTGGGTCAGCAACAATTTGACCTCTCTAAGTGTGTCCTTGACCTTGTCTACCTACAGACACTCTGCTGGTACGTGTTGTGTTTTGGGATTTGGAAATTTTATGAAATTAAATGTTTAGCTTTTCATCATGGTTAAGAAAAAATTAATCGCTAGATTTGATGCTATATGATGTTTACTGTACTTCCTTTATTGCAGGATTGGGATGTTTTTCAGCCCTATTATTCCAGCCATGTGTCTTGCCACCTGCTTTGTATTCTTTTATGTCAAAAAGGTGAACATTCTGTACAATTATTTCATACATGAAGTTTTTGATGGTTTAAAACTGTGGCACTAATTGAGAAAGCTGGAGTCAATTATTGAGGTGCATTTCTCAACTCATTTATTGTAATCGGTCCGAATTATTTCAACATTTTTGTATTAACGGTAATTTATCTTGGATGCAGGCTTGATATATGTAATTGTAGTTGAAAAGTTGCTGTTGTTTGGATCCACTTTTGAATTATTTGATGGGTGTAGAAATGGGCCGGAAGCTGGTAAAATAACCTGGTTACTTTAGCATCTTCACCCGTCTATTTTACCCGCACTAACAAAAATAAAATCTATTAATTTTTGTCATGTTTTTATGTTTACATCCATTTAAAACCGATTGTTGGTATTGTTTACGGAAATGAATACACATTGTAACTCGTTTCACACCATCAAGTGACAGTGCAAACTGTAAATTCATAATTATCATATCCGGCATTCTCTGTTGGTATTTGTCAATTATCTTCGTAATTATTAAAATATCTTCATTAAGTGTGACAATTCTGATTGAAACGTTCGCCCACATGTTATAAACATGATCTCTTGATAAGTAAACATGCATGGTAATTGTGTGATGTTATAGGCATTTTCATTAGACAACGGAAATATCCTAGGCTGTTGTTCTTTTCCGTGAACTTCAGTATCAATTAAAGCTGTGTATTGGCAAACATTACTTGCAGAAGTGTCAGCGACAAGGGATAAGTGGCCGCTAATAAGTGTTTTTATTGCTTCGCAGGCAAATATTAGTGGCCGCGTTAGACAGTTGACCGCTTAATGCACGTACTTAATATAGTAAAAACGTATGGGAGGAATTTTGAGTGGCCCGATAAGGCAGGGGACCTTTTAAAGTAGGTGACCATTCAACCAGCTTTGACTGTACTTAAATTAATTTCTACACCCCTGGGTATAGTGGTATAAGTGTCCAACTTTCTAAGAGGTCCAGGGTTTTGGACCCTCAAAGGGGAAGGTTTCTCAAGACCCCATTTCAACCCAACAAACAAGAATGTCATTCTATAAGCTATCAGCTTTGAATGCAATTGAGCAACAATGATGTTTGTCTGTAGCAAGGATCGAAATAAACTATTATTATAATTATTGTTACATTCTGCTCTTTTTATTTCGTTCTCATATTTGTCAAACCCATTATCATCTCCTCATCAATATAATATCATCTTCCACTCTCATCATTGCATTACCCACATACATCTCCCATTTTCATCATTGTTTCCTATTAAAATCGCCCACTTTTATTATTGCGTTACCAATAAACATCTCCCACTTTCAGCATTGTGTTTTCCATAAACATCTGCCACTTTTCATCATTGTGTTATCCATAAACTTTTAAAATAATTACTCTTCTACTCCACTCAGGGTTCATTGCTGCAGAACTGCCTGCCGGTACAACAGTATGGCACATCCAAGTCCAACTCCCTGTTCATGATGGTGCTCCTACTCTCCTTTATCCTGGCACTCGCTCCTATCTCCTACATGGTTGGCAAGTAAGGTGTTCCCTCCAGTCTCCTACATAGTTTTTAGGAAAGGCACTCAATCCCATCGCCTACATGGTAGGCAGATATGGAGCTCGCTACCCTATCCTACATGGTTGGCAGGTAAGGCACTTGCTCCCAGGGTTTTCATTAAGGAAAGTTTGAGCCGGCCCAAATATAATTTGAGAAGGCCTAAGTAGCGAACATCGAAGGTGCAAAGCGAAACTAGGGGGGTCTGGGGCATGCTCCCACGGATTTTTTTATTCTTCACGCCATCTCCTGCGTTCTGAGCATTTTAAGAGCATAATGGGCTTTATTTTCTCAAACAAAATTAACGTCAGATAACTTCCCTCGAGAAAGTTAGGAAATATTTTAGATTTAAAAAAAAAATCACAGGTTATCGTTTTAACGAACATCCACACTTTGTGGTATAAGCCTAGCCATCAATCATAGGTTACACAACTGTGATACAATTTGTATCAAACAGTAACAAACAGATAATATTTACATTTTTAATACGTAGCTTTGCTGTTGCCTTATTAAATTTTAAATCCAATGATGATGAAGTTCAATCTCAAAGAAAATTTAACAGTAACAGCTGTAAAACTGGGTCATATCACATATAATACTATAATCTGTGTATTCATAACAAAATACTAACTTTGATTAACATTCAATTTTTGGAAATGGAAGTGACAAATGACATGTGTTTGTTCAAGCCAGATTCTTGTTTACTACCTACATCGTAAATCAGCCATTTTGACATATTTCTGAAGCATGACCTGTGATGTCATTTGCGTGTGATCAATAGGATAAAATAATATGATATTTATTATTGGTAGTTTAAAATAGCTAGTGACGTGTTTGGGGACTTTCCGTATTATTTGAAGGCGTGTTTGACCCCAGTCTCTTTTGGTCGATATTTTCTGAAAATCTTTTATAGTAACATTGTCTTATTTCTCGTGTTGTATATTAATAGATGTTTATTATACACAAAAATGCATTTGTTGCGAAAAAATAAGCAACAGATATAAAATTATATGTAAATAAATGACCATAAATAACGATGGCGCATTTTGACATTTTTTGTTGAGAATTTGAGTCTGCCAAAATTCTTTTTTTAATCAGTCATTTTAACCGGCTTAATGAAATCCCTGCACTCCCTTCTCCGACATGGTTGGCAGGTAAGGCGCTTCCATCTCCTCTATGGTAGGCAGGTAGGGTGCTTCCACCCATCTCCTACATGGTAGCCAGGTATGGCGCTTCCTCCCATCTCCTACATGGTAGGGAGGTCAGGTGCTCACTCCCATCTCCTACATGGTTGGCAGGTAAGGTGCTCCCTCTCATCTCCAACATGGGAGGTCAGGTGCTCACTCCCAACTCCTACATGGTTGGCAGGTAAGGCACTCGCTCCCATCTTCTACATGATTGGCAGGTCAGGCGCTCACTCCCATCTCCTACATGGTTGGCAGGTCAGGCGCTCACTCCCATCTCCTACATGGTTGGCAGGTCAGGTGCTCACTCCCAACTCCTACATGGTTGGCAGGTCAGGCGCTCACTCCCATCTCCTACATGGTTGGCAGGTCAGGCACTCACTCCCATCTCCTACATGGTTGGCAGGTAAGGCACTCACTCCCATCTCCTACATGGTTGGCAGGTCAGGCGCTCACTCCCAACTCCTACATGGTCAGGCGCTCACTCCCATCTCCTACATGGTTGGCAGGTCAGGCGCTCACTCCCAACTCCTACATGGTTGGCAGTTCAGGCCCTTCCTCCCATCTCCTACATGGTTGGCAGGTCAGGCGCTCACTCCCATCTCCTACATGATTGGCAGGTAAGGCCCTTCCTCCCATCTCCTACATGGTGGGCAGGTAAGGCGCTTCCTCCCATCTTCTACATGGTTGGCAGGTAAGGCGCTTCCTCCCATCTTCAACATGATTGGCAGGTCAGACGCTCACTCACATCTCCTATATTGTTGGCAGGTCAGGCGCTCACTCCCATCTCCTATATGGTAGACAGGTAAAGCACTCACTCCCATCTCCTACATGGCATGTAATGCAAACCCATCTCTTACATGGTTGGCAGATAAGGCACTCCTGAAATCTTAGCACCATCAAACTGTTCTCACACGCATGAGAAATATTTGGGATACACCTATTTATTTTATTTTTTTAGTTGAATAGAGTTGGGCTAAAAAATATAATTAAATGCATTATAATATGTCCTCAAAAAATGTGGTGTGGAATAACGTGTTGTCTCAAGTAGTATTTTTGGAGTTTTCTAAAAGTGAAAAAAAACTGGTTTTCAAATTAAAGTGAAACATTTTATTACATTCTCCGTAGTCTTCTTTATGCAGATGTCATTTTCATCAACATCACATTGGTTTGATGGTATTTGCAAGTATTGGATATTGATCTTTAATGGTTTACCCTTCTTGAGAGGGGCTGCAGAAATAAGTCTATAGACTCATTGAATGTTCCACTGCACGGAAATCTTTAGTAAAAGGCGAAAGATTTATTCGTGACTGTAGTGAAACCAGAGTTGACATGTGTTTGGTCGATCTCAAAATATATACAGCTTTATTTTCGTTGATTCTTGATATTGCAGATTTGCATATTTATCACCTAAGGCTTTTATTTCATTCATGTAAAATATGTTTTACTTTGTTTGGCCAGTTTTCTTTAATTTTTAAAAAGGAAAAGTATTCTTTAACATTTTCTGTTAAATTATTTCTTAATTTAAACATTTCTTTGATAATTGTTTTAGAGTTTGTAAAATTTATTTGAAGAAAGGCAGCAAGGGAATTGATTTGGGCTGACAGTATCATCTACTGGTCTCCCTTGTTAAAAAGTGTAAATGGCGGCATCCACAATGGATCTTATCAAATTTCATGCATGAATGCTTCATCAGCTGTCAGCTTTCATTTGGCCGATAATGTGAATTATGTTGTACAGCAACCATGAGATAAAACCCAAACTTTGAAGTGAATAATTGTGAAGAGCTGCAAATGTTTTTTAATGCATTTTGAGTGTTTAAAGGTTATTCGGAATAAGTATATAACGAAGCAAAATGCATATGTCTTGTCATGTTCATCTTAGTAGTTTCTTCATCATACTTGAATGTATTTTCATAATTGTTTTAATTGATTTATTTAACTTAAATCATTTGAAAAAATCATGAATGAATATCTGCCCTTAAACCACTGGTTGGATTTCAACCAAACTTATCATGAATGGTCCTACATCAAAAACTGCTCCATTGAATCTCGTGCATAACTCTGGATGCTATGACAATGAAGAGGAAAAAATTTAAAATTGTCTTGTTAAAAACCATCTGTCCAAGGGCTTAGATATGTGGTATGTAGTCTTGGTTTAAGTAGCCCTCTACCAAGTTTGCTCATTTTGTGCTGGTGAGGTCAAAACTGGCCATGCACCAGAGGTAACTTGTTTAACATAGACTTGAACAGGAAAAGTCTTTAAAAATCTTCTTGTCCAATAACATTAGGCTGAGAGCTTAGATATTTGGAATGTAGCATAAAAAATAGTGTCTTCTTACAAATTTGCTCATCTTCGGTCCCTGATGTCAAAACTGATCTGCCCTGAGGGTCACTTGTTTAACATAGCCACCATGGCCCTATTGTTTTGAATATTACATGTGATATAACTATTGTAAATTATATATTTCAGAATATCTCCTTCAAAGGGTTGTGGACCTTTCCGTGTTTTTGCCTACGAGAACTACATCATGTTTGATGTGGTGACCAACATGGTGGACCGCTGGCCAACAGAGGCTCGGGAAGTGTTCTTTTTCATGAGTACACCAGGGTTTATGGCCATTGCGGGCATTCTGCTATGGTAAGGGACTAAAAGAATTACTAGTGTCATATTTTCAACATTTATTGCTGTATTCAATATATTAGAAGGGTTTTCTTTGACTAATTGATAGAACAGATGTGATAAAAAGAATAAATGCATTTTCTTCCAGGAGCTACTGATTTTTCTTAGGTTCAAAACTTATTGTTTGAAAACACATGTAAAACAAGAAAAAATAACCTGTTCCCGCCACTGGTGCTTGTTTGTAGAGTGTGTGCTGGGCACCAGAGGTTGTTAGTAGATTGAATATAATAAAAAAAAAAGGACTTTTATAAAAACATGACCTTTTAGTTAATTGATAGTTACTATTATATAACTTATGAAAAGAGAATACAATTTCAGCATGCTCATGTACTACTACTGGATTGTTGGCCAGGCGCACGAAAACATGTCTAAAACACTGAAGGAACAGCTCAAAATTGTAAGTTATGGGAAGTCATAAAAGATAGAATGTTAATTGATTCTAGAAGATGTTTCTTAAGATGTTTCTTTTCAGTTCTGTATGTCATCTTTTGGTGTCATTTTTATCATTGATTGAATGTAGCAAAAATATTGCTATAATATTGACCACTATTGCATGTCCATTATCATTGGTTTTACAGGAAGGGCAGGACAAACAGTTCCTTGTTGCTCGACTGCATGAGACCTTCGAGTACAGTGCAGTGCAGTGAACATCACATGGCTCAATGAGCTTTTTATGGTGTAGCGGACTTTTTCTTTACTTTCTGCAAACACATGACTGGTTCTCTTAAAAGCAATTAAATGGAACAGATCATAAATATTTATAAAAAAGAAATTAAATTCAGGTTGTTGTTAAGTGTTATTGTTGTTATATATCAAACTATTTTTTTGGCAACCGTGTTGTGAAAACTGAAATTTTATGATTTTTTGAGCGAGAAAGAGAATTGCACTGCAATCAGGGGCTGTATTCAAAGGCATATATTATAAGGTGGTGATCTTGCTTATTTTCAGTTTATTTTTGTACAAACATAATATTTTTTTAAATTTAACTTAGAAAAATAGCAATTTAATTTACTCTAAGTTAAACATTTTACGATAAAGATTTCAGATATTATATCATTTGTTCAGTTAGATACTTCACTTAAAGGAAAATGACAGCAGATAGGAAATGACTTAAGATGATTTATGACTACCTGAGCCCATATATAAATCAGTATTATATAATTGCTTTTTAGCATGTCTGTTTCACTAAGATTTCTTCAGGTATTTTGATATTCATCTGCGCCCAATCAGTTTAAACTTGGTCATTGCCCAAAACTTGCTAAAAATATTAAAATAAATACATGTACTCAGAGACAAAAGGCACACATGTAGAAAGTCCCTTAACTCTGTTAATCTGGCTTTAATAATTGTAAAGTTATGCTCCTTTTCCACTAAAGAATGACATTAGATGAATACTGGCTTACCCTTGTTGTTGTTTTGTTTAGTGTTGAATTGTTGAAACTGTTTTGTTTCATTGTTATATCAACCTGTTATGTCTAATTGTTAAATAATTATTGCAAGTGATAAAGTTTACCATTATAATTTATCTGTACATACACCATTGTTTTAACATTAAGTGATGTTTTATTTTATGCCTAGCATAAAATGCATTTGTTTAGATTATCCTGAGTACAGTCTTTCATTATGTGTATTTTATTGTTTTGTTTATGTAAATCATTTTAATTGGGTATTATTAACTGGATGGTGCTTCACTTTTTTTTGCTGTTTAGTCAGAATAATCAATATTTTATCATTTATTATAATAGGCATTTAATTCAGGTATTTAGCTGATTTCTGTATAGAACCCCTTGGTCCAATTGGAAATAATTAATGTGTATCATTTGTTTTTAGTATGATATTGTGAAAATTATAATATTTCTCTGGAACAATGTACGAGAATAGAAGCTATATATATAGGTGTAATATAACTTTTGTTTATTTCTGAATATGGCCTAATGATTAAAAATCAACATAAAATGCAATAAATACAAACATTCAAAAAAAAGTTGCTTTATTGTGGATTCATGTTTCTAATTGCCAGAAGTTTTGGTCTGCCTGCCTTTACACATTTCAATATTGGTTCCCAGCAGTTGACTACTATTTCACTGGCCCCCATAACTGTGTTTTGTAGGGAACCATATCAGCAAGGATGTAAACACAAAAGCAAGTTTAAACTTTTGGAAGAGTTTAAAATATATGAAAACATTGTTTATAGATTTATTATAAAACTTAAGTATATGATTAGCAATATAAGTACACATTCTGTTGGAAGTGAACTGATTAGATTTCAATTTTGATGCTTAGACTGTAAGTAACTAAGTACAATTAACAATAATACTGGATGTTTATGATTAATAATTTAATCATCTACTGTTTAATTGTTTCAATAATTATTTTGATAATCTATTTTGGTTTGTTTGTGTATTTAAAATATGACTCGTCATGAGAAAACCTGCCTTGAATGACAAGCATGTGAGATTTTAACGTTTTCTGAACAAGGAATTAAATCTGAACATTTCCATTAAGTTTAATCATATTCTACAATTAACATGTTCAGATGTACCCACTTTGATGTCTCTGCCATATAAAGAAAGGGGTGTCTCAGAAGTTTGTGGACTTTTCTCCTTACGTTCATAATATATATCGAAAAGAACAATTAATTTACCAAAATTTAATGTCTGTGATATTACTCTCAAAAATCTATCACTAATGACGGAGAGGTAAATTTTATACTGATTGATACAAAGGCACCAACACCACCTAGACCTCCGTTACAGTCTTTCACATCACTTGAAGTTATTTAATACACGTCAATTTTTCTGATTTAATCATCGGATGGTTATACACACTTTGTGGCGCGAGATCTTCTTACTGTAGGTATCTGTGCACCCTAAATTGTCAAATTGAGAAACAATTCTCTGTGTTTCCACCTTCAACTCGCATTTTCGTCTGTAGAGTTGGCATCAAATTCCTCAGCATAAAATGAAAAAGAAATGATAACATATTCTGTAAATGCTGGATCAAATTATTACGTACAATTAATCTCTAAAACACATAAAATGTGATTGTCTGCATAAATAAACATTTAATGAAGCTATATGATGCTATGTTGAGGATTTTGGTTAATGTTAATTGATATACCTTATGGTCTGTCCCATCAGGCATCTGGTGTATTAGGATCATCCCTCACCTATCCATAAACAACACAAGCATTTGCTTTTTACCCGATTTCATAACCTCGCATTTTTTGTTGGTGGAGTGTTGATTATCTTCAGGGCAGAAGACTGTTGTTCTGATTTGGGGTCGTAATGCCATAACCAGTTCCTATCTTGCGTTATGATGCCATCTATGGGGGAATGGCCACAATGTACATCGTCTGGGATGGACTGACGCCTGTCCTTTTTGTCCATACCACTAAAACACCTCATTTCTTAAAGGACTCGCATGAATTTAAACCTCTGCATAGGCGTTATCCATTGCACCTCACTAAAATGTAGCACTGCCCTGAGTTTCATGTCACAACTCGACGTCATGATTTTCTTAAGTCTCTCTAAGACAAGAGGTTGTTGTTTCTGTACATGACAGTGTTACAACCATATAACAGGAAATGATGTTTTAAAATCGCATTGTGTTTTGGAGAAGACATCGATTGTAATTGGTAACATAAAATTCCGCTGTGCTTGGTTGACATTATTAGGTTTCCATAGAAACATACCGGTATGATAGGTTTAATATGAATGCAAATCCACCAATTTTATATTTATTTTATTTCATGAAGACCAATAGTTGTTAGCCGTTAATGACAAGTTAATTTATCCATTTAACCAAAACTTTTGCGAAAAGTCCACACACTTCTGTCACTCAGACACCGCTCAAATATAAAGATGTACGGATTCAATGAATAGTGACTTAATTTAAGTTATGTCATTTTTCTGTATGGGCTTTTTAAACCACATTTACATATAAAACTCAGTATTCAGTAAGATGCAGCTTAGAATAATTGACTATGTTTGCTCAAATTAATATGATTTTAAAACTGGTATGTGTAGACCATCGGGCAATATTCATGTTTACAAAATCTAATAATATAAATATAGAAGGTAACCGGTTTACATATTATACAAAATGTAGATAAATTGATTATGAAATACTTTAGCGGACTATCAAAGGGAGGCTATATTTTAACTTTTTCTTGTAGAAGTACCCTATAATTTAACCTTTATGTGCAGATTATTTTCTTTAGAAACCTGTTGAACCATGGTTGAATATAAACATGGTCCATTGCCATACCATATCACTGTAATTGCCACAATTACACTTCTTGTGTTATTTGTGAAATACAGGCTGAATACACCCCAAATATTTGTATGTTTTAAATAACTTTAAAATCAGAGGCTAATCTACATGACAGAATGAAAATATTGTTTTGAGGTTGTTGATTTAAATGGTAATTACATTTCAAATAGGACACACATCTGGAAGTAATGGATAACTATGGATCCAATAATGCGCATTTAAACCAAGGTTACAGCCCAGATATTGAGAATACTTCAAGAATGGAGTCATCAATGACGGGGAATAACTCTGCATCACCAGAGAGGGGAGATGATCAACAATTCAGGGGCAGTAACTCCTCTTCTCGGGCCCACTTTGAGAAGAATCCATTGAGCCATTCCCATGGACACAACATCCACATGCCAAAACATGTGTATGACAGGTAACTGGACAATTCTTTCTTCCTTATTAGGCCATACCAAAAATGTTTTAATGTTTGCGTCAACCCTTAGTACCTAAACCTATATAGCTATCCTGAAAAAACAAACATGCCCCGAAAATAAATATGAATACTAAATGAGTGACATCCAATGTAGCATAAAATTATAGACACCAAAGCCTCCTTAGTCCATTCACTCGTGGAAAATTATAGACACCAAAGCCTCCTTAGTCCATTCACTCGTGGAATGCATCATTTTCTGTTACAATTCTTGAAATGCCTAGAATACTAGTACAAAGTTTGAATCATGTTGTTTACACTTGTGTTCTCTAGTTGGAATTATAGAACAGAACAGACTGTTTATTTGACTTATACAAGTGTACATCATCGTTATACATAATTATAGTTGCATATATAAATATATAAAATTATAACGAAAGGAAATTGTGTTGTTTTGTTTTTATTGGGAACCCCCAAACCCATCAGTCCGAGGACGCTAAACATAGAAACAATTTGGTATGGTCTTATCTGAAGAAGTTTATGTATTGTCATCATAGACTTGGTGTCGTGCAAACTACTGAACCGTGGGAGCCGTTTCAATAAAGAATTTTCGTCATAACTTCAATAATCTTAAATCTGTATAAACATCACAAAAGGCAACACACTGATTGTTTTATTATGTCTCCCCCTCTCTGGGGGAGACATATTGTTTTTGCCCTGTCCGTCAGTCCGGTAGTCCGTCAGTCCGTCCGTACGTCACACTTCGTTTCCGATCGATAACTGGAAAACCGCATGACCTAGGATCACCAAACTTGGTAGGGAGGTTGGTCGTGAGGTGTAGAGGATCCCTATTGTTTTTGGGGTCACTAGGTCAAAGGTCAAGGTCGCGGCGACCCCCAATATAAAAAACATTTCTGCTCAAAATCTTGAGAACGGTTTGACCTAGGTTCACCAAACTTGGTAGGGAGGTTGGTCATGAGGTGTAGAAGATCCCTATTGTTTTTGGGGTCACTAGGTCAAAGGTCAAGGTCGCGGCGACCCCCAATTTAAAAAACATTTCCGCTCAATATCTTGAGAATGGTTTGACCTAGGTTCACCAAACTTGGTAGGGAGGTTGATCATGAGGTTTAGAAAACTCCTATACTTTGGGGGGTCACAAGGTCAAAGGTCAACGTCGCTGTGACCTCTAATGTAAAAAAATATTTCCGTGCAATATCAGGAGAATGCTTTGATCTAGGTTCACCAAACTTTGAAGTGAGGTTGGTCATGATGTCTAGATGATCCCAATTGTTTTGGGGGTAACAAGGTCAATAGTCAAGGTCGTGGTGACCTTCCATGTAAAAATCATTTGCGTGTAATATCTTTCACATATGTTTACCAAAAATTGTAGAGATGTTACTCGGGTGTACAAGACCCGCATTGTTTTTGAGGTCACTATGTCAGAGGTGAAGGTCACAGACACCTGAACATAAGAAAAGGTTTCCGATCAATTAGTGGAGTTCCTATTGCCTTTGAGTCTTGAACTTTTGCATGCTGGTAGGTCTTCTTGGGCAGATGATCCGTATTGATTTTGGGGTCACTGGGTCCAAAAAGAGAGTGATGATGAAAAACGGTTTCCAATCAATAACTTAAGTTCTGCTTTACCTGGAGTCTCCAAACTTTGCATGCTTGTAAGGGTCATGCAGTAGTTGGGGTCACTGGGTCAAAGGTCAAGTCCACAAGGGCTTGAAGATGAAAACCGTTTCCGATCAATAACTGGCGTCTCATTTCAACTTTCGTGCATTTTGTTTATTTTGTTTTTTGTCCATAAAAGACCTGCCGTTTTTTCCCTGAGAAACAGCAGCACTTGAAGGCCTTTGCATTTTTATGGTAAGTGTCTGTTTACTAAGCCTTCGGGGGAGACATGCGCTTTTCTCAAAAGCCCATTCTAGTTTCCCCACCTCTTTGTTCATATGTAGTATTTAATCCACCCAAATATATAGCAAAATGATGAAAAAACTACACCTAGATCATTTCAATACAGAACTACATGTAAAATGGAATGATTTTTATTAAAGGGTTCCAGGACACAACTGAGGTGTTTAAGATACAATATGATTGATTCATGACACTTGGACATTATACACATGTATTGTAGGCCCTTTTTTTTAACTTATTGACTGAGAAAAACAGATGAGGGTTTGCATCAGCTTCCATTTGTCGCGTTATTTTATCCTGTTTTTTAGAACAACCTGATTATCAAACAAGTTTAATTGCTCACTTTAAATTTAAATTTATAACAGATAACATTGATAGAACTTTACTTTCTTCTGTTCAAATGATTTAATAAAATCATCTGTATGTAATTATTTTACTATGGATGACAAATAGGATGAAAAGATATTGTACAGATGTACTTTTTTTAAGCAAACATCATGTAATGATGTTCAATAACTTCCTTAAAAAAACTGATATGGCTCGATTTTGTTTAAACAGAAAATTAGCATTTGTGTGCATGCCTGTTCAAATACATGCCTTTATGTTGACATAAAAAAAGTTGGCAGTAATACATATTGGCTGCAAATTTTAAGGTATCGGTATCTGCAAAAATGTAAGTCGTATTACAAGACGCTTGTCACATGGTGGAAATTACTGCAGTTAATGCATGGCTGTTTTTGCTTTTCTGCTGGTGGGTTGTAAAGTAAATATTTAAAGTACCAGTAGATGTCATTGTATTTGGCTTTGGTTTGCAAAAACTTCAACCTTATTGAAATCTAGAATAACATTCAAGACATTCACATGAAACTTTGTAACATTGACAATTTGTAGCCCACAACTCTTGCTTTAATAATTGTTGAGTCTTAACCCTTGTTTAACTAAAAGATAGACAGCTTGCTGTGCTCTGATTTTATATGATTTTGAGCCCTACCAAAGTTCTAACACAATGAACATTGAGTATATAATTAATGAACTAGTATATAATTCAAACAATATACATTGTAATTGAAGGAATATGGCTGCAATGTATATCTGAATAAGTTAGCCTTTCCTAAATCCCTTTTGGAGTATGACTAGGAGACAGTGATCAAAACAGGCTTTATGAATTTTTATCTGATAAGTAATATGGTTCCTGAGATCAGTGAAGTTTTTTACCATTTTCGGGCTGATTTAAGTTCTACATCATTTCCAAATGAATGCTTAATAATTCCTTCCTTTTTTCTTAAAAGGTAAAATGGGATCCCCAATTTATTATTTCTCCAAATATTGGATCCCCTAACTAATTAGTATCATTGTGAGTAAAACAATTTTTCTCATCAAAATAGACAAGATGTCCCAGACAACATATTATTATTAAGCTATAATCTTTGCAGTTGTTTTCTAGTTAAACTGTGTCAGATAGAAGTCACATAACATAATTGCAATTAGGGCAATGTGAAAAAGTCATGAAGCTGTTGCCCCAAATCATGATTATCAAACAACAGATAAAGTAATAAATGTGGTGCCGGCAAACAAATGGAGTCAAACAAATCTTTTGAAAGTAAACTAAATAGTAACAAAAAATGGATACATAATACTCAAAAACTGTGTTTAAGTGATAATCGGGAATAGAATTACCTGCTGAAAGTAAAGAATATCATCCTCCTGTAAAGCCAGTCCTACTCGTAATTAATAAGCATTATATCAATTTTAATAAAATATGTCTTTTTGACTAAAATTTGGAAATCAAAACTTGAAATGAACAAGAATGCATTATAAAGATGGACTGTAAGACATGATAATGTCCGTTCTTTAAGAATTCACTCATTCTACCATACAAAGGCGGCATTGTGGTCCCATGTTGAAATAACACTGTTTTCAATTCTGAAAAGTGATAAAAGCAGGTGACTTATTCAATTTATGGAATTCTAGTATTATGGAGTGCCCAATATTCCTACAGCAGTTCTTAAACAATTCAGAATTTTGAAAATCTCCTTTTATGAGTGAGTGACCCCTCCTAAAATGTACACCTATAGCTACATGTATGCACTTCAGATGACCTTGTTTACTTTAATATATTTTTGATTTACATTCTTGAAACAACTTGCTCAATTGCTCAGAACCCTTTTAAGGTCAACAATTCGAGATCCTAGTTATTTATGATATGCTCATATATTTGATTGAAACAGGTACAGCTGAAACTGTCCAGGGAAATACTGCAGATCACAAGTGTATCAATTAAACTTCCTATTAGATAATGAAAGATTTCAGAGTTAACAACCCAACAAAGTTCTGAAAGGTCAGCCCATTCATCCTCCATTGTGAAATCCATCAAAAGAATAGTTCTTTTTATTATATGCTTTCTGGTGGTTTATAGAGATTTATCAGTGTAATAAAAATGTTATTTCACTGCTTCAAACACAGTGAAATAACATTTTGATATTTCTAACTGTTATGAAATTTTTGCCCACTTTATCCAAATCAAACGTCAGCGTGCAAATGGCTGGGAAACAAATTCAACAACATCATTTTCAAAATGATGTTACGTTTGCATACCATTCATTTTACTGTTTAATATTGTTGTTTTTTTTGCAAGATTGCAATAAATTTCACCTCATGAACACCAGTTCTAAAGAATATATTTAGCCTGGGCTACAACCCATATTTAGTCCTACAACCCATGTTAATGTCCTATTTATCTGGGTCCCCAGAGACATACGAGTGGATTGTTGATTTCGTCCCATTAGCAGACCACAATATCATGGATCCTTTCCATGCTGATGGATGCTGTGAAGGCCACATTTGTTTGCAATTATTGTGACATTGCCATAATGTTCAATGTTGGTATTTGAACTTCAACAATGCTGTGCTTTTGTGTACACAAAATAATACATTTTAAGTCATTGTGAGAAGTTGACCATAGAAAGAAGGTCATTCTATTGGTATAGCCAGTGTCATGCCTGTATGCATGTATAATATGCTCTTATTAGATAGATTAGCCAAGATTGTGTTGCAAATTAGGAAAGTTAAGATTTCAACAGTGACTTGTATGTTTGAATGATTTATGGAATCCTGATTGGTTTTTATGTGAGATGAAATACATATGTGTATGCATCATAGATTTTATTAAGAATTTATATCTTGAACGTTTTTGTGATGTATATTTACACTATTCAGGACATAGTTAGAAAACAAAAGGTTATAAATGGAGACTGTGATGAATACACTTACATATCTTCAGTTTTATGAATAAATTTAATGAATAACTTGTCATGTAGGTTAAATTACATGCCTGGGATTGTAGTTAAACATTTGAAAAGGACTTAAGAAATGTGAATAAGTAAGATCTATATTTGGCAATGTGACTGGATATATCAATATATTGTACACCATACTGACGACTGAAGATCGTGACAAGAGGTCAAAATGTCGTCCATCCCTCTCTTAGTCAACCACAGGTAAAGTTGAAATTGATCAACACTTGATAACATCAACCATGATGTACGTCAAAGTTATTGAACACAGTAAACATGTAGCTATACTTGAAATTGATTTTGTTTTCCAAATGCAGAAACAACACCGTGTTTAAAATTATATTTTGTCAAATGGAATAGCAGTATTTAAACCTGCTATATGTTTATAGTCAGCTGTATTGATTTTAATCAGGTGAAGTTAACAAAATCTTATCGGGAACACTCAGCTGATTAGAGGTTATAAATTTGCAAAGCTTGTTAGAGGGTTTTAAAGCTGCACTCCCACGGATTGAACGTTTTGACACTTTTTTTTTTATTTTTTGTCTTGGAACGAGCCAATTTTCTCAAAAATCCATGGAAACCAGTTATATCAGACTGCTGACAAAAAAATCAGATCACAGATTTTTATATTTAAGTTCATTCATTTATCTAAGCCATAACACATTAATTTTCAAACAGAATTATGGAAATCTAATATTTTGTCAGCAATCTTTTTATTGGTTTGCAGATATTTATGTAAAAATTTGCTCTTTCCAAGACAAAAAAAAGTTGTTAAAAGGGTGAATCTGTGAGAGTGCAGCTTTAAGTATGCATTTACCAGTGCAACTTTATCACATTGAACTATTGATTTTGGTTTATACATACTAATTAACTTTAACCAATTAGTCTACATTCAATTTAATGTTTGCATGAAATGCACAAAAAGTTTTCAGTATAGTTAATTTATCATGATTTTGTGGGAGTAGATATGTTTTGCCAACAAGTATCTTACAGATTACTGTAATGATATACCAGTTCATCTTTTATTTGATCAGATTACAACTTTTAGCCGGATAAAGATTCTTTAGTGTTCTGTTAAAAATTTAAATTGTCATACAGAAGTACAAATATAGAAGTATTTTTGAAGCAGCACATCTGGAAAAGGAAACTTCTGAAGTAATTTGTTTGATTTTAGTTTGGAAAATGCTTACATTTAATTGGACAGATATGCACCTTTTTCTTAGTGGCGCAAAACAATTATACCATATTGTAGAACTTCAATAGATGATCTTTTTATGAAAAGTGAACTATATTCATGTTGATAATAACCCAATAAGAGAAGACTGCTGCCTCCTGGTGGATTCTGAGTGAGAGCTACTGAGACTAAAGGTTACTATTTGTCGGTGATTCCTTCTATATGTATTCTTCACATTGTAATTGTTCATGAAATAAATATGTTTAATTCAAACATCGCAAAATTTATTAATATTATATATTGACAGGCTTAGGGCAGCATTTTGCAAGGCAAAAAAATAAAATAAATATTATTGTTAAAGCATGCTACCCTTGAAAGCCATTGTGAGAGGGTGTGCATTCTGTTTACATGTGATTAATTTTTTGCATCCTAGCTAACAGTGCTGTAATGAAAGAATTGCTTCAGCATTTGTTTGATGTGGGAAACATAGTTGTTTGGTGTTCGCATATTTTTGTGGAACAATGACAATCGAGGATTTACCCCATCTTCTGTAGCTCCATATCATGTGAAGCAGACATGAAGGTGAATACAAACATTTATTATGTCTCCCCCATTCATATTATTTTTGCCCTGTCCGTCAGTCTGTACGTCACACTTCGTTTCCGCTCAATAACTATAAAACGCTTAGACCCAGGAACTTCATACTTGTGTGTTGGTTGGTCATGACTAGTAGATGACCTTTATGATTTTATGATCAGTAGGTCAAAGGTCAAGGTCACAGTAAACTTCAGGGGAAAAAAAAACGGTTTCCGCTCAATAACTAAAGATCCTTTGGGTTCAGGAACTTCATACTTGGTATACTAGTTGTTCATGATTAGTAGATGACCCCTATTGATATTGATATCAAAGGTCAAGGTCGCGGTTACCTTCAGAAAAAAAGGATATGTTGGTGTGACCTTAAGCTTAAAAATGGTTTCTGCTCAATAACTAAAGAACGCTTGTACCCAGGAACATCATACTTGGTAAGCTAGTTGGTCATGACCAGTAGATGACACCTATTGATTTTGAGATCAGAAGGTCAAAGGTCAAGGTCACCATGACCTTGAGGTGAAGAAACGGTTTCCGCTCAGTAACTAAAGAATGCTTGCACCCAGGAACTTCATACTTCGTATGCAAGTTGATCATGACTAGTAGATGACCCCTATTGATTTTGAGATCAGTAAGTCAAAGGTCAAGGTAACCTTGCCCTTGAGGTAAAGAAATGGTTACCGCTCAGTAGCTAAAGAACGCTTGCACCCAGGAACTTTAAACTTGATATGCAAGTTGGTCATGAAGATGACCCCTATTGATTTCGTGATCAGTAGGTCAAAGGTCAAGGTCATGATGACCTTGAGCTGAAAAATGGTTTCCGATCAATAATTGAATAACACTCGCGCCCAGGAACTCCATACAATACAAACTTTGTTTACATTTTCCAAGATTAATCAACACTTTCTTCTCTTCACTATTTAATACGGGTGAATAAATCAAAATTCACTGTTGGTTCATCCAAAATTACAAATTTCATGCCCATCTTTATTTTTTCTCAGCTACGACCACACAATAGGGGAGACGAGCGTTTTTTCAAAAATGCAATCTCTAATTTTAATAGTGAATATTTTGACAGTCCTCATAATTTAGTGAAGTTTTCTATTTGCTATAGTTTACTGTTCGCTCTGCACATGCGTAAAGTAACTATGATTGACAGCTTAGGTTGCCATTGTCTCAGGAGGCAGTTGAAGCTTACATCATGAACCCAAATTTAAAATAGATGTGTAATCACCTATCAAATTGTATTTACAACTACTGGTAGTCAGTACACATTTAAAATATTTTTGTGAAAATGTTCAAATAAAAATTCAGTAATTGCGTTAGATCTTCTTTTATGATTTTCTTTCTAATAAACAACCAAGCAAGCACAATTCAGTACCAAAATGTGTTTTTTTTGTTGATGTTCAATTTCATGCAAAAATAGATCAAAATAGCATAATTGAAAAGAGCATATTAACATCACTATGAATGACAGAATTAACAATATCATCCCAGTAACTATACTATGCAAACGTATGGAGGTATTTGTAATAATCTAAATATGTACAATTTGTTGATTTTTAACCAAAGGTACCGTAAATGTTCATCTTTCAGCTTTTCCCTTATTGTACAACCAACAATTGAATTTATTTTCTATTATGAAATATTCTCAAAGCTGCAACAATTTACCATTGCATGGCACTGATTTAATTAAGCTATAATGATTGTGCAATTATACTTTCGTGCCAAAATACCACATGACTACATAAGAGGGCGGAGCTAGTGAGTCGAACTAGTGCAAACAATAAGTGCTTTCTCGGCCTACAGCCTTGCTGCGCTTGCTCCATTCCATGTAGATGGCCAAAATGAACTCCGACATATACAAGGATGTGAAACATGATAAAAATGACATAAATTTGTTAATCAGCTTGTGGTGGATGGATTGGGATGGAAAAGTTTATTGACATTGATTTTGTCACACTGCCTTTTTTCTCTCACTTGTGTTAGAATTTTTTTATCCTATTTATGTTTGATAATATTACTGTAATTTTTTATTTCATATTCCGTTTGCTACATATGCTATTTTGAGTAATTATAATTACAATTAAGTGTTTCTGACATTTCTGATAAGATTTTTACTGTTTCTTTTTCTTAATTATTATCACCTTAATTGTCTCGGATCCCATTGCTTAGACTTGACTGTTCAACACTTCTGAATGTTCTCAGACATCGTTTACTTGACTCTTTTGACAATGCCATTTTTATTGACACTTCCTTATAAATCTTCACTGGAAGATTTTTATCATTTAACTCTCTTTGGTAACTTCTGCTCTTTCAATGTAACACATTTTTCATAAATAATGGAAAAATATGGAATGAATCAACTTTGAAATAGACCGTAGGAAATAAATAGGAAATTAATTACTGTTTATTGTTTAGTAACTTCATACTTTGTTTACTTAGGAAACAGTGTTGAAGTTGCTTTTATTGTGATAAGATCATTAAAGATGAGAAAATTCACTAACATTTATAAATTGTTATCACATGGACTCTAGGATGTTTTTTTAAGTGTTTGGATTTATTTTTAAACTATTATAGTTTGATTTGGATTTAATAAAGAACATATTTTGAACATCTTAACTAACTTTCGTTTGAAATTGAAAGTTTTTAATCATTATTCTTATTTCAACAAGAACTCGATGGTTGTGCCAGCTAATTCCCCAAATTAATGGCAAACTGCTTGTGCCAATTTGAGACTCAGACTCAGTGACCCCCTACTGTTTTTTGGGTGTATATATCCTGTCCTGACACGGCACGACTTAACAGGGTTGCGGGGTGGCATATTCACATACCTCTGCATATTTGATCCTGCATTGAGAAAGTTAGAATAAAAATACACTGTAGTTCTGGGTGGATTTTAAGGGTGAAGTTTTTCTTAAAAGTAATAAAGTTAATGATTGTTTTTGGGACCATTCACTGGATATCAGTGGATATATGAGAAAAACAAGGTGAGCGATCTGTTGGATTCTTTTCCTGGGGTATGATATTTCTTCTGATGAAGTAAGGTTTCGGCAGGGGGATATTATTTTTGCGTTGTCTGTCCGTCCGTAACATTTTTTCCGTATTGGAACCATATTGTGCTACGGATTTGTCAGATGATGTTCAAACTTGGCCAGAATGTCCCCCTTGATAAAATCTCCATTGTCTGTAAATGTGGGTCACATGGGCTCAAAAACTTGGTCACGAGGTCAAATCTTAGGAAAATATTTGGAACACACTAGAGACATAACATTTTGTCCAATACTTATAAAACTTGATCAGAATGTTTTCCCTCTTGAACTTAAGGATAAATTTGAAATTAGGCATACATGCCATATTTCTGAGAGGCTTCCCAGGGGATTTTGGTCTGAATTCCAGGAGATTTTGATATTACACCAGCGGATTTTTACGCTGCGAAATTTTGCGCAATATCTGCATTTATAATATAAGAATAAATACAGAAATACACTCTAATTACAATAATTTTTGGACTTAGTCATCATGGTCCTTCATGGAATTTTCACACCCATAATGTTATGGATGCTTTCCACTGTCAACCTTAAGCAAGTAAAATTTAAATTCCAGGGGATATGGATCCCCTGGCGGGGGACCAGAGGATGGGTCGGAATTCCGGGGGATTTTTTCCCCCGCTGGGGGATATGGCATGTATGATAAGTTCATGTGGTGTCAAAATCTAGGTCACTAGGTCAAATGTTAGAAAAAAACAATGAAGTGGTTATATTTATGGACCTTTCTAGCTGAACTAAAGGTTTTAGATAGAATATATTTTTTAACTATGGGTCACTTGGGGTCAAAAACTAGATCCCTATGTTGAATCTTAGAAAAACAATCAAGAGGCACATTGCTTCTGTTTGGAGCCATATCTCAGTATGGATTGCCATTCATACCACAGTGGCTGTCATACATGGAAGATTTTCTCGTAAAAACAAGGACAAACATCAACACAATCTTCAATGCTGTAAAGAGAATTTTGATCATAAACTTATTCCTACTATCAACTTGTTTCAGCTTCATAAACAAAGAAAAAAAACAATGTGTCAAAAACTACACATGTTGAAATGTCAAAATATGTGGTCATATTGCCTCAGTTTCCAACCCGTACAGAATGGGGCATGCCTTGTCAGTAAACAAAAATTATCTCACACAGTGCTAGACTTGCTAGAAGTTTAATTTCCGTAAAGACCTCCAAATAAACAATACCCTTTTATAACTTATCTCACTGGAAACAAAATAAATCGTGCATTCATTAATTCATTAACAACTTTCCAGAATAAAAACAGGTTATTGTTTATGATATGAGGAAATAAACCACAATTATATGAGGTAGCATTTACTAGAACAATAGTTATGATTCTCTCTTGTATAAAGTTTACTACAGAGGAAGAATAAACCGTATCAGCTGTTCTGGTGATTATGTTTTATTCATTACATTCATTGGAGTATCAATACTTCATGTGCCTCAATTGATAAGAAAAAAAAGATCCTACTACTTAGTATTATTAATGAAAACAAACTAAGTTCTTTTGTGGATTGCATTGTTGTGAGTAAAAGTTTTAAAGTAAACATGCTCATATCAGGAAAGCTAAATGTTTCAAACCAAACTGTTTTATACTTTTGCTGGTTTTTAAAGTTAATTTTTGAAATATTTTCATTCTTTGATCAAATGCAAACATATTTTTCAGTGCTAATATGTGATAACGTTTGTAATTTTTCAATATACATGTGGGTTGTGGAAATAAGTTTTCCTTCTAAACTGCCTTTTCCTCAGTTTAAGTATCATTTGGGTATACCTCCCTTCTCATAAATAACATTCGATAAGCAGTTTGACTTAGGATCAAAGGAGAAATGGAAGATTAGATACGCTTCATATTTTGATATTAGTTTCAGCTAACTGGCTTTCAACCAAGAAGCCAGCTTAAACTATGAAAGCATTTTTTTCTTGACCGGAAAGGAAAAAGGGATATAAACTTCACATACTTAAAAAATGATATTTGCTGGAAAATAACAGTAATAAATGCTGATTTTAATTGCATATAAAACTTTCATTTCATGAGAATGAAAACATACTTGTGGTGATATATTCAGAAACAATAGTTTTTGTTTGCAGGTACCCAAACAGAATGGGTGACCAGCCTTATTTGGAGGACAAACCGGACAG
The DNA here is from genome assembly GCF_026914265.1 of Mya arenaria. NCBI lineage: Eukaryota > Metazoa > Mollusca > Bivalvia > Myida > Myidae > Mya > Mya arenaria. The sequence continues at coordinate 59,700,353 of NC_069123.1, forward strand.
TGCTAGAGGCTGGCAGCAACAGGGGGATGATGTACCCATCGATATTGAGCAGATGCACACACTGTACATTCCTAAGCATGATGGCGGAAAGACTTTAATGCGTCGGCGTCGGACCTCCTCCAAGCGGAGGTCGTCGTCACGGAAAAAAAAAAATGAGCACATGGACATGAATGATCTCCTTGATGATGAAGACAACCACCTGCTGCCAAGTCTCCGCATGCAGCGCAGGCAGCGGATCAAGTCACTGAAGGGTTGGTAGTCGATTTTGGTCTGATTTTGACCAGATTAAATGATTACTTGTGTATCATTTTCATTGGATTTGGTTTTGTTGTTGACAAAATGGAGATATATTTTGTTAGGTATTTGCTCCTTGTTAAATCCTCAATAAATAAAAATTACTCCACAAAATTTATCAAATATAAAAAATTATGAACAGTTGTCAAAATTAGCGCTAGCCCCAAATGCTGCTTTGATCAAGTACTTTTCAGCCTTCTTTATATTCTTAATCTAATAAAGCAGGGCTTATTCAAAAAAATTATGCCTATGCACTATCGTATGATTATGGAATTGTTCATCAGAAACTTTAATTTTGATAAATATATATTTTTCAATTTATATATAAAGACTAATTTATTTCTTAAAAATATACTCTGATGTTTTTGAATGTATACATACTGCTGGAAGATAACCTGATTTGCATACAGTGGGTTATGGTACCCATCCCTGGACTCTCTGCAATTTTAATGAGCCTGAGGAAACTTGAAACCAACATAAGGCTGTGATATCACAGTTTGTATTATTTTCAAAGTCCTATAGTACACAGATGAATTTTCAATGAAATTTTATATTATTGCGTAGGTCAGAGTTTTAAAGTTGGTCAAATATCTGACTTGAAGCAAGAAATTACAAACAAAATTGTTTTGTTTATAAGCCAAATTTTTTTGTTAATGCAAATAAACGTCTTATATATCATCACATTATTTCCCATACTTGAACAGACCGTCGCCATGACCTTGAGGATGAAAAGCGAGCGGAGGACGAAGAGGAGGAGACACTGAAGCAGCGTTTTCAGAACATGAAGAATAGGGACGACATCGGCACCTCCCACCTTGCTGACCTCCTTCGGTCCTCGACGTTACGCAAGATGAAGAAAATGACCGACTGGAAAGAACCAAGGGTAGGTTATAGGTTATACACTATTAAGTAATTTCCCTATACATTTCAATGTTAATAGGCAAACTTCAGATTGACAAAAATGCCATTTGAACTGTTTCATGTATATGTCAACCATACAATTCCTTCAAATTCAGTTCAAAATCAATTGATTTAAACAATAATACAGGATTGTCATTTTTCTCTTAAAAATATTCACTTGCTTTTTCAAGCATTTTTGTTGCATCAGGCCAGGAGTTAGCGTAATTCTAGTCCAGCAGAAACGTCCACTTAATCTCTGGATGTATTCATGATTTTGTTCTCTGATTGCAGGTATTGGACTGAATTTAAAGTACAACAAATATAATTTATGTGCATGACTCAGACTTAAACAAATCATCAATCTAATGTAGCATTTTCAATCTTAAATATAGAGAGTGCATCCTGGGCCACATCCTGGTACTTCGCATTTAGTTATAATGTACCTATTGCTGTGTGCAGCACTCATCCATTATAATGGCTGGAATATATCATCGATTATTGTCTGGTCAATGCACATGTAGGACTGATATTTGATAAGATGTGTTTCTTTTTCTGATGCCATTGTTTTACTGAATGATGTTCCACTGGAGATCAGCTTAGTTTTATGAAATGCACAGAGCAAACAGTGATAACAATTTGATAAATATTGGGTAGTCATCTTGGGTATCGTTTTCCAGGCAGATATTCATTGCTCTGTCTACTTTAAATAAGTGATGGACATTGTTTGTCAGCGTTGTAGAAAATAATCCTCTTGATTATGAAATTTGGAATAGTAGTCAGAAATTTTGTAAGAAGTATTAATCATTTCAAGACTTAATGTGGAAATGCTTCTCCCAGAGCAGTAACAATTTGAAAGCTAACAAGGAAGCAATGACTGCTATTATTCAGCCACAAAATATTATACAAATTTCAGTCAATTTATTTGTAGTCTTATTTATTCTGTTGTCATTTTCCAGGTGTTTGAACCAAAACATAATAGGGTATGGGTGAAAACAACAACTGTCTGCAATACAGTCTTGTCTATCTTGACATAGTTGATCATAGCTATAACTAGTCCTTTCTAAAATATTTTTTAAAAATCTGTGACAAAAAAGTACTTAAAATTGCATATTTACTATTCTAACTTATGTACAGAGATTGAAAATTATATTTCTATATTAAAGTTTAATATGAAAAGCACATTAAAACATGCTCTTCTTTCTAGCTTCTTCTTTATGACTAACTGTGTGTGTGAAGACAATAGTTTATTGATCACTTCCAAACTGTCTTTATTAACAAGAATTAATAAAGTATATGCAAGGTCAACTACAGTATATTATGTATACTTTATTAGTGCTATGAAAAAAATTGTGAGTGCTGTAAAGTAATCATCCTAACTGTCCGCACCAACACCAAGGATTTATGTGTTTTACTATCAAACCTGTATTAAGTGGCCACACTGGGAAGAGGTCAAATTGGCTTCTCATGATAGTTGTCCACTTAATGTAGGTTGGACATTGCTGCCAATATTTTTTAAATGACAATTGTCCATCTAAACCACCACCAACACAACCAGCATTATCATATCATTAAAAAAGTTCAAATACAATTATAGATAAGAAAACTTTATTATTTATGTTATAAATGAAATGCAGTAGATAAATATATACCCATACATCTATGTAATAAATAGCAAAAACAAGCAAAATATCACCAAAAATCAGTCCACGATTACATACACAACTACGCCAGAAACAGTGACAAGATGAGCACATGCATTATAAACAATGAATATCAAAGTTCATTGAGTTCCTCATGTCCCATATTCGTTATCTGTCTTTTAGCGTTTAGATTACCACTACTCTCATATTCCTCCACAATTACACGCTTACGCTTAAACAAGAAATTGACTTGTGTTTGTCAACAGCTAAATTCCTTGGCAACACTTCTTGCAGTATGATCATTTTCTATTACTTTTAACCCAACACGTTTTTTCAGAGTCAAACAATTGCGATTTGTTTAACGTCGCCCAAGATCAAAATATAAAGGAAATGACACGCATTACAATGTATATATTGTAAAAATAGAAAGATACGCACTTTGAAAATTGATATTGAAATTAATACAAATCATAATTTCAGTGCAATCTGTGAATTCATAATGTATTTCATCTCCCGTTGACTAAATAGTTAGTTCAAGTAACATAATGTATATAGATCATCTCCTCTTGACTAAATAGTTAGTTGAAGTAACATAATGTATATAGATCATCTCACGTTGAATAAATGGTTAGTTAAAGTAACATGATGTATAGTGATCATTCTGTTGATGACCAAATTGTTAGTTCAAGTAACATAATGTATTTCGATCATCTCCTGTTGACTAAATTGTTAGTTCAAGTATCATGATGTACTTTGATCATCTCACGTTAACTGAATGGTTAGTTAAAGTTACATTATGTATTTTGATCATCTCCCATTGACTAAATTATTAGCTAAAGTTACATGATGTACTTTAATCATCTCCCATTAACTGAATGGTTAGTTAAAGTTACATGATGTACTTCGATCATCACCTGTCGACTGAATGCATTTTAATGGCTAGTTAATGTAACATAATGTCTTTCAATCATCTCCTGTTGACTGAATGGCTAGTTAAAGTAACACAATGTATTTCGATCATCTTCCATTGACTAAATGGTTAGTCGCAGCCATCCCACTTCTATAAATTTCCTTCATTGTATGTAAGATCTAGGTATATTTGTGATTTAGCAGCCCTTGCAATTTCTATATTATAAATTAAATTCGAAAAATATGGTAAAAAAATGTTTGTTTTGTAACTAATGTGCAACATTGAAGAGTTGTTGATTAAATCGTCACCTTATTGCAATAACTCAATAACTGCATAATATTTTCAAAATAACACAACTGTACTTTAGATTGCTGGCTTACTGCTTCTTTAAATAAATAATCTGCTATTTACAGAGAATGGAAAGACTGAAAAGACGAAAACGTGAACTATTGTCACGATTTTCAGTATGGCTGACGTCATTCAAAATCATTGAAGGTTAGTATAATGTATTGAGTTTCATGATTTATCATGTCATTGAATTACCCCTTCATTCTGAAATGCTACACTTGAGGTATGGTGCGCTCCATTGACCTGTTTTATTTGAAGTAACTGTAATTGAATGAGACTTTTGGGCGAAAAAAGATTGAAACTTAATCTTAGTTTGTTCATTTGTACTGGGTATCTTTTTTTGTATTGCTTGTTGAATAGAAAAAAAATGTACATGTTTTTTTCTACGTTTCGAAAGATAGATGCAGCTGGTAGCATTTATTCAAAAATTAGTGAATAGCATAGTATTAGCAAAAGACTTGAAAGCCTTTTAAAGCGTGAATGGCTTAAAAAATTACTTACACATACAATTGAGCCTTGTTTTCGTTCACCAGTCAATGTTCTACATGTACATTCTACTACAGTAGTATCTCCTTATTAAATTATGCTAGCATATTTTTCACGTAAAACCAAATTTGATTCAAATTGACTAGCAGCAAATGCTGATTTTGTTTCACAGGCAAGTTTGGGACTGCAGTGATGATTTATTTCCGCTTCATCCGCTGGCTCTTCTTCCTCAACCTATTCCTAACCCTTGTCTGGATCTGTGTCATTATCATCCCCTTCCTGGCCCAGGGATCCATCTCATTTTCCCAGACTGTGAACATCCCAACCATAAACTCCACCAACTACCACGGTTTGGCCACAAACTGCACGAATGAATATCACGTGTACAGTAGCACTATACAGAAGAAGGATTCGACATTTGAAAAAGTGTTGGATGTCCTGCAGGGAACTGTAAGTTCAAGTTTGTTTGTTTGTTTATTAAGGGATGTTATGTATGCAATGACTCAGTTTAATTCACAAAATAACATGATACATGTAACACAGCTGATTGCAAAATGAATGCCTATCAGAATGAAGAAAGTTTCAGTTTGATATTAATCATAAAAAGATATTCTGATTTTACAATCTGTAAAAATCATTAAAATATTTAAGAACAGATGGTAGAACGTAACCATATAGGTCTGTGTTTCATTGCTTGTATTTAAGGGTTGGATGGAGCGCACAGTGCTGTTTTACGGATACTACTACAATAGCACACTTAAGGAGGGGCATGAGGATTACTACAACTACAACATGGGCCTGGCATACCTTCTCTCATTTGGAGTTTCTTTCCTTGTATGTCTCCTGCTCATTGTGAGGAGGTGCGTGGTTATGTTAATTTTGGAAATTTCTAGCCTCATGGGAATTTTAGAAAATATTATATTAGTCAGATATGACTTGTGATTTCAGTTTTTCATATATGTTAAGTTTATTGTTAAAATTTAATACGTAAGGTTTAGCGTCTCTTAAAGAATAGACAAACTTGTGAAAGGGCAAAGAGTGTTGTATAACCGTACTCCTTTGAAATGCATGGTCTGCTATAAAAGCATTGGCAACAAGTCAAACATGCTGGGTTGTAAATGTTTTTTTTTTACATTCCTCCAGTTCAGCACAGTCTGTGAAAACAACATTTGGTTTGGAGACATCAGTGGCAGCCTACACTAACAGGGTTATTGCGGGCTGGGACTTCGCCATCTCCAATAAGAAGGCTGCCAAGGTCAAGAAGGCAAACCTATACTTTGAATTCAAGGTAAATACCATATATCATTGAATAGAGGATGTTAGTATATATAGAACGCACACAAAAAATGCGTGAAAAAAAAAAGGAAAAAAATCTTCTAATCCCAAATATGGTATATAGGACGCAATGAAAAAATATGTTTAAATCGGTAGATGCCATTTTTTTCAAAATCAGCAGCTGCCATATTTGTTTTGACGAATTTTATTGAATCATGAAAATTGCAAAGGTTATTAAACAGTACAACACATGTACATCAGCTATAAAATATAATTCAATAACAATGCTACACAGCACATAGTTAATTGCAATACTGTATAGAGTAATCTATAAACAACAATAATAGATATGTCATCCCGATGTCGCTCACTGCGAAGCCCTCAAATTATTTGTCGTCGCCACTAATTGTATAAGGAACAGCCATATATTGTACCCCCTTAAATGTTCTCAACACCAAAGTTAAGTAGTTCAAACACATGGGTCGAGCAACAGTTTGTACGATTGGTTGTAAGCTCACAGTCATAAGGTAGATATAGATGGAGTTTTTCCCACCTTTACATATTGACAGTGTACAATGATGCCACTTCACATGGTGCATGTCAATTTGTTTTAAATACAGAATCATACTAAGTTAAAACTCGTAAAATTTCGAAACATTAAAATAATTAACCACTTTTATATTATTATCGTCTGCTGATGCCAACCGTACCCGATTTCTACTGCTGTTATAACTAATTCCATCAATCAATGTGAGTAGCATCCCTTAATGAAATGAATTTACGATATACTTCAAATGTTATAAGCAAAAATTATCATAAAATTATTGTTTTAATATGATAAAGAAAAACAAAACAAAAGCCATCTTGCAACTTAAAATGAATACTCTAGCAACGTCATATTATAATTATATATCATGTGTTTCCGGTATGGATAGAAATATCTAACCCGAGGGCACACGCGTAAGCTGGTAACGAGGCTTGCCAAGCTACTGGCCACACAGCGTGCCAGAGGGTTGGATTTTCGATCCGGACCGGAAATACATGATTGATATTTTTTCTTGCATATCTGAAATTATCAATTTGTGGAAAAATTTTAAAACAAACTTTTGTACATTTCACCAAAATGTGTGTGCGATGTTGTTTACTGAAGTCATAAAGCGCAGTAATTTTAAATCACTATTGACGTCAAATTGCTCATCTAAAAATCACAATTTTATGATTATTTATTTTCAATTTTAATTAAAAGTCATGCATACTTATATATTTGAGTGTGCTTTTTTGAAATGGAATAACATACTTTTAATAAAACATACAATAAAAGAAATAAGAAGTGGTCCTTGTTGTGGTACATTGTTACGCATGACTCATCTTACATGGGGGGTGTTAGAAGGTTTTTTCCAGCACTGGTCTCATGACTGAAAAAACACGTTCAGTATGCAAGAAAGTGGTTTCTTTCATTAAGACATAACTTTAACAATGTTGTGTATCAGCAATTTTCAAGCTCAGGAATCCCATTTTGAACTAATTGTACGTCTTTGGACCCTTAATATAAAATGGAATTGAGTGTAAACCATTACACTGCTACTCAATATAAATACCAGGGACCCCCACATTGTCAACCATTAGGGTCATGGGACCCCTTGGCATGTAATTCTTGGAAAAAAAACTTGCATTCTGGTTGGCTTCTTTGCATGTTTCCATAAGATGTCACCCAAGAGGTTTTGTATATTTCATGATTGAGTTACCCTATGTAATAAACACCGAAGAAATAAGAAAACTTCATATTTTAGTCGAGTCTGGAGGAGGAGACAAACAAGAGACGTCGGGAGGATCGAACTGCCAACAAGGTGGCCACCATTACATTTATCCGCATCATGGTTCACAGCACTGTTCTTGGACTCCTGGCTGGGTCACTCTTCCTTGTGTACTATACTACTGACAAACTGCTACAGGTAAACATTGTCTAGGATTCCTGGTTTTATCTGAATGGCTAAATTATTTAATAATCAACTTGGTATTTAACATGATCAGGGTTACTCTAAATCAGAAATATTAAATCCTTAGGACCATCAGGCCAATATGAAAGTCATTAAGCGATTATCACATTATGGCCTCATTAAATTCTAAATGAATACTTCAGTTAAGACTACCATGACATGTACATTTTATCTCTTCAGTTGCAAGAGCGTGACTTGAGTGAGATAGTGGCCCTGATTGTACAGTACCTGCCGTATCTGACCATCACCGTGCTCAACTTCTCCATCCCCATCGTGTTCCAGAAACTAGTTGTCCTCGAGGATTACTCACCCAACCTCGCACTCAAGCTTACTCTCTTCAGGTTTCCAGGCAGCTCTTATACTAGCTTTATTTAACCTTACTTTATGTCAAAAAACATTTTTATTTACATAAATCAAGTATATTGAAAGGAAAAATAAGCATCAATATTATTTTCAGCTTTTAAAATATTTCTTTTGGAGATTATTTTGCATAGGCAATCCCTAATCGCTAAAGTAGTCACATGGCTTAATGATGATAACAACTACATCTTCCTTCACTCTGTCAATGTTTGTCCATATTCATCACAATGAATTGTACTGCAGGTCCATTATATTACGGCTTGCATCGCTGGTTGTGCTGATAATATCGCTGTACCGTCTCCTCATTAGCAACTCTGACCCCGAGGCAGGCTTCTGCGGGAACAGACTCTGGGAAAAAACTGCAACCGATGTCAAAGGAAGCATAAAGGTACATGGAACATCCATTTATTTTATTTTCAACAAGGGCTTAACATACACTTGAATTTTTATCCCCTGATGAAAGGTGAAGTAGAAATGGAGGCTGTGTGTACTTGCATCCCAAGCATTTCTGTCCACAACATAACTCAAAAAGTATTTGAGGTTCTGATTTCAAACTTGAAGACAGCTGGATCATATTGAGCTGAAGTGCAGTGCAAAGAAACCATATCTCTGGTTGCTATCTTTTTTCAGTTATTTGCATTCATATTTTTCTTCAGAGCACACCGGTAACTCAAATAGATTTTGAGTGCAATGCATGTGAACCATTACTCTGGCTACAACATTGTTTGAGTTACTGCCCTTTTGTTCTCTTTTATACTTTACTTTTGACTGAAGCATAACTCCAACAATTTAGGTATTGACTTCAAACTTCTGACCATCAGTCTTTCCCTTTTTGTCCTGTATTCATTAATTGTTGGATTTTTAAATTATTTGGCAAAATTGACCACCACAACATGAGGATATGTCACATTCAAGACCAGTGCCTGTACCAAGGTCACAGCAACCTTATAGACATACTTTGTTATGCTATAAAAACTGTACTGATAACAGTTTGTGTCTGTTCCATATCTTCCTCATTCATGATTGGATTTTAAAATTATTTGGCAAAAGTGAACACCAAAGTATGAGGATATGTCGCCTTTAAGACACATGTCCCTACCTTTCTTCAATGTCAATGTCACAGCAACCATATGAACTTGTATGATTTGGTATACAAGCCTTATTGGTAATACATCGTTTTCCTGCCATATCTTTGTCAAACAATGTTGGATTTTACAATTATTCAACGGAAGTGACAACCATAGTTTGAGGACACTCAAGAACCATGTCCCTACCTTCAAGGTCAAGGTCACAACTACCTTCTGAATTCTTGCCATATAAGCTTTACTGAAGATATTTGGTTTCATAATAGGACCAAAATTTTGCCAATCTTCCTCATGTTTCTACATTATTGGCAATTCTGTGGCATGTTTATGAAGGTTGAAACACTTTCCACTCGATTTCTTCAATTGTTCTATCTACCTCAGACACTTGGGAGTGTGGGGGTATTAATCACATTGTGTGATAGCTCTAGTTATGCTTTGTATATAGCACCATACTGACAATTCGTTTTGGTGTGATGCCAAAAATAAGTATCCATGGACACTTGTATGTCTTTATAATACTTCCGGAAAAAAATGACTTATCTTTTGCTTTACTTGTCTATGAAGGTATAGGTAGAGGAGCTTCCCCCTGGATCTTCTGAAGAGATAGTAACTTAATTCTCATATACTTACTTTGTTTTCTGTACAGTGTTGGGAGACGTATGTGGGACAGCAGATCTACAAGCTGGTCTTGCTGGATCTGATTGTGGAGACGAGCATTGTTGTGTTCATACAGCTTCCTCGCAGGTACAACACATTTGTCTGTCGCTTAACAGCGTAGTTGTGTCTATTAACATAACAGTCATGTAATGAAGCGATATTCTCCCCTAATTTTCTTTCATTGGAATGGAGCATTTGGCTATGATATCAGTGGTGTTTGTCTTCTGGTACTCTTGCTGAATTATACAACTTGCACTCGGTACTCATGTTATTATTAGTCTAAGGTATCAATCAAAAAAGGAGTTTTGTTTATTGTACCATAAGAAAGCATGTTTTTTATTATTCAATAATTCTCATATCAGACATTTACCAATAGGCGAAGCTCTTTCTGTGCAAAAGGTAGAGTAGTAGTGTGCGGATGAATTCATCATGAATAATTTATACACACGTTACTTATTCAATGTCATTCTAAGCATAACGATACAAGGCAGTTACTACCCTTAGCTTCATGATTGTGTATAATTTGAATAACTCAGATTGTGGGTGCAATAACTATGACTGGCATTTCTTGCATGCACTTGTACCTGGCAGTCTAAAGTCTTAATTTATGGCAATGGTTAGTAAGTGTTTCTGATGTGTCATTGCTATGTTAAATTATATTTCAATTAAATTACATTTTAACGTTTGTCCTGTTGTTTGTTTCAGGTTAATCTTTGACAGATTTGGCGATACTTGGCTCATCAAGAAGATAGGACCCAATGAGTTTGACCTGCCACAAAGCGTTATAGACATCATATACTCCCAAACTCTCTGCTGGTGTGTGTGTACTTCTTCAATAACTACATTTTTATATTTACTGTACCAAATATTTTTTTAATAACTGTAACTTACCAGTCCCAATGTGTTGAACTTTCTTCACTTAAATAGTCACTTTTGTAACAATGGATGAATGTTATGTTGTGTGTGTGCGTGTGTGCGTGTGTTTAAATCAATGATGCTTGTAATATCATGTTCATAAAGGCAATAGTGACTGTTGTGCAATGTCGTAGGTTTTATAAACGTTCATTTTGTTTTCAGGTTGGGGATGTTTTTCAGCCCTCTAATCCCACTAATGACTTTCATCAAATGCTTCATTTTCTTCTACCTTCGAAAGGTGAGAAATATATTTTTTATGGTTTTAGCTGATTATTGGTGTAGTGTTCTTTTTTGCTTCTCAATTTTTGTAATGTTTAACTATTTAGCTTGTCATTGATGTAGTGTTGTAGTTTTGAGCTGCTCATGATCGAGTATCTAGTTTTTTTTGCTAATCATTGGTGTAGTCTGGGACCAATAACAAATCCATAATCCTACTCCCAGCTGTAGTGTTATAGTTTTAAGCTGCTCATTTATGTACCATAGTATTTAAAGAGACTCGACACCAGATGGTCCAAAAATTGGCAAATAAAGTATTTCCTCAAAAGAAGCCTAGAATTGTCAATGGGAGCCAGTAGGAGGCTGATAAAACATCATTCTACAGGATTAAAAAAATAAATGCAACAATCATATTGTTGTCTCATCTGTGTTTCCCTGTTAAAAATGGCATAATGGTTCCAAGTTTAAACAATATTTGTTTATGAGTACAGATAGATATAAAGTCACTATTTTGAAAATTGACTGGGATTCACGTGGTAGGCAACCCCAGTCTATTTTGAATTGGATGAATACGCAAAAACTGTGAAAGATGCATGTATCGTGAGTAATGTGATAAATCAGTAAGATTCAATGTGTTGAACACAACAATATCAATTTTATGTAAGCTTTTGTCAATTTTCTTATTTTCTTGCAATTGTATCATCTGGTGTCTAGTCCCTTTAAGCTCTAACCTTCTCATAGATGTAATGTAAAGGGTGTAGCATTCAAGTATTAAGCTGTTCATTAGTGTAAAGATAAAGGTCTTTGTATTGGTGTTATGTTAAAGGTCTTAGCTGCTCAGATATGTTATGTTAAAGGTCTTAGCTGCTCAGTGGTGTAAAGGTCTGAGCTGCTCAGTGGTGTAATGTTAAAGGGCTTAGCTGTACATCGGTGTTATGTAAAGGTCTTAGCTGCTCAGAGGTGTAATGTTAAAGGTCTTAATTGCTCAGTGGTGTTATGTTAAGGGTCTAAGCTGCTAAGTGGTATAATGTTAATTTGTTAAAGGTCTTAGCTGCTAAGTGGTGTAATGTTTAAGGTCTAAGCTGCTCAGTGGTGTAATAATAAAGGTCTAAGCTGCTCAGTGGTGTAATGTTAAAGGTCATAGCTGCTCATTGGTGTTATGTAAGGGTCTTAGCTGCACATTGGGGTAGTGTTGTGCATTATTTTGTGAACAGCTCTATATGTTGGTGTGCATATCATATTCCCCTTATTTTGATTTAGATAAAAAAAAAAATTAATTTGAGACTAGTCTTTGCTCAGTCAAGTATACAGTCTGGGGATGGAATCTGTTCCCAGTGCTTGCTACACTCTGAGCATTGAGCAAAGATGACTCACAAGCATTACATGCTATTGATGAGAATTTTTTTTTTATCTTAAACAGAAATACAGTTCATGTACGTTCAAGGCCTTATACAATTAATACAAACCAAGTAACATGAATATGGTGATGACATTATGTGTGGTAAAAATGCTATTGGTTCTTTCAGTGGGCTTTGATGTATTTGAATGCAAAGGTAATTCTGAAGTGCATGGTGCTTTCTTGTCTAAATGCAACACTTGGTGTTAGCGTCACTCCTGGTTTTTTTATTCTAAAGTCATACAGACCAATTCTTGTTCTCATTATACCTTATTTATGGCAAATGAAGTTTGAGGCGGTGTATTGGAGTCACCTTGTGGTCGGTTTGTTGGTCCCTAGCAATTGTCTTTGTCGGGAGCATAACTTAAAAAAATACTTGTTGGAATTTAATATAACTTCATACAAAGCTAAAGCACAATGAAAAGAAGTGCACATAACAAGGACAATAACCCTATTTCAGCTTATTTCAGAGTGTTTGCCCTTTGATACTTTCCTTGTCTAACTTGAAAACTACAAGTTTAAATTTTATAAACTTTATACAATTGTTTAGCGCATTGAGAGGAAGTACAGTGTACAAGAATCATAACTCTACTACAGCTGATTACAGAGTGATTGCCCTTTGTTACTTTTTTTTGTAAGGAGCATGACATGAAAACTACCTGTTGGAATTTAATTAAACTTCATACAATGGTAACACAAAATGTCAGGAAGTGCAATGAACAAGAACCATAACTCTATTTCAGCTACTTACAGAGCTATTGCCTTTGCTAATTTTTCTTGTCTGGAGCATAACTTGAAAACTATGAGATGGAATTAAATTAAACTTCATACAATGGTAAAGCACAAAGAGAGGAGTCCAGTTTATAAGAGCCATAGCTGTATCCATGGCCTTACAGATTTTATGTGGGATTTCTAAAATAATCCCCAAAGGGTGTTTGGGGGTATAAATCAAATTCAGTGATAGCTCTAGTTAAATATTTGTAATGAATGTATCCTATCAATACAACTTCTGTTCTAAAGATTTCAATTATCACTGCTACAATTCACATGAATCACAAAACTTGCTTTCCACACTATTAAGGTTTTCATAAATTATGCATGAGTTGGTATTTCAAAATTACATGGGAAGGATCTTTGCTGTCGCTTTCTCTGTTAAGAAGATTATCATTAATGATAATTTAAATGTACTTACACAATAACATCTACATGTACATCTTAAATTTATTCAACCAACTGTTGAACGTCATTCACTTGCAAAACATACCCCTGTAATAGACCTATTGTCTTATTAAGCAAATTTAAGATTTTTCAATGTGTCTTTCCACCAATGCATGGCAAAGTGGTTCAATCATGTATCACAGCTGTACATAGCTTGGTCATATAATTTTATTTAATGGAAGAATCTATATCTATTTCAGTGGTCGTTGCTGTCCCACTGCGCCCAAACAGAGAACACGTACCGCACATCACGCTCACACTCCCTTTTCATGTTTGTTTTGCTTCTATCCTTTGTGTTCGCATTCGCCCCAATAGGATATATGATCAGCAGGTGAGAAACATTTCAAATATCAGGAATATTTTCATTTGTAGTGTGCGTTTCTGTTACTTCACATGTTCTGAAGCAGTATTTATAACAAATAAATTGAAATGTTTAAATGAAAGGCTATTTATTTTATCAAACAACATTTACACAGTATCTGACGGTTTTCTTTTTGAAAATTTAAGGCATTTTTTAAGATAGAGTCTTCAACAACATATGAGCCATTGTCTTTACTGCATTTTGCATTTAATGTAATAAATGTAGTAGAAAGCTACTTTTTTGTGTGCTTACATTGAAGTCCATATGTCTTAATCTGATAATGTAAGCAATACACTTCCACCTTCCAGTATGACCCCGAGTCAGAGTTGTGGACCTTTCCGGGTGTATAGTTCCACAAACTACACAATGTTCACTGCATTGTCTAACGAAGTGGAGACATGGCCAGGGACTCTAACCAAATTTATCTTCTTTCTCGGCTCATCTGGATTCTTCATCCCTGCCATTATTCTACTTGGGTAGGGTGATTTTCTTTGTGACACTTCATTTTTATTTTTTCCCATTTGATGAGACAATCACTTATATATGAGCCGTGTCGCGCGATTTAGGGCCTTCGGACATATTTTCACTATTACAATGTTTTAAGGTATTTGAATGGCATGATATTTCAGAAAGATATTCTGAGAATTTCATGATGATATCACTTAAATTGCGTAAGTTACATGTTTACAAGTGAGACCATGTATTGCGCATTTTGAATGCTAAATTTGACGTCATTCAAATGACGTCGTAACGAAAGTGCATTATTCAAATATGTGCAAAATTATCGTATCAACATTAAAACTAGCTGATGATTTAAATTATTTTCTTATTACAGAATCTTTAAAGAACAAAAATTAAGATAAAAATAATGAATCATTTTTGTATTTTTAATACATTTGGCCGTTTTAAACACAGACTATCAACCCAGTCAAAATATGTCGGGACAAAATCCATGGTTGCCATGGAAACATAATTAACCAATGGTCATAAATTGTCGAAAAATGATGCACCAATGACAAACCTTAGAGAGAAAGAAGCCGGGAAGAAATTGATTTACATAGGAAAAATCATTATTTTTGGCATTTTTTATTAATGATTATTTCATTTGTAATAATTATGTCCGAAGGCCCAAAATCGGGCGATGCGGCTCATATAACACTTCCTTCCTAGAAGGGTCAATATCTAAAAAAGTAAAGGAATTATTTTTAGGAAATTTGTTAGGATACCAGTGTTTGAACTTGTTGAAAAGATATGTGTATAATATGATGATTGGTAACATATCGTATATGTCTGCAACCAATGACTGTAGCTGTTATTTACATTGTTACAGGTTACTGATGTACTACTTTTGGTTACTAAGCCAAGGCTACAAACACAGAGAAAAGATCCTTAGCGAGCAATTGAAACTAGTAAGTAAACCTCTGATTGTCCGTAAGAACATGTACTGAATATTTTTTATTAATAATCTTTGCTCAATTACAAAAGTGGTTTACAAAAGCATTTTATATTATGATTCTTCTACCAATTCTACACAGAGAATTAAATAACTGAACGTACAAATATGTTCTGAAAATAGATAACGTCGGAAGAATCGTAAAATTGACGTTGATGTCACATGTGCATATTTTATTTTACAGGTTTCCAAAGATAAACAGTTTTTACTGAACAGAGTCAATGAAGTTTTAGTTAGTTCCACATAGCAGCAGTGCACACAGAATCCATAGTGTATTACCTTAAGTGCTGAAATGAACAACCATAATTGTCTATTGCAATTTAACCTAGGATTAGTGCCGAGAAGAAATGAACTCTAAAGTTATGAAAAACAAGTTTTGCAAAATAATGTGCCTCTATGGTTAGTGCCAAGAAAAAATGAACTAATAATGAAAATAATGACAATCAAGTTTTGCAAAATAATGTGCCAAGAGTTTTAGCTCCAGCAGGTTTTGCACAATTGTAAAGACATTAACTACTGTTCAAACGTTTGGAAGTGAAAGTGTTGATATAGCAGAGGATTTATGCATACATTCTGTGATTACTTTATACATGTACATGTTTGTGTTTTTTCAACTGCCGCTCAATTATTCTTTGCCTTATGTTTGGTGTAGATAGCTGCTGTATTTGATGTCTTTCTATACAATAGCACATTGTCTGGGACAGTATTATTCAGGAAATTGGCATTCAGAAATGTTCAGACACAGCCTTCCAGTCTTATACAGAACAACCTGTTTATTGTTTTTACCTCTTTTATCACCTTCAATGCCAATGCTCATTCTGTTTTAAAATAGCTGATGGTATTCCTTTTAAGTTCCCGGAGGTTAGGCCAATTAAAATCGCACTGTCTGCTCATCCTGTTTTGGCATGTCAGGGCTTTAACTTAGTGTTAAACAGTTGGATTTTGAAATTAACCTGGCTCAGATGTTCAACAAACAAGGCAACATGTTGTAGGCAAGACCCATGTCCCTACCTTGATGGTCAATGTCACACCCTAAGGTTAATTATAACAGAATGCTCCATATATGCACATAGCAAATAGGGGGTTGTGTCAGAGCAGTAACTTTGTCATGCAAGGGGGGATATTGTATAATATGCCATGTTCAGCAGACAAAGGTGACATTGTAAGATGCAGGTTCATTGCTCTGGATGTGTGACTTGCAAATCCCTGGTCCTTACCTCATAGTTCATTGCTCCCCCACACTTGAAGTCAACAAGCATGGGGTCTTACATACATGCTTATTAACTATGTAAGCACTTTCTGGATGTATTATTTGATTGATTTGATACTTAATTTGGCCATCATTGTTTTTGATAAATGATGTACATACCAATAATTGCGAGACTGAGACCTTCTGATTTACACTTACATGAAAATGTGCACCTCTTAAGACTTGAGCTTATATTATAAGCTAAAAGTAGCTAACTTTCTGAAATCAACTGATATAGATTATAAACTGGTGTCTGTCAAAGTCTACAAAATTCTCAATGATTTTATATGCTGACTGTAACATAAACTTATACACACAAATATAATTAAACCTATTTTTATTCTAAATGAAGACATGTTTGTCTAAATTTTGTTTCCTTTTCCTATATGTTTGTATTGTGCAATATACTAGTATGTACAACTCCCAACAGATAAATACCAGTGGTGTTTCATGGGATTAATCAGCTAAGGAGTTTATATATAGTACCGTAATATAATGTTTGGCAACATTATTCATTTACAAAATGATTCAACACTGAAATATATATTTTAAGTTGTTTTCTTTATAGGTCTGTTCACTTGTGATTTTTTTATTATTTACAAATCGGATGATTTCCACTTTCCAGCAGTTTTTTTCAAAATGTTAAGCTTATTTACAATATGCCTTTATAGATATCATGTGTTACAATGAAAGTGCAGTTGTCTGGATATACTCATGTAAATCTATATTTTACTCATGTCTTCCATCCATTTCTAGCATATGTTTTTTCTTGTGCATATGTGTTTAAGTTTTATTTACTCAAGTAATTGCTTTCCCTATTTGATATTATGGATATTATATATAACAATTACAATAATAAGAAACTCAGTTCTGTCTGAACTATGCAACTTTTAGCATATGGTCATAGGAAATGGTCTGTTATTAGTATAAAGTTTATTGGTATATAAAGGCATTTTATTTTATGTTATTATCTGAAAGCTTATGTGAACCTGTTGGTTACTTTTGACTGTAATTTATACAAATATAGAATGTTATGTTACTTTGAACAATGTTGAATTGTTCATTGTTTTTATATATAATAAAGGACAATCTCATAGAAATGTTAAAACTTTGTTTTGTTTTTCCAATATTCCTTTTTAATTCCCCACCACGGGGTGGGGAGGGGATAATAGAAATGCACTTCGTCCGTCTGTCAATCCGTCCGTCTGGCTGTAACATTTTGTGTCCGGGCTATAACTTACTTTATTATTATGCCCCCCTTCGAAGAAGAAGGGTTTATATATATATATATATATATATCGCTTTGCACAGGCATGTCGGTCCAAAGCTTGTCCGAGTGATAACTCAACAATTCCTGGTCGTATGGTCATCAAACTTGACATGAAGGCTGGGCCTGACCAGTTGATGACCCCTATTGATTTTAGGGCTCATCGGGTCAAAGGTCAAGGTCACAGTGACCTTTAATGGTAAAATAATTTTAAAGCTTGCCTGAGTGATAACCCATCAATGCCTAGACCTATGGTCATCAAACTTGATATGGAAGTTGGGCCTGACCAGGAGATGACCCCTATTGATTTTAGGGCTCATTGGGTCAAAGGTCAAGGTCACAGTGACCTTTAATGGTAAAATAATTTTAAATCTTGTCCGAGTGATAACTCATCAATGCCTAGACCTATGGTCATCAAACTTGATATGGAAGTTGGGCCTGACCAGGAGATGACCCCTATTGGCCAAAGGTCAAGGTCACAGTGACCTTGAATGGTAAAAGGTTGTCCAAGTGATAACTCAACAATGCCTGCACCCATGGCCCTCATAATTGAATTGGAGGTTGGGCCTGACCAGTACATGATCCCTATTGTATTTGGGGGCCATCGGGCCAAAGGTCAAGGTAACATTGACCTTGAATGGTAAAAGGTTGTTCATGTGATAACTTGACAATACCTGCACCCCTCAAACTTGACTTGGAGGTTGGGCCTGACCAGTAGCTGACCCCTGTTGTTTTTGGGGCTCATCGGGTCAAAGGTCACAGTGACCTTGAATGGTAAAAGGTTGTCCGAGTGATGTCTCGACAATGCCTGCACCCATGGCCCTCAAACTTGACTTGGAGGTTGGGCCTGACCAGTAGATCGAGGGGTGAAAGCGAAAAGGTTCTATCTGCTTCTTTATTTAATGTCACTTAGAACCTTTTCGCTTTCACCCCTCGAGATGACCCCTATTGTTTTGGGGGGTCTTCGGGCCAAAGGTCAAGGTCACAGTAACCTTGAATGGTAAAAGGTTGTCCGAGTGATAACTCAACAATGCCTGCACCCATGGCCCTCAAACTTGACTTGGAGATTGGGCCTGACCAGTAGATGACCCCTATTGATTTTAGGGGTCAAGGTCACAGTGACCTTGAAAGCAAACTTGACAATTCCTGGACCTTTTGTCATCAAACTTGACATGAAGGTTGGGCCTGACCAGTAGATGACTTTGGGGGTCATCGGGCCAAGGTCAAGATCACAGTAACCTTTAACACAAAAAAGTTAACAAATCTTCTCCCAGTGATATCTCAAGAATGCCTGAATCTATGAGCATCAACCAGTCAGGTTGCGAGAAAAACAAAATATACTAAAAAAACAACCTCGGGGGATATAGCCGTCCTTTGGACTGCCTTGTTAGTATTCAAAATGATGTTCTTGTCAAACTCATCAGAAACGAATAATCTAAGGTACCCTATGGTATCCTTTAATATGTTTGTGTCATATGAAAGGAATTATTCCCAAGGGATAGCATATGTACATGTAAACATTATACTGATAAAAAAATAGTGAGCGCATATTCATGTCCGGTACATAAGAACTTCGTTAACTCAAAGTTACTTGCCCACATCAAATCTGCACATAACGCATTTTCCCGCCGCGTACATGACCGCTAATGTCAAGGACAGACATGAATAGAAATATCGAACTGAACAGGAAATAAACATAGCGACATGTGAAATATTTATTCCATAATGGATGAAAACGTGATATCAGTGTTGGGACTGGTTAGTCGGACAAAAAACAGACGTGGCGCTCAAGTGGAAAGTCAAACTCCTCCATTGTCTCGTCTGCAATCTCGGCACGTGACTGCCTAGACTGATCCTCGTTCTGAGATGTGTCGTCTGCATGTTTTTCGAGATTTTTGATTTTCTTAGTTGATATTGCCCGTTTTTGTAGGACGGATAACTGCTGCTGTTTCTGCGCCTGCTGCTGCTGGGCAGATTCCGTTTGAATGGGACCTTGAAACCTTTCCGCGACTTTCTTCATACGGTTTGCCGGTGGCGGTTTACGTGGAGAGGTTTTGGGTTTTGTAACCATCTTAGTGAACAAGGACATGAAGCCGGGCTGGTCCTGTTTTCGGTTCTGCACACCCCGTAGGCGGTTAAGGGCGATGTTGCCAGCCCGGCGGTCATGAATCTCTTTCATGATACGGTTGTTCTTCTCAACCGGCGTCAGCTCCACAAACGACAAGGCGTGGTATACCGCAACCTGGGGAATATAGAATGTGTTATAAAGATCATCTTACATATCCAATACATATTTTGAAAAATTTAATTTTTCATGATTAAGATTTTTTTCAATTTAGCAATGGCGTAGCCTGTGGCTAATCGTATTGTCATGCATGGAAATTTGAAATTTTAATAATGCAAATATTGTCAAGCATAAACATCTAATATCCTTTTTAAAGATGCACTCTTACTCCCAAATAAGATTTACCACAATTTATACAATTATTTTAATTTACCAAAGAAGATGAATAAATGTCGAAAGCAATGCTTTTTATGAAGGATGCCGTATTTAATTTGAAAGAAAGGTGCTGAAAACACGTCGGTATTTTTACCTTACGAGACGATAGTAGATAACAGTAAATTATTTAGCCTTCACCAATCATTTAATATTTTTGCGTTTCCAGCCATAGAATACACGGTTACAATCTTGTTATCGGTAATTAATATTTTTCATAAATGCATTATTTAGTAAGTAGTTAAAGGTTTATCAGTCAAAATAATTGTCTGTAATACATGCGTATGTATTGATTTTGAATAAGAGTGTCACTTTAAATACCATACCGATCCAGGGGTCTCTATGAACTTGGGAAGCTTAGGTGCCATCCGGTGCCGGGTGGTCCGCTTGTATGACTTGCCCAGGATATCACTGGTCACAAAGTCTCCGTCCCCGTGATCCGATTCATCCCTCGCCTCGGCAGTGGGTTGCAGGTGGTCAAACTGCTTTTTGAGACGCTTGAAGCCCCTTTCGCGCAGGATGGATATAGCACTCTGCCACCGGGGCGTCTTCCCGCCATGCATTACCTTCAGCGTCCGTGCAGACCCCGTTCGTTTGATATCGTTGGGAATCTGTGTGTACATTTTTTTTTGATTAGCTCAATGACCAAAAAATAGTGATTACTGGCTGACCTTTCTTCGCACAGAAATAGAGTTTGACTTGAATAACTCGAGAAATTTTGAATATTTTCGAATGATGTTTCACAGGGAGAAAGTGAGGCCATCCTCTGATCTTAAACATATTACTCACCGAGTTAGCACCGAAAGGTATATTTCACGAATACCGTTGCCACGAGTGAAATAATAACCTTTGGTGTCTCGAGGTGAAATATATTGCAACCTTATACACTGAAACCATCTTTTAGTCTTTTTATTAATACAAGTGGCGTTAAAAGAAATTTCATTTTATTAGAAAAACGAACTACAATATATGCTGACTGAATAGGTAAATTAGTGGAATGCAAGCTTTTTTTCATCTTATTGTTTCGAGACAACAAATAATTTTTACATGCATACCTTTAAAAATCACCTTTCACGGATAACCTATTTGAAATATTTTACTGGTTTTAAATTTTAGCCCGTTCTGCTTAAATATCAACATAATAAAATATATCGAATTGATATTTCACTGTTTGAAACACTGGAATATCATTTTGGTTTTACTGATAAATCTCTATAAACCATCGAAAAGCGTGTATGTATCAATATTTTATATTTTATAAATAAAAAAGTTGCTCTGTTTAAACAGTACTTTCATGAAGGGTAAAAATATCGATATTCCACGCTGAAAAATTACTGGGCAATTTTAACCAGGTGCAATTTCAATAATACTGATTAACGGCTAGTTTTTAGAGAAAAATATTTTTTTTCTATTAAGTTTTCGATGATAATTGATGCATTCTGATATTAAACGGTAGAATGCATTGTTTCTTTCATCTTGGAAAGAATGCTTGCATTTCAATGATTAACCTATTCAGTAACATTTATGGCAATATTGACCTGCGCCAGAAAGTATTCGTTATCCACGACTTTTGGGAGAGATTTCCATGCCTGACCACCGAACGTGCCGATGTACTGACCATTGATCGTCCACATCCGGACGGAACAGTCCCTGCTTGCTGTAATGAGAATTTGGCGGTGGCTCACATACTCAACACTGTGAATACAACTCGTGTGCGCCCGGAAGGAGTTGACGAGCGGTGGGTAGCGGAGCGTGCGACCCGGCTCACTAGATGCGGGAGGAGGACGGTTGGCGAACACATTCTTCAAGTGATCAGGAACGGTATAAAACTGCTTCTCGCCCTCGTAGTTTTCCACTCTGTAAAATGTAAAAGACTTTCTTAGATAGTCAATACGCTCTCTCTTCTCTTTCATATTTATGTTCTTTGAAATGCAGAAGTCCATGATATCCCAAACTTTAACGTAGCCCTGGGTGTCGCCTGTGACCAAGAAAGTCTCGGCAGCGTCACACTTGATGGCAAGGACGCTTTCTCCGAACTGATGGGCGGCGTTAAACTGGCCAAGAAGCCCGCCCTCGTGGTGCATTGACCAGAACCGGATCCAGCCCTCGGCGCCACTCGTCACGATGATGGCCGTGTCCTTGTGTAGCGGCTCCCGGCTTTCCAGAAATAGTATTTTCTCCACAGCGGACTCGTAGTGTTTACATAATGTGTCGTACTCGGTTCTAGTGTGTACTGTCTTTTCTTTGGTGCTGAACACTTTGGAATCCAGAGCGTCTAAAAGAGGGTGCTCACACACTTCATCTTCGTCTCGTTGATGACCCTGAAGGCTTGCTAGCATACCAAAAGTGCGCGTTATTTTAGCTTTACGCTTCTTCCACTGTTTCGAATGGGTCACATCCATCTGTGATTCGTCACTGCTGGTTGATTTCGGTTGCGATTTTGCTGAAGAATTTACCAGGTTGCCATGGTGTCGCGGTGCACACTCCGTCACCGGTTTGACGCTGTTGAACGCGTTCAGACGACAGTAAACCTGACCAGTGTCACGTGACCAGATCACTACGTCCCCGTCGTAGCCGCCAGTCGCGATGAGGTTGGGTGGAAAGTGCGCGATACACAGGATGTCCTCCTTGTGACGCATTTTCCAGCTTTTTCGGTGGTCCTCGCTGGCACCGTCAATGTAGATGTGTACGATTTTCCCCCAACCGCTGGTGTATATACTATGTGCGGTGCATGCAACTCCAGTCACCGCTGAGCCGTCGGGGAGTTCGAAGTCCTGCATTCGCAAGCCATTGTTAAAATTCCACACGTGCACAGTTCCGTTTCTTGCGCCAGTTACCAGCCGTCGACCATTGTAGTCAAAACACAGAGCAGTTATCTCCACCGGAACCTCTACTCCCCTCTGCACGCAGCTGTGTGCGTTCACGAATTGCATAAGCTTGTCCCCCGTGTCTGTGTCCCATACGCTTACCACAGACTCCTGACATGCGCTCACCGTGGAGCCGAACACATGACTGTAGAGCGCGGCCACCACGGGCTTGTTGTGGGACATGATATCCGCGCACTTCTCTTCATCATCGCGCTTCTCCAGCATCACTATCTGGTTCGCTGCCAGCAGCGTCGTCGGTATCACCGGGTTGAAATACACCGCCGATATTGGGAGGGGATCAAACTTGATCATGCGACCGCTGATTTGTTGAAGGCAAGTTTGGTCCCGTAGGTCATACACCCTGAGTGATCGCCCTTTGTCGATGCTTATAACTTGGTTCTTGGAATCATAGATGATGACGTGGTTTACCGGTTTAGTGTGACCCTTTAAGAGAACGATGGCCTTGTTGTTTACGTACGGGTTCCACACTCTCAGCAAGTAGTCCATGCCGCCCGTCACTATAATGTTCAGTGTCTGGGAGTAGTCAAAACTGAGGATACCTTTATTCACCTTAAAGTACACGTGCGATTTCTTGCCATTAAAGTCCCCGAAAAACAGCGCAGTCTGGGGGCACTGACATGAAGACAGAAAACAGTTGATATCAGGGAGATATTGCACTTTGTTTACCCAATCATTGTGTATGTTGCTCTTTTTCTGTGCCTTTACGCCAAACGAGAATCCTCGGAGCACTTCCGGAAAAATGATACGCTTACATGTGTTCTTTTTGCCGTTCACGGTCCCAAATGGCCCACCACGCAGAGACGAGTCGAACATTAGACAAAATACACTGCCAGATTGGTCGCCCAGCAGCAATAATGCATTGTTCATGTCTTCGAAGTCAACCCAGTAGTCCATGGCAGTAATGCAGCTTTCGAAACCAGTCAAATAGTAGCGCATTGTAAACTTTTTGCCAGACAAATCAAATATGGTGATATCGCGATCGGTAGAAGTGATAGCTAGCATGTTCACATTATACATCGCGACCATATCAGTGAACCAGGGCTGCGTGTTTCTGTTTGTGTAATGGTTGGCATTGTAGTATTTCAAGTTCCGCATCCCGAGAGTCCAAAGGCCAAGTGTACCTTCTTTGCTTAAGGTCATGTATTTGCCAACTTTCAGGTCTACTGAACCACTTTTGGATCCACTTTTTCTAACGGCTGGATAAAACAAGATTTTAACAATGGTATCGCGATGTCTGCTATCGATGTCTTGGATTTCATTAGGAAATGGTTTCTCTCGCAACATTTCTAACATGCGCGTCTTTTCTTTATATTCAAGTAAATTATAGGTCACATATTCCTCCCAATCCACAGCACCGTCGCAGTTTGCGTCAACTTTCATGAACAGCAGTTCAATTTCGTCCTTTGTGCTGTGGCGACCAACAGTATTGCGCATAGCGGCTTCAAACTCGTCAATCGTCAAACCAGTTTCTTCTTCCTCCTCTTTGGCATCAAATATTTTTTGAAGTTTTCTTAAAAGTTTTTCATCATCAACCTGTTCGGGTGTTTCTATTCTTTCCTGTAGTTTCTGAAGCGCAATCAGATCACGGCGCCCGAATCCCAGAGGCGCTCTGCTAGTTCTTCGCTGTGGCTGTATTGTATTCGAAGGCATCTTCTGCTTTTCCCCGAAATCATCGACAGCTCTGACAAAGGACACAGGTTGGATGGACCTGGAAACCCGCCTCTCGTGTGCGCCTTTCAACATTTGTTTTTGATATTATAGCATAAAATATGGAGTAATAATTAACTGCAATTGTTTTTGGAAATGAATGTGTCCCGTTTTACGTAGGGCGCCATTTTATTTGATGACAAACAAACGACGTCAGAATCCCAACGTCAGAATATTTTGCGCTATTTTTTCAAATGCAACATTCTTCTTCGATTTCCTACGCAGAGATCTCCTTGGACGAGCAGAGGGGATCGATTGATTGATTGACTGATTAATCGATCGATCGATTGATTGATAAATTCATTGATTGATTTACAAATCATATAAATTATAAATTGAATTATCTATTGATCAGTGTTTTATTTATTGATTGATTGCAATATTGCATACATGAATAAATGAATTAATGTATTGCTGAATCGACCTATCACTCAATTCACCAATCATTCAAAAGCCAGTCATGCAATATATTTAAGTCGATGACGACAAAAGTTTTCGATATTAAAGTCAACCGTTCAAAATGGCGACCAAGGAAGAAGATTTGACGTTAGAGAATTGTTTAAGTATGTCCTTTGAAGGAATTTTACTTTCACGACAACCTCTGATTCGAGACGAATAAATTTATTTTCTTAATTCTGAATAAATGACAATTGCTTTTTAAATATCTATTTACTGATATAGAAATCCAACTCCAACAGTACCCCAGTTTTCCCCACCCACTAGATAGCCAGATACTGAGATAAAGCTTTACTCCAAATACCAATTGTGCGTGGACGTTTTTTATGGCAAAGCATTCGTTTGGAGATAAAAAGGATCCCGTTTATTTAGACTAGATAGATAAATTGAGTGTTATTTGTGTTAAAAAATGAAGCCTTATTTAGCTTATTTATTTACAGTTTAATAAGGGATTCCAAATCAGGGGTAGTTCCGAATCAGTCGTTTAAATTTACCTGAAAATATCTGAGAATGACCTGCATATGAAGATTTTTCTTACATATATATTGTGTTTGACGCTTTGTTATTGCTTACAACAATTTTAGAACGTGTCCTCATCAAAACTACCTTTGTGTACATGTTTACAAATATGGCACATGGAACAATTTTACTGACGCACCGGTAATGGAAATGCGCTTTGGATGAAACAACATCAAATAAATAGGTAAATACTTGTTATTTTGGGTTTTAACATAAGATATTTAGTTTAACAGATGCTAGCACCCCACAAAAATATATTGAGAATACCGTAAATGACTGGGTATAAGACGATAGGGGGTATTAGACGCAGGGAAAAAAATCTGTGAAAAATCCGAGGAAAAAACTTTTAATCTATGTTTTTGGTTAAAAGACGCATAGAAAAAATGTCAAAATCGTCCGGCATTTTCAGCCACCATGTTTGTTGACAGTGACAAAAAAAATATTTTTCGTGAAAATGGCGATGGTTATCTTTAAAACCATACAACCATTCTGTCGAGAATGAAAAGTTATGTTATGCAAAAAATATTTTGACAGTGCCCAACTTTATTTTTTATATGTAAGTTTGATTATTGTTTAATTCAATTTATTATTCAAAATAATATTGAATACCGTAATTCACAAGAGTTCGGACACCATAAATTAATTATTTTTTTCGCTCTCCGAATACATAGAAAATTATCATTTTTACATTTTATTTACATGTTTGTTTAACCTGCCTTTTTTCTTCATGTTTGGTTTTTACCACTCATTAATTTATCCGTAGTAATCAATGGTCATAAACTTATTTATTACACCTATAAGTGTAAATCCTTCATGAAGTTAATTAAAACACCATTTTATACATGCACTGAACTGAATAAACACATTCTATCGGCTTCAGATCAAAGAGTCACACTGTGTGACGTCACATAACTTACAGTTATACCCACGAGGATCTCGTGGAGAGCATGGACATTGCTATGCAGGATTAATGTACGATTATTGCTTCATATAGTCTATAAGTGTGGTACAAGTTTGAAAGCTTATTGGCAGATCGTTTTACAAACATGCCATGTCGATGTTTTCTTAATCCCTTGATTGCCCTTGTTGTTTTTTTAATCCTCAAATAAATATATCACACTTCCTTTTCAACAGGCAATAAATCGTTTAGGATGGGTAGTAACTAATTAAATTGTCACAGTGGTGTATACGGTTAGGTAATCTAGCCAGGCATTGTAAAGATAAAAATCAATAATCTTCGTCTGTGAAACTTGGTAACTATGAAAGTTATGATTGATGTATTTGGGAAATAATTATGGGTGTCCAAATATTTAGAGTGTACGAACTCTTAGGTGAATTATCGAAAAATATTTTTGTTGAAATTATAAACGTCTTACGATATACCGTATCCTGATCTTCAAGTGCCGTTTTAACCCGTATATACTCGATCAATATGACGCGAGTACATCCCTTTCTACATAAATCTAAACAAACTCTCGGCTAGAAATTGACCTCAGAAAAAAAGTTCAAAAAATTGTTACTGGGTATTATACGCAGGCATTTTTTTTCATCAAAATCTGAGGGAAAAAAGTGCGTCTAATACCCAGTCATTTACGGTAAATATTGATTTTACATTGAAAATGAAAGTGGGTTATTGCGGGAATTCCGGGTCACATGTTGGGGGCTGTCTCAAAGTCTAGTGCATTGTACAGTGTACAGTAAAAAACTTTCTGGTAAACAATTCTGCATTCTTGTGTAAAAATATTTGTTGAAAACTCAACTTTCTACATAAAATCACTTTTTAGTTGCAAGTAAAATTCATAGTGAGTGGTTTAAAGCTGCACTCTCGCATGTATACCATTTTTACAACTTTTATTTTTTTATCTCAGAAAGAGCAAATTTTTGCATAAATATCTGCAAACCAATGATATAAGATTGCTGACAAAAAATCAGATTGTAGACTATTATATTTCCGTTCGAAAATTTATGTTTTATGGCTTAAACGCTTACTTAATACGGTTAACGGTTTAAGAAAAATGCATAAAACATCATTTTTTAACTTAAATATAAAAATCTGTGATCTGATTTTTTGTCAGCAGTCTTATATCACTAATTTCCAGGGGTGTTCGGAAAAATTGGCTCGTTCCAAGACAAAAAATAAGAAATAAGAAAAGTTGTCAAAACGTTCAATCTGTGAGAGTGCAGCTTTAAGAAGTTTGAACCAAAAATACTTGTCTGAAAATTAAATGATAGAAATCATGGCCTGAAGTTTACAAAACATTACTAAGCCATTGGTTCAGTATATAAATTTATGTTATAGTAAACTTGTTCATAAAATTTTAAATGTTGCTAGATCTTATACTTAATAGTAGAAGCAACTGATGGCCATGAGGTTGTGGGTTTGCAGGGGCAAACCTGGAAATTGGAAGTTAAGAGGGGTAGAACTTGTGGTTGCAAATTTGTAGCTCATTTTAGTTAGAAATCATCAGTGAGTATCTTGTAAGTTATTTAGTGTTTTCTTTTTACTTTATTTCTTAAAAACTTCGATGAGCTTAATCACCACATACAAGTACATTTACATACAATTCATTGACACAGTATGAAGTGTTTTACTAAAAGTGTGTTTTATTTCCAATTTCATGGTGAGAGGAACTGTGTATGCTGAAACATGTGGTGATCCAGTACCAAGTACATGTCAATGGCCAGAGCAAAATGAAGTTACATGGTGATGGTGTGGTGCTTCAATGTCAATACACTATCCAGCCAATGGCATCATGCTTTGATGAAACTGTTAAGAATTTGGAAGATACTGTTGCTGAAATGACATCTGGGAGTGCAATGAACCTTGTGATCAGAAATATAAACAGTTGGATTTACTTTGTATTGAAATTTTATCAGATAATGGGACAATTATACTTTTAGCTTTTCTTTTTTGAATTTTAAGAAAACAGTCGAGGAATTGTGATACCCTTGGCAGTTCAGATAAGATAACGTTTAAGATATTCAAATGAAACTTGGTACACATGTTTCAATAGCAACTTCATTGGGCAAAACTCCAGCTTAGAAAATGAGTGAGTAGTAATGCCCATTTTCTACTATTTTCTACACCATCATTATCTTATTCCATCATATCTCCATTTCATATATACCATGTGTGTTATCTTTATTTGTTACATATTCTTTTTATTTAATTTCTAGTCAGTGACTGGTACTGCATGTGTTAAAGGTATTAACAAAGCCAGTAGACACTGGTTTATATATTCCATGTATATTTTGTCACAATTTATTTTTGTTACTGGTCTGTGTTAAAGGTATTAACAAAAAATAAATATAGTTACAAAAGATATTTGTTACATTCAGCCCTACTTCAAATACATTAACAAGATTGATGGCAGAATCAATCATTTTGGATTTTCACTTGACCACCTGTCTGAAACCCCACATCCTTACTTTAACCCACCAGCCTTACTTTTTCATTTGACTAGGACAAACGATTATGTAAAATAAAGTTAAATATGACCAACCTTCATATTTATAAAAAAAAAAAAGTGCCTGTCAATGAGATACCGCAAGTTCATTATTTCTAACTAGCCTATTTTTTTCTAAATAAAATCCACCCAAACACCCAATTTAATTTTTCAAGTCCGCATGAGAATCAAAGAAAAAAATTCTTTGGCCTTTTCCATGTTTGTTTCGACATGTGTTTGACAGTTCAAGTTGATTTTGAAACGACCCCCAACTTCAGAGAACAGAAGATGCAGTGATTGGATAATACAGCCTAACATATCACGTGATCCTAAACACCTTCAATTGATTCGGAATTCCTACAACGAGTGTGTATATTTAGACAACAAGATATATGGACTTCAGAAGTCTCATCATAATTTGAAAGTAATAAAAATCTAGTCCATATATATGAGCTCCTGAACATGTATTGTTTCATTTAACTGACTATCCTAATATTTATACAGCACTGGATTTGTCCTTACTGATTCGGAATCCCTTAATGGACTGTATATACATCAATTATGTTCCCTTACTATATTTATTTATTTTATGCATTATGTCAAGTGTGATTAAAGTGTCATTTGATATGAACCATGCATTGTTCCAGCTAAGCCTAAATAGCAGGGGAGTGCTTTGCTGCTCTTCAGGCATCCTGCTGCCCATTTTTAAAATGCCCCACTGTGCCCTTTTGTTTGACAGAGCTGCCTTTGATGATTATGAAAGATGTTTGATATATATTGTCAAGCCAATTCAGAAATATGTATGAAAATAATAATTTTACATAATTTGGTACTTAAGTAAAGGCAATAGCTATGGTTTACATAAGAAACTATAAGTATTAAAAGTAGTTGCATAGTACACTGGAACTACTTTTTACTTAAAGTGTACTCATCATCAGTGTTTTAAATAAGAACCACATGCCAGCCAAAATGGACAGTTCAGATGGCAATTCGGCAGGTTAAAACTTGGGAAAAAATGTAAATTTTTAGTAGAATAATTTGTAGCTGGTTGTTTACTTCACTTCTTGAGACGGTTTAATCCAAACTTTGAAAACCCTGCCTTATGCTATTTGGTTAAGTTTATTGTACAGCTTGGTTTCACTGAATAAAGTGTAATGACGAAAGATTCAGACTGCTTACACATTTAAGTGCAAACTTACATGTATTTTACATGCACAAAATTCTTGATCCTAAATGCAGAACTTAATTGATTGAAAACACCAGACAGAGCTGACTTCCCTTCGCATTAACAAACACAGGAACAAACTATGATATTCCTCTCTATTTCAGATAATGCCACCAATCCAGCCCACAAGACAGAGGACTGGGATGCCATGGCCCAGTTTACAGAGCTTGTCAATAATGAGATCGAAGGACCACATTATGCTGTGCGGCTCCTTGCTCATAAGATACAGTCACCCATTGAAAGGGAAGCTCTGTATGCTCTGACAGTATGTACTTTTATATAATTATGGGAACATTTATAAATAATGGTTATCAGCCTTATTGTGCAGCTTTAATACTATATAGTATAGATCAGTTGTTAACCGTCTCTGTGGCCTAGTGGTTGAGCGTCCGCCTATGGAGCGGGAGGTCGTGGGTTCAATCCCTGGCAGCGTCATACCAAAAGATGCTAAAAGTTGGTACAAGTAGCTCCCTTGTCTGGCGCTCAGCATTTAAAGGGTAGTGCTTGGAGGGTAGTGCTTGGAAAAGTGTCGTACTCAGTACTGGTTTAACCCAGGAAAGTTGTACCCCGTGTATCGATGCTTTTCACCGAGCACGTAAAAGAACCAAGGGGTCTCTTTGAAAAAGAGCTATGGTATAGCACCCTGACTTCCATGTATCCCACCACTATCTCTTCAGCATGCTGTCACTTCAGCAAAAAACAAAGGACCCGTTCAATAAATCAATCGGCATTTAGAATAAGTGCTTGCACTTTCACGGGTTATCCTTGACCCAAGGTCTAAAGAGATACATACAAACATTGCTCCGGTTCACTTAAAGTAAGATTGTACATTCTAATAGCTGATTCATTTCCCTAAAAAATTGGGAATTGTTTGACGTATAACTTGTCTAATATTTCATTACAGGTTATTGAGCTGTGCATCAAGAACTGTGGCAGAAGGTTTCACAATGAGATCGGGAAATTCCGATTCCTGAATGAATTGATCAAGGTCATTTCTCCTAAGGTGAGTGTAAATCTGAATGTAGGTCAAGTCACATGAAGGGTGATAGAAAAGCAGAGTATTCTGGTAAGAAAATGATAGTGAAATTTGCTGTCATAAGTAAGACAGAAACATTTCACAGTCTATTTTCATGTTTTCAATGGTTTTGTGGGGGAAAGATACATGTACCGGTGCATGTATATTGGAGACATACAAAAATGCAGCTTTGAGAATACCTGTCATTGACATTTGGTCATAACATACATGCATGATGATAGAGCAAATATTCAAGTAATGTGCAAACCTAAGTAGCATGTACTCACATTCTTAAAATATTGTCATTTGTTGATTTCAGTATCTGGGCACGAAGACATCAGAGAGGGTTAAGACTAGGTGTATAGAGCTGATATACTGCTGGCACAAGGGTCTGCCCCACGAGCCCAAAATAGCAGAGGCCTATGTGATGCTTAAACAGCAGGGCATTGTCAAGGAAGACCCTAAACACATGGATGAGGTGAGTATTGAAATAACATTGTTTTACTAATTATTGGCTTGTAAAAGAAGTTTTCATTGTTCTTACTTAATAATTAATTCCTTGGCATTTTTCAATACATTAATGATTGAAGTAAGGTCTTTGTTGTAGTGCACATAGTGCAATGATAGTGTTGGTGGCACATATAATTGTAGGTCAGGTGTTCATAAAATTTTAGCAAAAATACCAAAAAAAATTCTGCAGGATATTTAAAAAAAATATTTCATGACATTTGATTAGTTCACTTACATACACAAACATACACACAGTCATGCTTTCACACTGGCACATACACCCTTGACCCGTCAGCACCACAGTCAATGATTGTATTTTCAGGTTCTTTATATTTTGCTTTTTTGGTGTGTCATTTAGGATCAAAAACTATGTCTCTGTAGCTTATCTTTTTGAAAAGCTGATGTATGCCCCTTGATTGTCAAGAAATGAAATGTTCACTCTGTGGATCTCTTGTATTTGATCTCCTCATTTATACAGGCTTCCCTGAGCTTGCCAAAACCACCTCCTGCTGAGGAAAGAAGAGCCCCATTCGAGGATGATGAAAAAGCAAAGGTAAGACTAGTTAAAACAAAGCAGTGCTGGTATTTGCGGAAAGTCCATCTACAATTCTGCTATATAAGAACAACAGCATAAGTTCCGCATAAGGTCTCACTGCCTCCTGATTTCTACAGTTATGTTAGAAGAAATGTCAAGCAGTTCAACTCTTCAATTATGGAAATTTCATGTATTATGAGCAAATATGTAATATAATTTTGTTGTTATTCTTCTGCATTATAGCCAGCTTTCTTATTTATAATAATATTGTGTGTTTCAGCTGCTCGCAAAGTTGCTGAAGAGTAAAAACCCGGATGATCTGCAAGCAGCCAACAGATTAATCAAAAACATGGTGAAACAGGTACCGACTCAGTGTAGATAACTTTCTCACAGGTCTACACTAGTCATAACTGTGATACATTAATTGTTTTGCTTTTATATTTCTATAATATATTTAGTCCACATTCAAAACATGTGTTTCATGACAACTATGATCAAAAGGCCTTTTAACAGTTATGTAATCTTTATGTAAAACTTTTGAGATTGATGACTAAGACCACATCGTCATCTTGTGCCTATTCTGGCTTCAGGACTCTGATCGTATAGAGCGTGTATCTCGGCGTATCAATGAGCTAGAGGCGATTCATTCCAATGTAAAGCTGCTCAATGAAATGGTCTCCTGCTACAGCCCCCAGTCTACAACCGAATCGGAGAAGGAAATGATGAAGGTATAGAAACTTGGCTCATATACTAGAAAATGGCAATAGTTAATAAGCTTACCAATATTAAGAGTCTTATTTGAGTGTATGGAGCTTTGTCTTTCCTACGGAGTGGGAGGTTGTGGGTTCGCTTTATACTTAGCATGTAAAAGAACAAAGGTGTCTCTTCGAAAAAAGCTAGGTCTCTTCTGCTGTCCTTTCAGCAAAAACAAAGGACCCCGTTGGAAAGAAGTGCTTGCATTTTCACGGGTTATCCTTGACTGCAAAGTCTAAAGATATACATACATAAACTTACTTGAAATGAAAGGAATGTTAAGGATATTATTAACTCCAGCAGTGGTATCTTGGAAATATGACATTTGGATCCACAAGCCATCTTTGAGTGAGAATGATCTTGTGGAATAGGTGTCTGCCTCTAGACCAGCAGGTTTGGGGTTTGTTCCCCCCATAGACATTATCTTAGCCTCTCAAAAGGCACACCAGTACTTGTTTCCAACCAGGAAACACCCTCAAAAGATGTTTATATAAGCTAACAGCTCTCTTCACAAGCTAAAGTACATCAGTACATGTATAAACAAAGACAACTTTCTCTACAACTTGATTTTTTTTTTATAACAAACCTGTCAATGTAGAATTCATCTTTAAAGCAAGTTCACCAAAATGCTTGTGCTTATTTTGACTTGTCTTTTAGTGCCCTACCAGTTTCCCTAGGAAAAACTGGTCTGTGCAATAACTCACAAACCTTTGTGTATGCAAGCTAGGTTAATTAAAGTTTGTGGATAGTGGCCCATAAGGAGATTATGACTGGATCTTTCATAACTCAAAAATAATAAAAGCTACACTCTTGAAAGTATGTAGAAAGAAGGCCATTAGGAAATAATGCTCATCTTCGGATAAAAATTTTGATTGCAAAGGCAACTAAAATAATGAAAATGCTAGATATATGAAACTGTACAAGTGGCCAATAAAGAAATCATGGAAATTATTTAAAATATTGTTACTATGGCAACAAAACCAGAAGGAGACTATTGTATTGCCACCAAAACTCAGAGACTTGTTAAAAATGCTTTCTTATTAAGGCAACTGAAATAAAACAAATAAAATACTCTTTTTTTATTTGCAGGAGTTGTATGAGTCTCTAGAGAAGTTGCGGCCCAAGTTGTTCCGTCTTGCTAGTGAGACGGAGGAGTGTGACACTGATGCTCTACGTATGTACTCTTGTGGTAATCATAAAGCAACATACGTAGGAATGTATGGAATATTTTGAATGGAAAGGAAAGTTTAGTTTGCTGGGCCAATAAAGATTCTTTAAATATACATGACATTTGTTTGGTGCAGTTTTGTACCTTTCAGGGAACAGCTTAAATCAAGTGCTTTTAACTATTGCAACATTATTGTTCTGTGTCACTTTGATGTGTAGGTATAAAACTCCAACATTCAAAAAACAAACAAACTGTCTAAATCTTAAACAGTTTGTTGACAGGTAGAGAGTAGAAAGAAATATTCTGTTGTCAAATAAGCCAAATTTTCCATGGTTTATGTTTTTCTTGTGCAGAAACTATCCTGAAGGCGAATGATGAAGTGTCCCTGATCATGGCTGACTACAAGAAGACTGTAGAGGGCATCACACAGAATGGACAGGGGGACAACCAGCGAGGTATGCAAGTGATACATATAAGTCAGATGAAAGCAGTTTGTAGAAGTTTTACAAACAAACACATAATGGCATACATGTGCATGTTGAAAAACATTTGGTTAGTTCATAATGTACAATAAATAAAGTAAAAGTGTTCTCTAAAAGGTCAGAATTCTTAAAACATCTTAAGTCAATTCTTAACTTGAGTCGATTTCCTTAAAATGTCCATATTAGAATTTAATGAAAAGTACAAGTGTTTTTAATATAAAAAATGAATATTACATGAAAAATAATGAAAATAAAATATTTTAGGTATTTTCCAGTTATTATATCACATGATTAGTGAGATACTCAACTAAAGAAAACAACTTAAGTTAGGAAATGACTTGAGATGTTTTATGAATAACAGCCAAGTTCTTTATCCTTTTCTGCATCTTATGTTTGAAATACTCATCTATGTTGTTTTGGGGAATTATGGCAGCTGATGTTTATTTTCAGAGGCCCTTATGAAAGCCACGGGCACAAGTCAGTATCATTTCATACATAACTTCCATTCATGTACTGCAGTCAAGTATAACTTCCCTTCTTACACATTAAGACAATCTTACAATGATTCAGAAACATTCATGCTTATTTGTATGTTAAAGTTTGAATATATTTTTTTGTTTTCCTTGTTTCATTCGTCTATTAATTTTCATTCTACATGCATGCAGTTATTTTAATAGAAGTCATTAGAAGTTAGTACCATCTATATTCCTACTTTCTGTTCGGTAATATTAAAACTGGTTTAGAATTTTGTTGAAGTCCATTTTTAGTTTTATTGACCCTAGTCTATTACTCATATTGACCATTATGTTCTGGACATTATACCTGGCTTTATACTTGTAGCACACAGGCAGAAACCATCACATGTAAGTCCACCCTCACCCACATATTATCACCACCCCCTGTCTCCCTACAGGTGGGGGCAGTTCCCTGGTGGACCTTGCCTTCGACCAGCCCCCAGCCTACACCGCCAACATGGCTGCCCAATCGTTCGGGGGCCTTGATGATGAGATGCTCCACCTAGGTACAGGTACATACGGCACTAACTCGACTTGTTACATGATATTTACAGGTGCTAGAGTTGGATTAGGCTTTGTGGAGATGGCTTTTGGAGAGTTATGTAGTGACTGTGTTGGATCCATTTACTTTAGCTAAAAGAATATGAAGAGAGATAGGTGGAACAGTATTATGTGGTAATTGAGCTGCAGATAAGATTTTTGGTCTAGTTCTATTTTAAGCCCTGATATTTTAAGCAAAGCTTCACTCTTAAAAGTTCAGTAGATTAATACCTTACTTACGGCTACAGGTACACATCCCGATCCATTAATAGGATGTATTGATTAAATGCGATGCATTTTGATACACGAAGGATTAAATCCCTTGCATTTTTTTAAAATAATTTTTAATGCTTGTATAAACATGCACCTTATCTGGAACTGTGATAATTTCCCTTGAGCATGAATGATGTATATTCAGTTGATAAAAAAAGTACAATTTTTGTACATTTAAAACATTAAAAAATATTTTATTTACCAAATGCATGTTTTACAGGAATTTATTTAATTTTCCAAGTTTGAAGGGTATGTAATGACAGTCCAAGATTTTCTTTATAAAAATGTTTTCTCTGTACTCAACTTTATTAAAAGTTTATTTTTGTTCTTCAAGCTGAATAAAATATTTCAAACTATTCAATGTGTTACCAGGTCTACGGTCTCCAAGTACCCCAGGAACTGGAACCACCCAGACCTCAGATAGTCTCTTGTCGGACCTAGACTCAATATTCACATCAGCTGCACCGACTCAACAAACAAATGTAAGTGGACATCATTTATTGACAGCTCCACTGCAACAACAAACAAATATATCTATCTATCTCTGTTTAATGTCAACTCCTCTTCCGAGTGTTACTGACATGTAATATAAGTGGACATCATTCATTGACAGCTCCGCTGCAACAAGAAATAAATGTAAGTCACTTCATCGGCCCAACAAATATAAAGGTTTGCTTGTTTGTTTTTGAATCCAAACATAGAAAGGGTCCATTCAATAGTGAATGTTGTTCTGGCTAGAGTTAATATTGAGGATGGTATTCAAGTGTTATTTAGCCTATCTTATAAAACAGATTTGAAAGAAATATTAAACACGCCTCAATTATTTTTTTTCAGTTTTTCCCTGGTCAGCAGATGACCACATCACTGAACACTATGTCCATGAACAACTCCGTGTCTTACCCCGGTATGGGGACACAAGCTGGGGTCAGTTTAGGGAATTACCAGCCCCTTAACCCCATGCAGACATCTCAACCTCCAGTCAGCACAGTTCCTGCCACAAAAACAGGTATGCAAAGATACAGACGGGATGGAATGTTATTGCCATGGGGGTCTTTGGTCTTGATATATAGTTATTTGTTTTGATTTTTGACAATGAACATTCTCTTAGTAAAATTAATTAGCATTAGGTAATTTTATACAATACTTTTATGATATTTAGAGACTCAAGGAGTTTCGCAGATAGTATTGTAATTCTAACATTTATGTTTGTCTTTGTTTAATGTGTACCCTGGAACCTGTATTGTGGTGGTTATATATGTGAAATTTGCCTGATTGTGCCATTCCTGTTCCTATAGGTTCAGTGTTTGACATGAGCCCTGCTGTGCCCTCATCCCAGGCAATGGAGGACCTAGACTTGCTTGGCCAGTCTCTCATGCAACAGAGCCTCAGTACAAACAAGGCCAGCTACTCATTTGAAAAACCAGTGTAAGTACATGAAGAAAGATAACGTTGCTATCATCATCATCATCATCATCATCATCATCATCATCATCATCATCATCATCATCATCAAAACCAGTGTAAGTACATGTAGATAGATAACTTTGCTATCATCATTATCATCATCATCATCATCATCATCATCATCATCTCCAGTGATTGCATCACCCTGCAAGGAGAATTCTTGCAATTGCTTTGAAATGGATATGGTATTTATTTAATATTTATCTTCGAGCTAGAACATGATAGTCTTAATACAAGTAGTATAACAATTATATTGATTTACTTTAAGCACCAGTACTTGTCAAATAACAAATCAACTATGAATTTCATGGGTTTTATTAGTTATTTCATCGTTACTTTTCTTTTAAAGACCTGTAGAAAAAAAGACGTTAAACCAACTGGCCTCCTCCAGCCAGGCTACCCCTGTGTCCTGGCCTGCACCCACTTTCTCTACCCCAGTACAGCCCCAGGCCCCTGTTGCAATGACAAGCAAGCCTATCCCCGCTGCCATGGTGAGCCACCCTCCCCCAGTATCCACAGTTACCGGCTCAATGACAACAACAGTGATGGGAACCTCACAAGCCACTCCAAACTCTGGGGAGGTTCAGCCCCTCACTGATGTGTTCGTACCACTTGAGAGTATCAAACCAGGTGTGTACCATTGAATATTTGTATTCATAGAACATTGCATAGAATATTCAATAGCTGCTTTGACTCAATTAATTGAGCGCAGTATTAATTCTGTTTGCAGAATTACTTTTCAAGTTTTGAAACAGTGAAATGTTAGAGGCTTTAACTCTGTGCTAATTGGTCAAGTGAATTTTCAATCAAGTTCAATAGTTTAGCCTGTTGAAGGACTTTTCACATCAAAGACACTAACTGCCACCATCAGTAATTTGACCTATTCTTTGATGTATCACCAGAAGCTAAATACTGAAGAGGCCTGTCCATATCCCCCAAAACATTCATATATTACAGTTTGCATTGGTTTCACTTTAATATAAGTGATATCTTAGGTTTAAATTTGGTTGAAAAACGATGCAGTGACCAACGAAATGGTTTGAATTTTTGGAAATGTTGGTTTTTAAGAGAGTAGGACGTAACACCTCTTGCTTATTGTTGTATAGTTGGACAAACAAGCCTGATCATGTTTACAAGGACAAAATACCACCTAAAGTTTTGAGTAGTGTGGACCAAATCTTCACCAAAACACCAATCAGACTGAACTAACTGGACTATACATGTGCTAGGAGCTAAAAACTAGATGCTAAGTAACACTTTGTAACAAAGAATTGTTAGTATATTGTTAGTATATAATATAACAAGTGTCATACTAAAGTTAGGATGAAGGCATTTTTTAAAGATTTAATTCCGGGTCATAAAAGAGAGTTCTATACTAAGTATAATATGTTAATTCTATAAACCAGTGAGTGTGATTTGGTTCAGGGGTGTTTTGTCCACCCTTGTTAAATCATTAGGTGATATTTTGTTGTCTTTGTAAACAATATATATATTTTTTGTGCACCTATGCAAAAATGAGCAGGAGGTGTTTTGTCAGGGGGTTGATTTGTCCGGCTCCGCTTTGAAGCTCATGTAAGAGCCATATAAATTGGCTGTGTCTTCAGGTGGAAAATGGCATTGCAATCATGATTTGTTATAAACTGATCGATGTGCAAGTTTGTTGCACACAACAGTATTTTTAAGATAGTTTTAAATTATCTCAAAACGTTTCTTAAAGAGAAAATAGTGAATATCAAAGATTATGTTGCCATTGGTGGATCCAGTTTTTTTGTTAATACACATGTAAGATGATTATTTGATTTTGGCATATGCAAAATTGCAGGCACAACCCCCCCAGTTACAGCTTATGACAAGAACGGCCTGAAAGTGTTGATCTTGGTTACCCAGAACACGCCGCGGGATGACGTCACTGTTATGGTGATCTCCGTCATCAGTATCAACACTGTTCCTGTCAAATCATTCGTGTTTCAGGCTGCAGTGCCAAAGGTAAATTGGATTTTTGAAGATTGTTGTTTCTGTAGATTAAAAAATGTAGAAATATAAGGTCTTGAATTTACACATGTATAGTGATAATGATATCATGAACTCCAGGTATTGTTATGCCCCCTTTTGAAAAAAGTGGGGTATATTGTTTTGCACATGTCGGTCGGTCGGTCTGTCTGTCTGTCGGTCGGTCGGTCGGAATACCAAATGGTTTCCGATCAATAACTTGAGAACGCTTTGACCGAGGGACCTCATACTTGGTATGTGTATTGGTCATCACCAGCAGATGAACCCTATTGATTTTGAGGTCAGTGGGTCAAAGGTCAAGGTCAGTGTGACCTTTACATGAAAAACGGTTTCCGATCAATAACTTGAGAACGCTTTGACCCAGGAACCTCATACTTGGTAGGTGTATTGGTCATGACCAGCAGATGAACCCTATTGATTTTGAGGTCAGTGGGTCAAAGGTCAAGGTCAGTGTGACCTTAACATGAAAAACGGTTTCCGATCAATAACTTGAGAACGCTTTGACCCAGGGACCTCATACTAGGTAGGCTTATTGGTCATGACCAGCAGATGAACCCTATTGATTTTGAGGTCAGTGGGTCAAAGGTCAAGGTCAGTGTGACCTTTACATGAAAAACGGTTTCCGATCAATAACTTGAGAACGCTTTGACCCAGGAACCTCATACTTGGTAGGTGTATTGGTCATGACCAGCAGATGAACCCTATTGATTTTGAGGTCAGTGGGTCAAAGGTCAAGGTCAGTGTGACCTTTACATGAAAAACGGTTTCCGATCAATAACTTGAGAACGCTTTGACCCAGGAACCTCATACTTGGTAGGTGTATTGGTCATGACCAGCAGATGAACCCTATTGATTTTGAGGTCAGTGGGTCAAAGGTCAAGGTCAGTGTGACCTTAACATGAAAAACGGTTTCTGATCAATAACTTGAGAACGCTTTGACCCAGGGACCTCATACTAGGTAGGCTTATTGGTCATGACCAGCAGATGAACCCTATTGATTTTGAGGTCAGTGGGTCAAAGGTCAAGGTCAGTGTGACCTTTACATGAAAAACGGTTTCCGATCAATAACTTGAGAACGCTTTGACCCAGGAACCTCATACTTGGTAGGTGTATTGGTCATGACCAGCAGATGAACCCTATTGATTTTGAGGTCAAAGGTCAAGGTCAGTGTGACCTTAACATGAAAAACGGTTTCCGATCAATAACTTGAGAACGCTTTGACCCAGGGACCTCATACTAGGTAGGCTTATTGGTCATGACCAGCAGATGAACCCTATTGATTTTGAGGTCAGTGGGTCAAAGGTCAAGGTCAGTGTGACCTTTACATGAAAAACGGTTTCCGATCAATAACTTGAGAACGCTTTGACCCAGGGACCTCATACTTGGTAGGTGTATTGGTCATGACCAGCAGATGAACCCTATTGATTTTGAGGTCAGTGGGTCAAAGGTCAAGGTCAGTGTGACCTTAACATGAAAAACGGTTTCCGATCAATAACTTGAGAACGCTTTGACCCAGGGACCTCATACTAGGTAGGCTTATTGGTCATGACCAGCAGATGAACCCTATTGATTTTGAGGTCAGTGGGTCAAAGGTCAAGGTCAGTGTGACTGTAAGCTGAAAAAAGGTTTTCTGATTGTCCATATTTTTTTAATGCATGCACAGATGATTGGGATTGATGTATAAATGTTTGTATAGAAATGATTTTCTTTTATGTTACTATTTTAGTTGGGCATTTATTTGCCTTCTTAAGTTATCATAAGTAGATGACCTGCCTCATATGCATCCAATGACAAATCAGCTGTCATTTCAGTCCATGCATATTTCATTCAATTGTCCAAATATTTCTGGCAACTTGGCGCTCAGGGGGCATAATGTTTGACAACTATCTCTTGTTTATACATGTTTCTGTGAATTATGACTTCTCATAATTGCAATCATGAACTCAGGACATTGGGAATTCATGTTAATGTACATAATGACACTCATAACCTCAAGGTATTGGGAATACATGTTAATGTACATAATGGCTTCTCATAATGGCAATTATCAACTCAAGGTATTGGGAATTCATGTTAATGTACATAATGGCTTCTCATAATGGCAATTATCAACTCAAGATATTGGGAATTCATGTTAATGTACATAATGGCTTCTCATAATGGCAATCTAGAACTCAAGATATTTGGAATTCATGTTAATGTACATAATGGCTTCTCATAATGGCAATCTAGAACTCAAGATATTGGGAATTTGTGTTAATGTACATAATGGCTTCTCATAATGGCAATCATTAACTCAAGATATTGGGAATTCATGTTAATGTACATAATGGCTTCTCATAATGGCAATCTAAAACTCAAGATATTGGGAATTTGTGTTAATGTACATAATGGCTTCTCATAATGGCAATCATTAACTCAAGATATTGGGAATTCATGTTAATGTACATAA
Organism: Mya arenaria; assembly: GCF_026914265.1. Taxonomy (NCBI): domain Eukaryota; kingdom Metazoa; phylum Mollusca; class Bivalvia; order Myida; family Myidae; genus Mya; species Mya arenaria. The sequence goes on from NC_069123.1 coordinate 59,742,835, forward strand.
TGGCTTCTCATAATGGCAATTATCAACTCAAGATAATGGCATCTCATAATGGCAATCAAGAACTCAAGATATTGGGAATACATGGACCCGTACATAATGATTTCTCATGAATGCAATGCTTAAGCTGTCCAGTTTTAACAGAGTGTGGCAAAGTCTGGTTCTGTTGTCTTTGACAAGAAAACATAATTATTGGCATTCATATGTTTCTCATTATTTACATTTCTGTGGTACATAGTGATACACACTTGTGTATACTTCAGATAATGAAGGTGAAACTCCAGCCCCCCTCTGGAACGGACCTGCCGGCCTTCAACCCGATACTACCCCCTTCTGCCATCACGCAGGTTTTACTGCTAGCAAACCCTCAACAGGTATAACTGAACTCATTAACCTTAATCAGGGGTTCTAAAGTTCAGGATTGATCCTTTCATCTTCAGACTATTGTGCTATTGTTAAAGATTTCTTTTTGCATCAAAAACAGAAACAAGTACCTTGAAAAAAATATATATAACCTTGGAAGCAATTATTAAAAGGGATCAAAGCCTGCCTTGGGCATGAATCCCTCAACCAAACAGTCCGTCTGGCTATTTTTTTTAGGAATGACAATTATCAGCTGTTACGAATACAATGTGTTTATACCACGTGATAAATTACGTCATATATGCTACATTGGAAGGCAACATTTTGCTTTAGTTTCATCAAACAGTTTGACAATCCTGTTTCCAAAATAATATTTTGACAGTGCTCCGTCAGACAGCTGTATTGTAAACAGGTTTGTTGATGTGTTTTAAGAAACTAAACACTAAATCAAACTCTGGTTAAAGGCATCGGAAAGTTATCTTTGTTTAAAGTCTTCATTTGATGCAGCATTTATGACGCAATTTATCACATGGTATAAACACACTGAAGTAGAACCCCTGCTTGTTGAATCCCGTTTAATACAAGCTAACAGTTTGTTTGTTTTAAAGAAAAAAGTTGAGGTACTGCTATAGACTTGGTGGCTTTAAGTGCAAGCAGTTGAGATATTAACATAAAATTTGTAACTATTATTTTTAGCAAGTACCATAACTCTAGCTAAATTATTTATTGAGTTATGACTCTTGATCAATAAGCGTTGACAATCTGCTTGAAGTGTTATTGCTCAATAATCTTAAAAGTTTGATTTAAAACTGAAGCACATGTATGTATTGTAAATCACTTAAAGTCCAACATTTGTACTCGCCTCAGCTTTAACTTATACATAATTGCCTTTTTTTTTCTCTTTTTTTCAGGAGAAGATTCGTTTAAAGTTCAAGATATCATATATGCTAAATGATCAAATGCATTCCGATGTGGGAGACATTGATGGTTTTGGTGTATAGCTGTGCAGTATGTCATGACTGTACAGTATAGTATCACACGGTGTATAGCTGTGCAGTATGTCATGACTGTACAGTACAGTACAGTATCACACGGTGTATAGCTATGCAGTATGTCATGACTGTACAGTATAGTATCACACGGTGTATAGCTGTGCAGTATGTCATGACTGTACAGTGCAGTATCACACAGTGTATAGCTGTGCAGTATGTCATGACTGTACAGTATAGTATCACACGGTGTATAGCTGTGCAGTATGTCATGACTGTACAGTACAGTACAGTATCACACGGTGTATAGCTATGCAGTATGTCATGACTGTACAGTACAGTACAGTATCACACGGTGTATAGCTATGCAGTATGTCATGACTGTACAGTGCAGTATCACACAGTGTATAGCTGTGCAGTATGTCATGACTGTACAGTACAGTATCACACGGTGTATAGCTGTGCAGTATGTCATGACTGTACAGTATAGTATCACACGGTGTATAGCTGTGCAGTATGTCATGACTGTACAGTACAGTACAGTACAGTATCACACGGTGTATAGCTATGCAGTATGTCATGACTGTACAGTGCAGTATCACACAGTGTATAGCTGTGCAGTATGTCATGACTGTACAGTACAGTATCACACGGTGTATAGCTGTGCAGTATGTCATGACTGTACAGTACAGTACAGTATCACACGGTGTATAGCTATGCAGTATGTCATGACTGTACAGTGCAGTATCACACAGTGTATAGCTGTGCAGTATGTCATGACTGTACAGTACAGTACAGTATCACACGGTGTATAGCTGTGCAGTATGTCATGACTGTACAGTATCACACGGTGTATAGCTGTGCAGTATGTCATGACTGTACAGTATCACACGGTGTATAACTGTGCAGTATGTCATGACTGTACAGTACATTATCACTCACAGTGTGTTTACATGATGACTAGAATTAACATGTTCTGTGATATGTTAAAGAGATAAGCCAATACTGTGAAATCACAATTATACATGTAGTTCAATGGATTCTACTTGAAATGACAAATAATTTAGACAAGAGATAAATGCTTTGCTTGCTTCTTAATCTTTTACATTGGTGCATTTTCAAATTGGCAGAAAAACAGTTAACTATATATTTTTATTCGATGCTTTTTCATTTATCATATAATATTACATTGAAACAAACAATAAATCTGTATACACACTCTTTAAGTAATGAATTTTATTTCTTGAGGCTGTGGGAAAATTTAATCATATCCACATTAATAATATTTTTGAACTGATTTGCACAATACATATACAATTTTTCTTATCTCAAGTATATGTACTTGTTATGAATATTTGGATATTGTATTTTTATATTAAAAAGTGACAGTGACCTGAATGTGACCAGGTAGCACTAGGGTGTAGTCCGTTGAAATATCACATAAGACACAATGTTTCTATTCAAGTTGTTGTTTATTTATTCATTCTTCTGTTCTTTCCTAAAATATGACAGTCATTTATACTATTTCCATTTCCATTTGAACTGTGTACATGGTCTGAAATTCTGAATGAAATGTGAAATGTGGTACATGTTAACATGTTATTCAAGGAAAGCTGGGTCTTTTTTCATGTTTGGGTCTTTTTTTCATGCTCGCTTTAGTTTGCTTTCAGTTGTCTGTGATCTGTAGGGTAAGATTTCAATACCCATCAGCAGTACATTGTATAAAACTGGTTAATTTTTTTGGTTTTATCAAAAGTAATCAATCAAATACTCCAAATATGCATACTAGCTAACTGTGGACATCTTTTCTAAGCTTTGTACAATTGGCTGTAGGCTGTTCATTTTTGCTTTAGTAAGTTGTTCTTAGTGACTAACTCTTCACTTTTCCGATGGAAACTAATACATGTATTGATAATCAAAGTAACATTTCTATTATAGTAGTGAAAAAGTAATTTAGCTCGGGGTAGTTATAGGGGTGTGCAATATACAGGTAGAAATTACCAAGTTCCTTTCAAAGGCTTACAGAAAAATTTGGCTTGCCACAATGAATTATGTATGAGAAGTATCATTTTAAGAGCTTGTATTTAATATGGCATAATAAATTAAAAAAAACCTTGACCTGGCCCAAATTTCTTAAGCAATCTTAAGTTCCTTGTAACAGTATTCAAGCTTGGTATATTATCGTTTTATACCTGCACTCTTACAGATTGACTGTTTTGACATTTCTTTTAGCTGATTTTGGAATCAATGCCTACTATTGAGTTATATAAGATAACTCACAATAGAACAGATCACAATTGTTTGGAAAGTTAAAAGTGTTAGTAATGCTTTTAGCCGTAAAACATCACTTTTAAATGTAAATATGGAGCACTGCAATATGATATTTTATCAGCAGTCTTGTATCACTGGATTCCAGATATTTGCACATAAATTGGCTTATTCTAAGTAAAAAAAAGAAAAGAAAGTTGTCAAAATTGTCAATCGGCGAGAGTTATGGGACTTTAAACTAAATTATCTTTCAGAAATTCATGTTCAACTTATGTGTGTTTTGTAAAATAAAGCTTAAAACAAGTAATTTGGCTGAAAGAAATAAGATACATAAGCATTTTACTTGAGCAAGATAAGCTTAAGATGTTAGAAATTTGGTCCAGTCATTCTCTGAAGTCAATTGAGTAAGCTGTACTGGAGGTAATGTTCTTGAAATGCATGTTAAGTTTAGTTTTGCTTTATCATTTTTTGTGGGGATTGATTGTTTTTCATAAAAATATGTTGTTTACTTCTGTTGAACTTTCTGTCTTGCAGTAGTGGTGCGTAGTAGTAAAGTATTTTAGTTTCAACAAAACCATGTTCTTTTGCTGTTTAATTTTGATATCACTTCTTCATTAACACTATAGGAAAAAGCTCTTCTGTGAAGACTGTCTTTAAAAAGAAATGCATGTACACCAGTGTGTTGTACAGAACTTATTTGTTTCATGAATGTGGTGTAAACAGAACATTATTTAACATTTGATGTTCACAATAATCTCATTGATAAGCTGTACACTCATTGTACAACATTTATTTGTTTTAAAATGGAAATTCATTCTCTCCTTATTTAACTTTATGTTCATAATGTATGTTACAAATAATTCTATGAACAATAAAATATTTAATCTTAAGATTTTAAAAAATGTAGTTATCTTTTGTTTCCAACCTTTTGTCGTGATTTTAAGGCATTTCATATCTAATATTGATTCTAGTATGTAAACTTAAATCAAAGGGAAATAAATATCGGTACGTTTTTATAGTGTCCTTGCCCATTGCAGACAAATTGTGTGTCACTGAAACATATTTAGCAAATGTTTCTTACACAATTAAAAGTTCTTTCCTTTCAGTTAAATATTTATTTCCATTGACAGATTAAACTGCTTAGGTGTAAGCTTCAGCATTTGAAGAAAAAGTTACTCTTGAGAGGGCGGTCAGTCCTATTACTATAAAAATGACAAGGGTCAAAAAGCTCTTCAGCTAAATATAGATAGGATTATCCAATAGAAAGTGTGGGAAAGTTAAACTCCTCCCACAGAAAGTCTGCTTGTTTTTTAACACGCAGACTCAATGCCACAACCTGAATAAAAAAAGTGCCTCAAAAATGTCTAGATATCAGGCACTCAAGCAATCTGACCTTTGGTAGGATTTGTTTGCATGGCACTCCCTGTAAAACAGCTTAAGCCACCATCATGTATGTATCTCCTTAACAAGACGCCAGATTTTTTATTTGACGATGCAATTTTGCAAGCCTATCATTCGAGCTACTGACCTAATTTTTTAACCAAGAAGACCAATATTCATACTTATCAGAGATATATTCATACAAAGTACCTATCAAATTTCATGAATATAAACAGAAACTTCCATTTGTGTGAGGAAAAATGAACATTTTTTGAATACATCAGCTTTTCCTAAAAAGGTAGTTCAAGAGATTAAGTTTTTGACCCAATATGACACACTTCACCATCTAAGATTTCATACACACAAATATTTTTAAAGCGACAGTCCGCAAATCGGGCAAATTAGCCATGAAAAAAAAAAATTTCATCTATGTGTTGATAAGCATTCCTGACTGACGAATCCAAAAAAAATTTGGTTCAAATCGACCTAGAAATGAGTTTTTCGTGTCATTTTCAATATCTCTTCTTAACTATCGGCCCCCGAGAGTTAACGGTTATATAAATAGAAAAAACAGTGGGATTCCAAAGATCTTGCGCATGCGCAGGGCGATACTATTTCCCTGTCTCTCCTCGTAAAATCCGGTCTCATCCGGTCTCATAATTCCCGGTTCATAACTTATGGCCCCAGGCAACGGATTGTGTTGCTGATGTTTATAACACGATTTTGACAATCTTATTTGTTTTTATATGTAACAAAATGGTATAAAATATATAAACATTATGTCTTAATTTATGCAATTTGTTATAGGTATACACTATTTATGCAATTCGTGTTAAAGGTGTAGAGAATGATGCGATGCAGTACAAATGCTCATGTTTTTTGCATAAAAGATTGAGGACGGCTAGAGTATGAAGTAACTTAGAATTGCACCTTTTAAATTATGTTATGTTATGTTATTGTTCTTCCTTTTATGTTTACCCCCCCCCCCCCCGACATAAAATTTTTTAAGCATAAATGATTACAATTGAAAAATACCATGTTTGCATATCCGACTCATATCGATACGATACGATATGTTTATTGCGTAAAACATTATACAATGTTCATCGCATGTAAACAAGTAAATCAATGAATGGAGAAAAAGTACACAAACACATTTTCTGGAGCTAAAAGTTGCAATGTTATAACATCCTATTATAGTAATTATGCGTGTGCTTAGACATTAAAGCTACTAGATGAAGAGTGTTTCTTTGAAGTTGCGCCATTCTGAAGTAATCAACACATTATGTCTCCATTTTTCGTTTATAATTTTGTGCTATTCGCTAATGCTAGGTTTATATTAGGCCACGATTACCACGATGTCCCGGTTCCAGAGCATCGTGGCGAACGTAACAGAGCGTGGAGTCGAATCGGGGTGATCGTGGGGGAGCGTAACGGAACGTGGTTGAATCAGGGACATCTTGGGCATCGGGACAGATTTTAAATCAAACTTAAATTTCACCACGATTGCCCCGATTCATTTTCTAATCGTGACATAGCGTGGCCTTCGTAACAAAACGTAACGGAACGTAACGAAGCGTAACAGAACGTGGAGTACAATCGCAACAGATCGGGACCAGCGTGGACACATTTTTTTCATCCCGCTTCGCTGCGACGTCTCACCAAATGTACATGCCTGTGGTGTCTTTGCAACTGCTAATGCTGTGGATTTTTGTTTTAAGATTGGCTATGTAAATACAAACGTCAATTTCGTTGTAAGTGAAATGAGGGAACATCTAGTCAGCTGTCTAGAAAATAAAAAAAAATCCGTTTTATAGAGAAAATGAAAAGTCGCGATCCCTATGAATTTCAAATTAAAAACATTCTGTTCATGTGAAATGCCAGAATTCGTCGATAATTTAGTTATTTGCGAAAATAGAACATGCAGGAAAAGATTCCACATGAAATGCGTCGGCATAAAAATTAAAATTAGACGATCAGTTGGCAGAAATACATAAGGCAACTGGTCGTGGAAGCGCATCTGCTGCAACAAAATCAATAGTTAAACAAAAGAAGGATAATAGAATTCCTGAAGTACTGAGATAACTTACAAATTTGATTTACATGTAGTCAAGCATTGTTATTTTTTGTATTACTATTATCAATAGTATACTTATAACTGAATTTAATATGAAAAAAACACACACTCAATGTGTTTGTTATTCATGACATTAATTTCAGTACATGTGCATATTTCATGTTTTTATCTTTGCCTAAATTTATTTTATGTTTTATTGATATAAAATTTGAAATAAATAGTGACATAATTATCATCATATATCTAATGTTTTAATCAACTGTAATCTTTTGTAATCCTATTACCCCCCGCGGTCATTAACACCGTTTTGATCACGCCCGATAGCTACTATAAAACAGAGACCGGAGGAGACCGGGACCGGGAAATAGTATCGCCCCCAAGAGTAGTCGGAAAAACCGTAGACCTACTTTCTCTTTTGCCGTCTAAAAATAGCAACTTTCGGCAATTTTCAATTTGTTAAATCTAAGTTATTAAAGCGATTTTTTAAAAAATAATTGCGGTTCAGTCGGTCTGAAACAATGTGGAACTTATTAAAAACTTTTGAAATACGGTTACTTTTGCGGACTGTCGCTTTAAAAAGTCAATTAAATCAAAACATTTTACCTAATGACTAAAATTTTTACTCAAGGTGACTCATATTTACAATAGCTGAAGATACAGACAATTTTTCATGAAGTTTTATGAAATTTTGATAAGAAATTTTAAATTTATAACATTGGGAAAATATTTACGAAGATTTGACATTGTTTTTGACCTGAGGTGACCCATATTCGAATATCTTCAAAACAACATGTACACAAGGATTATGACAAAATTTCATAACAATTGGATATAAACTAAGATTTGACCTACCATACTTTTTGACCTGAGGTCACCCATATTCACAGCTGTTCAATACAGTGTGTTGACCAGTTTTCCTAAAAGTTTGATAACAATAGGATAAATTATATTGCCTTCATGACATGGAATGTCATTTGTATCATCAACCAGATAAAACTATATATTATTTAAGTGCAAATTTTGGCTGTTAAACACTTAAAAAAATGCTTGACTTGCTTTTGTCTGAAAACCAGTACATCAGCAGCATTTTGCACCAACTTGAACCTTGACCACAACTTATAAACCATTCAAGATATTGAATATACATATATATATAAATTATATGTATTATATAAAAAATAGTAAAGTGCCGTTTCAAGAATCTATATAATCAAAAAAGTAACATCACATGGGTATTCTTTTCTTTAATAAGTTGACTGGTTTCGCTTGTAGCTCATCAGGGCTTATAATAAGGGTGTAATTCAATTCAATTTATTTGATTAAATTTATATATGACAATTGATACATATTAGTAGGTTGCCAGAGACAATATTCACATGTTTAGCATGACCCATTACTATCACTTAAATAATTCTTGAGTAATGCCCCCTTTCAACAAAAACTTGCTACCTGGCTGGCCGTACCTGCCTTGGTTACATGTTGCCAGAGACAATATGCATAAAATGGCCCATTACTCAGACTTTAATATTTGTGGAGTTATGCCCCTTATAAATTGCCTCTATCCTTTCAAGGCCAGCTTACGTATTGTGTTTGAATTATACTTGGCGTCCGGTGCCTCTTGTGCATTGTTTATCATAAACAATTGCTTTAAACAACATCTCCTAAACTGTTTGGATAATTCTGATGAAACTTCACAGGGATATTCTTTAAGTGGCATTCCATGCCAAACTGGTTGCCCTGGGGTCAAAATTGATCTCACCCTGGGGTCACCTGTTTTACATAGATATGAAGGAAAATCTTCATGTAAAAGCTGCGCCCACACCCTTGATATTTTGTATGTAGGATCATATAGTGGTCCTCTACCTTGTTTGTTCATTATATGCCCATAGGATCAAAACTGGCCCTGCTCCATGGGTCACCAGTTTTTTAACAATTTATATGAGAAAACCTTTGAAAATCTTCTCGTCTCAAACCACAAGGCCCAGACCTTTAATATTTGTTAAGTAGCATGACATGTTTGCCCTCTACTAAGTTTGTTCAAATACCTTGGGGTCAAAACTGGCTTCACCCCATCTGACCTACTTTCTTATTTTTGTAGCAACAGCAATATAATTTGGAACATTTATACAGTTTTTAATACAAACATGAATTTGTACTTGGATGAAACTGACTGTGAAGTTCTGACATAGTATATTTTTAAAGCTACAGCAATGGAATTGTGACAATGAGTAGTTTTGAAAACAAATATCCAGGCAATCTTGTATTGGGCTGACCTCAAACTTTATCTAGAGATGGATGTTGTTTCGGAGAAATGCAAGGCACAAGGACCATAACTCTGGATGCAGTATTGTTTTAGTTATTGTCCTTTGTTAATTTTCAAACATATTCTTTGGCCAAAGCATTACTAGAAAAATCTTTACGGTATTGACTTCAAAACTTCATACACAGATAGATCTCATTGAGAAGTGCAATATTTTTTGCCCTTTGTTATTGTTGGTTAATGTTCCTTGTCATGAGGCAACGTTTATACTATTCTCATTTCGGCAGGGGATATGACAGTCTGTGAATGCTCTTGTTTTGGCATCTCAACCACAAGTGTCCACCTCCCCACACCAAAAAGGATAGATGGACACATGTTTATAATCTCTATGAGTCTGAATTGTGGAATATAGAATGAACTACAATCTAAAATATGTTTTGTTTTATTATTTAACATTATTGCACTTATATATTTTATCACAATATATACATACATACATACATACATACATACATGTAATTAATACACATCTTTCTCAGTAAATGTGTCTTAACTTCAAAATTTCATGGTGTAAACAATATGCAACACTTATCATTTATATGTTTTAAAAGCCTTAACTCTAATTCAGTATGAATGCAATGAGACAACTTTCAATATTCAATTTTAAGCGGAAAAAATGCTTAGCTTGAAATGATGTAATTATTTAACATATTGGCACAGATTCATGTAAAGATGAGCGGTACAATAACAATTGATACTTAATAGGAATATGTTAAATGTTGTCCCTGTAGTTCAACAATGACATGTCTGTATAAAGAAGATGGTTATCTAGACTGGGAGCCATTTCTGTATAAAAACGGACTGGGAGCCATTTCAGTATAAAGAATGGGGGATTCTAGATTTGGAACCACTTCAGAATGAAGAAGATTGTGTTTCTAGACTATGGGAGCCATGTCAGAAAAAAAGAAGGAGATTATCTAGACTTTGGGAGCCATGTCGAAATGAAGAAGGGGTTATCTAGATTGTGGGAGCCATGTCAGAATAAAGAGGGGGTTATTTAGACTGTGGGAGCCATGTCAGAATACAGAGGGGGTTATCTAGATTGTGGGGGCCATGTCAAAATAAAGAGGGGGTTATCTAGACTGTGGGATCCATGTCAGAATAAAAGAGGGGGTTATCTAGACTGTGGGGGCCATGTCAGAATTAAGAAAGGGGTTATGTAGACAGTTGGAGCCATGTCAGAATTAAGAAGGGGGTTATGTAGACAGTTGGAGCCATGTCAGAATTAAGAAGGGGGTTATGTAGACAGTTGGAGCCATGTCAGAATTAAGAAGGGGGTTATGTAGACAGTTGGAGCCATGTCAGTATGAAAAAGGTTGTTTCTAAGCTATGGGAGACATGTTGATATGAATAATGTGACTGGTCTATACTATGTGTCCTTGTGTGCCCTGGAATACAGGAACCAGGAATGTAGGACAGGGTTGTTCTAGACTGTAGGAGCCACAAGCCTATGGGTGAACCTCAGCAGTGTGGCAAGGGAAGAGTTGTCCTCGTGTACTCTGAAAATATGAAAGACAGAAATGATAGTGACAATTTTACATCATTCATAACTCATACAAGTCATATGCATACATGCACATATACATGAACCTACCAAATCACATGTACGTGAAGAATAAATCTTTAACATAACCTATCAATTTACTTGTTAAAGAAGTATTTGAATGGTTTTTTAACCCGTGTAAGAGTGTTTCTGAAGGTATTGTGTGTATTACACTTCTGATATTTCATTTCCTCAAGGCTCTCAATCTATTATAAAGAATTCATGTATACCTGTCCGTTTCCAATGTTGGGGGTGGATTCAAAATAACTGATGCAAAGCTGGAAGAAAATAAACAGCTTTGTCAAGTTGTCAAAATCACTCAATACATAAAAGGTGGAGGTTCAATTTACTTATATATATTTTAGTTCAACTAAATTTGACAAACTTGTTAAAGAATAAACTTGTCAGAAGAAAACTATGAATGTATATTTAAGTCAATGAGCCATTTCAGACCAACACAAAATAAATAAAATTACTGTTATTCTATAAACAAGAGGGCCATGATGGCCCTAAATCGCTCACCTGAGTAAAAGAGTTTAACATAGCTTGTTTCTCAAAGAATATTGAACACGAGCTGTCAAAGTATGTGAAAAATGCCCCCCAATGTGACATTGATCTATGAACAAGTACATAAAAAGTTGATCTTGCCTTTATGTGTCAAATACATATTGCAAGTTATATTATATTGCCTCTGAGCATAGAAAAAAACAACAATCATACTAAATGACAGCCAACACTCTTTATGCCCTCATATTCAGCATTCCATTGTGAATAAACACTTAGTGTATCTTTCACCTTAGAGGTAGGGACATGGGTCTTGCACACGACACGTTGTCTTGGTATGTCGAAAACATATGGCAAGTCATTTTAAAATCTGTCCATATAAGAGAAAGTCACAGCACGGACACGACAGCCTATATTTTCCTTCAGCTTGTCATGGCAACCAGAGTTCTGCATGGAATTATTTTTTTTGAACAATTTTGAAAAAGCACCAACCAAGGATCAATCCTATGAAGTTTCATCAAAATTGTCCAAGGGGTTTAGGAGAAGAAGATGATTGTAACCAATTGTTGACACTTTTCCTTTAGGTTGCCATGTCAACCAGAGTTCTACATGGAATTAATTTCTTTGAACAATTTTGAAAAAGCACCAACCAAGGATCATTCCTATGAAGTTTCATCAAAATTGTCAAAGCGGTTTAGGAGAAGAAGATGATTATAACCAATTGTTGACATTTTCCTTTAGGTTGCCATGGCAACCGGGCCAAACAAAATTATGTGAACAAATTTAAGAGAGGTCCATGCAAGGACACTTCAAACCAAATTTGCTGAAGATCTATCAAGGGGTTCATGCGAAGAAAATGTTGTTTTTTTTACTAATTTTAGCTCTGGTGGCCCTTAAAAGGGGCCAAACAAAATTATTTGAAAAGACCTGACAGAGGCCCATGCTAGGATGCTTCAGACTTGAAGATCCATCAAGCAGTTAATAAGATCAAGTTGTTTAAAGGTTTTTCTATTTTTTGCTCTGGTGACCCCTAAAAGGAGCCAAAAAACCCATTTGAACAAAGTTGAGAGAGGACCATGTAAGGATGCTACATATCAAGTATGGAGTCATTCTGACCTTTACTTTCAGAGGAAAAGATGTTTAAGTGACAAGACAATGTAAAAACAAATGACCCCTGAGCAAGGCCAATTTGACCCCGGGACAATAATTTGAATACCTTTGGTGTAGGTCCACTAGGTAACACTATATACCAAATATGAAAGCTCTAGGTCTTATATTTTGGAGAAGAGGATTTTTAAAGTTTTATTATATAAGACTATATAAAAACAAATAACTTTCAGGGCGGGGCCAATTTTGACCCTGTGGCAATAATTTGAACAACTTTGATAGAGGTCCACAAGATGATGTTGTATACCAAATATCTAAGCTCCTGGCCTTACGGTTCTGGAGAAGAATATTTTTAAAGATTTACTATATAACACTACGTAAAAACAAGGACCCCCTAGGCGGGGTCAATTTTGACCCTGTGGCAATAATTTGAACAAATCTGGTAGAAGTCCACTAGATAATGCTGTATACCAAATATCTAAGCCCTGGGCCTTACAGTTTCGGAGAAGAAGATTTTTAAAGATTTACTATAATTATAACACTATGTAATAAAACTAGTGACCCCTGGGGTGGGGCCATTTTTGACCCCAGGAGAATAATTTGAACATGATGACACATACCAATTTTCAAGGTTCTAGGCCTTGTGGTTTTTGAGAAGAAGATTTTTAAATTTTTCCCTATATAAGTCTATGTAAAACAAGTGACCCCTGGGGCGGGGCCATTTTTGACCCAGGGGGATAGTTTTAACAATTTTGGTAGAGGACCACTAGATGATGCTATATACCATATATTCAGGCTCTAGGCCTTGTGATTTTGGAGAAGAAGATTTTTAAAGTTTTTCCTTTCCGTTGCCATGGCAACCAGAGTTCTGCATGGAATTCAATTCTTTGAACAATTTCCAAAGGGGACCACCCAAGGAACATTCCTGTGAAGTTTGGATGAAATTGGCTAAGCGGTTTATGAGGAGATGTCGTTTAAAGTAAAAGTTTACGGACGGACGGACGGACGACGGATGGACGCCGGACAAATTGTGATCACAAAAGCTCACCTTGTCACTATGTGACAGGTGAGCTAATAAGGAAACCCATGACTGCCCTGGTGGGGCCATTTTTTGACCCCAGGGCCAAAGATTGAAAAATATTGGTACAAGTCAACTAGATGATATATCATGCCAAATATCTAAGCTCTTGTCACTACTTGATTTTACTTGTGTATCTATATATATATATATATATTTGTTATTAATTGTTGTATGTGGCCCATATTGAAAATTGGTATGTGTACTAAATATGTTATCAAGTTTAAATTAAGACGTTACTTGTCTTTGTGAGTTCGGAGAAGATTTTTTAAGTTTTCATTATAACACATATAGAGAAAACCCATCAGCCCCGGGGTGCGGCCAATTTTGACCCCAGGGCCATAATTTGAACAATCTTTGTAGAAGTCCACTAGACGATGAATCATGCCAAATATCTAAGCTCTAAGCCATGTAAGTTCAGAGGAGATGATTTTTGAAGTTTTCACTATAAACATATAGAGAAAACCCATGACCCCCCAAGGGGGCGGGGCCAATTTTGACCCCAAGGCCATAATTTGAACAATCTTTGTAGAGGTCCACTAGACGATGAATCATGCCAAATATCTAAGCTCCAGTCCACGTAAGTTCAGAGGAGAAGATTTTTGAAGTTTTAACTATAAACATATAGAGAATACCCTAACCCCCCGGGGCGGGGCCAATTTTGACCCCAAGGCCATAATTTGAACAATCTTTGTAGAGGTCCACTAGACGATGAATCATGCCAAATATCTAAGCTCTAAGCAATGTAAGTTCAGAGGAGATTTTTGATTTTTTTTACTATAAACATATAGAGAAAACCCATGACCACCCAGGGGCTGGGCCAATTTTGACCCCAGGGCCATAATTTGAAAAATCTTTGTAGAGGTCCACTAGACGATGAATCATGCCAAATATCTAAGGTCTAGTCCAAGTAAGATAAGAGGAGAAGATTTTTGAAGTTTTAACTATAAACATATCAAGTATACCTATGACCCCCCAGGGCGGGGTCAATTTTGACCCCAAGGCCGTAATTTTAACAATCTTTGAAAGGTTCACTAGACGATGAATCATGCCAAATATCTAAGCTCTAGTCCAAGTAAGTTCAGAGGAGAAGATTATTGAAGTTTTAACTATAAACATATAGAGCATACCCATGACCCCCCGGGGCGGGGCCAATTTTGACCCCAGGGCCACAATTTGAACAAACTTTGTAGAGGTCGACTAGACGATAAATCATGACAAATATCTAAGCTCTAGGCCAAGTAAGTTCAGAGGAGAAGATTTTTTAAGTTTTCACTATAAACATATAGAGAAAAACCATGACCCCCCGGGGCGGGGCCAATTTTGACCCAAGGGCCATAATTTGAACAATCTTGGTAGAGGACCATTTGGTGATCCTACCTACCATGTATCAACGGCCTAAGCCTTGTGGTTTGGGAGAAGAAGATTTTTAAAGTTTTTCCTTTCCGTTGCCATGGCAACCAGAGTTCTGCATGGAATTCAATTCTTTGAACAATTTTCAAAGGGGACCATCCAAGGAACATGCCTGTAAAGTTTGGATGAAATTGGCTAAGCGGTTTATGAGGAGATGTCGTTTAAAGTAAAAGTTTACAGACGGACGGACGCCGGACGGACGCCGGCCGGACGGACGCCGGACGGACGCCGGACAAATTGTGATCACAAAAGCTCACCTTGTCACTATGTGACAGGTGAGCTAAAAAAAACATGTCTACTATGTTTACAAAACAAATTGCTCTTTCTTCTTAAAAGCAGCTTACTTTGGCATTTTAAGTAGATTGATGAGTTCCTGAGCCTTTGTGAAGAGTATTTCCTGGTCTTCTGTTGCCACGACATCACTGCGGTGTTGCCTAGCAACCTTGGTAAGGCACAGGATGGCGCGAGGAATAAGGTCCTGACAGCGACTTGCAAGCTAAATTGGGTGGTAAAGGTTATAAAGGTCATGTATAATATATCATGCAAAAGACATATATATCCTTCATTTCTGCCTTAATGAAATATGTGCTTGGATGGATGTGTTACCCCCGTATTAAATTTAATTTGTATACATGATATATTCAGCACTTCTAAAATACCATTTAAAGCAATATTTAACTGCTATAGAGACCAATGCAATAAACCTGTGTCTTAAAAAATAGGTTAAAGCATATTACATTCAATTAAAGAAACATTTTTATGTTATCTTGTTCAAATTTTATATGAAAAATTTAAATTAATGTGCATTAATATTTCCTTATGAAAAACACATGAAACCGCAGCTTGCACATTTCATGTGGTATGTACATTTTTGAGTTAGAATGTATTATTGATGATTAAAAGAGACATAGGTCAGGTTGCCCAGTTTGCTCTGTGGTTAGTGCACTCGCTTCTCACCTAGGAGACCCAAGTTTGATTCCCACCCATGGCGCATGTGAGTTTGGTTTGTGATCACAAATTCTAACAATTGGGTTTCCTACGGGTACTACTGTCTCCCCCACAACACAAGACCACACTGTCAAGAAACATAGTGCTTGAACGAGAGTGATTAATATAATCAAATGTTGTAACTTGTTTCACAATCACTGTAAACTAAATAAGTTTAAATAAATAAATAAATAAAAGTGACATACATACCTTAGCAAGGGTAGACATGAGGTAGGAGACAACCTGTACACTGTAGGGAGCACTTGCGGCAGGGGTTGACCCTGTGACCCCAATTACCTCGTATGTAAGCAACTCCAGGGTCTCATACATCTGACCTACGACCTCTGCACTGCAGTCAGGGCTGTATGCTGTGGACAGGAACTCACCAACTGCCCAAACCTGCAATTACAATAACAGTTTATAACACCTCTTTGACTTTTTACAGCATTTTTATACCCAGAAATGCATCATGAATTCCCCCCACAGCTTGAATGCCATGCTAAAATATCACAAAGGCATTAGCTAAATTTCCATTAGAAATCAAGACCATATACCAATAAAACCCCATTTGTTACGATAAGACCTTCATGTGCATGTAACTAGGTAAATAATTCACAGGAAACTTTGCTTATACAGTGAACTCATTGGGACATTCAGAATATATATATCTATATATACATATATATTGAACAATTTCCCTAAAAAAATGTTTTTTTATCAAGCTAAATATATAAAGAACAATACTTTTTTACATGTATATGGTGGAAGCAAACATTGATTTACTGGATTTGTCAAAATGACATGTACCTTGCCAATGCCGTCAAAATATTTCATTTGGATGGGTACCTGAATGTTATGCTCTCTTACGCTGTTAATTTTCTTTTTCCTGTATTCATCCTCTTTCTAAATGTAATCAAAAACTCCATCCATACAAATTTAATTAAAATGTATTTCAGTGCCTATGACATTATTAAAGATATACCTATAACAAAACGTTGTCCTTATATTGCTTTAAGGAGTTTATAGTACATATTTATTTGACACAGCACTCACCAGCTGATTGAAAAAAGCTTCCCTGCCCAGAATGTTGCTGGTGTTGGAGAGAAAGTCCCCAATCTCGGCTCGCTGTCTGACTACAGTTTCTGGAAACTTCTTCAACAACAGCACCAAGTTTTCTGTTATTATCCTAAGGGAAGTGTTTGGAAAAAGGAACAAGTTTTATGAAATCAGTCATGATAAAAAGATACTGGTAAATGGATTGTTCATCTATAAAAGGTGATTATATTGTCCTTTAAAGGTTCAACTTATTATATTGTCTTCCATATCTATTTGGATTTCCAACAGATAACACTCAAAGACTTGACCAAACTTAGCCCAAACTACAGAATATCACAAATCATTCAATGTATATAAATGTTCATATATTGAGTCTCCATCTATAAATTTTTATTCATTACAAACTTGAGCGAGTACCAGGATTGCTCACCTACGAACGTCCTGTTTGTACTCAGGGATACCGTATATCAGCCCAGTTCTCTCTATCAGCACCGACAGCAGGGCAGACACAAAGTCACTCTCAACATTTTCCAGGATCACACTGAACCAACACCTGACAGCAAAAATAAATGTTTTTTAAACTGTCAAGTAGCAATCTTCTCACAAATAAGACCATTTCAATACATTTCTTGAGTTTCTCATTTATATTCTTGTTCCTGATAGAAACAATAAGTGATTTAAGCAAATAAATAATATAGTTTCTTGACCAGAAAGACCCATATTTATACTTAGCAGTATTATCGGTCATATAAATAACCTCATTAAATTTCATGAAGGTCAACATAAACTATTCCATTTGTGTGAGGAAAAATGAACATTTTATACAATATTCTTGTACACCAGAGTGATGATGCTACGCAAGTCCCAGAGACCCAGTTTTTTACCCCAGATGACACACTTTTTTTAAAAAAGTTGTCATTCTCTAAATACCAACACCAGAGTTGAGTGTAATCTGAAAATTCTGGCATAAACAAAGAAGCAAAGTATTAAGATCTTGAAAATACCATTCTTGTACACCAGAGTGATTATGCAAAAATAGATTTATTATTATCAACCCTCTGGTGAATGAGACTGGAAAATACAGTCATTGACTGTGGTGTTGACAGGTCAATGGTGTCTGAAAGTATGTGTGCCAGTGTGTATGTGTGTGTATGTATATGTAAAATAACCTAATGTCATGAAAATTGATGATTTTTTTTAATTACCCTGCAAAAAAGAAGAAGACATAATAACCTGGTTTTTGACCTAAGGTGACCCATATTCACAAATGTTCAAGACAAGATGTAGAAAAGTAATCTGTTGTTCATAACAATTGGATACAAACAATCGACTTTATGACATGGACATAAAAATTGAAATGCAGAATTGTTAACACACAACCGGTTGTCCGCTCATACATATGTCTGGCTGCCCAGTTTTTTGCCATCCAATAACCTTATTTAATGAAAAATCCAGCTACATATAACATAACCACTGAATACTTGTGTTTTGACCCGAGGAGTATGGAAGCAGCCCAGTAGCACACCAACAACAAGAGCCGTCGTAAGACAGCGTGCTCGAATTCGCCGCTTTGACTTAGGAGTAAATATAATAACAATGTAATATTACCAAGTTTGGTCTATTTATGTCAAACCTAACTAAAATTATTCAATACATAAGGTGACTTTGATGCTGCCCTCCCACCACCCGAAAAATGACGCAAGTCATTCAAATAACTTGATTTCCTATTATGAAAATGTGGTAAAGAATATACAAATATGCCTTTCAAAAGAAATTAAAATAAAATAAAAAAAAAATAAAAAAACTCAATGGCCAAATAGTATAGCCCTCCTTGTTTTCCCATGGTAAAAAAAAATGGTTAAGAATGTAAAAATGTGCCTGTCAAAAGAAATTTAAAATTTTTTTTTAAAAAAAATAAAATATTCAAGGGACATAATTTGTATTTAGGGTTAAAATGGAGTTATGTTTTTGTTGTAAGATGGTTGTAAATAATTTTTAATTTTAGTAAGTGCATTGAATGAAAGGTATAGAAGTTTTTTTTATTAAAATCCCAACTTGCCCTTAACTTTTACTTGCCTAAAACTTTAACCTAAGTCAATCAGGGGCCATAACTTGTATTAAGGATATGGAGTTATGTAACCTCATTGGGTGATGGTCCTGAACAATTGTGTGAAGTATTAAGTCAATTGAAAGAAGCGTATAGAAGTTATTAATAAATATACCAATCTGCCCTAAAACTTTAACCGAAGTCCAATAGTCAATCAAGGGCCATAATTTGTACAAAGGATAATATGGAGTTATCTAACCTCATTATGTGATGGCTCTGAACAACTGTGTGAAGTATTAAGTCAATTAAATGAATGGTATTGGAGTTTAAAGTGAAAATCCCAACCTACCCTAAAACTTTTACCTAAGTCAATCAGGGGCCATAACTTGTATTAAGGATAATATTGAGTTATGTAACCTCATTGTGTGATGGTCCTGAACAACTGTGTGAAGTATTAAGTCAATTGAACAAAGGGTGTAGAAGTTATTTATAAATATCCCAACCTGCCCTAAAACTTTAACCTGAGTTTCATAGTCAATCAGGGGCCATAATCTGTGTAAAGAATAATATGGAGTTATCTAACCTCATCATGTGATGGCCCTGAACAACTGTGTTAAGTATTTACTCAATTGAATGAAAGGTATTGGAGTTTTAAGGGAAAATTCCAACTTGCCCTAAAACTTTAACCTGCCCTAAAACTTTAACCTAAGACAATCAGGGGCCATAACTTGTATTAAGGATAATATGGAGTTATGTAACCTCATTGTGTGATGGTCCTGAACAACTGTGTGAAGTATTAAGTCAATGGAACAAAGGGTATTGAAGTTATTTATAAATATCCCAACCTGCCCTAAAACTTTAACCTGAGTTTCATAGTCAATCAGGGGCCATAATCTGTGTAAAGAATAATATGGAGTTATCTAACCTCATCATGTGATGGCCCTGAAGAACTGTGTGAAGTATTAACTCAATTGAATGAAAGGTATTGGACTTATATGTAAAAATCCCAACTTGCCCTAAAACTTTAACCGGACGCTGACACGCAACCGACGCTGGGGTGAGTAGTGTAGCCCACCTATTCTTCGAATAGTCGAGCTAAAAATCGGTAGCTGCCTGGTAGCACACCAACACTAGTGTTTGTACATGACATTCTCACCTGAGGGAGACTGGAACCTGCCTAGTAGCACCCCAACACTTGTGGATGTACTAGATATTCCCACCTGAGGGAAATCAGAAGCTGCCTAGTAGCACAACAACACTTGTGGATGTACTGGATGTTCCCACCTGAGGGAAATCAGAAGCTGCCAAGTAGCACAACAACACTTGTGGATGTACTGGATGTTCCCACCTGAGGGAAATCAGAAGCTGCCTAGATGCACACCAACACTTGTGGATGTACTGGATGTTCCTACCTGTGGGAAATCAGAAGCTGCCTAATAGCACAACAACTTTTGTGGATGTACTGGATGCTCCCACCTGAGGGAAATCAGAAGCTGCCTAGTAGCACAACAACACTTGTGGATGTACTGGATGTTCCCACCTGAGGGAAATCAGAAGCTGCCTAGTAGCACACCAACACTTGTTGATGTACTGGATGTTCCCACCTGAGGGCAATCAGATGCTACCTATTAGCACATCAACACTTGTGGATGCGAGGGAGAATACAAGAGGGCTTGGTAACACTCCAACACTTGTGATTATACTTGATGTTCTTACCTGAGGAGTACGGGAGCTGCCTGGTAGCACACCAGCACACGTGAATGCTCCATTAAGTCAGCAATAGAACTGTGGAACTTGTCAAGTCTGAAATAATTGCAGTTTTCTTGTCTCATACAGGTTTTAGTTTCTGACATAGAGAAGTATGCAGCAAGTCCACCAACACAAGCGGATGTTCCATCTAGTCAGCAATAGAACTGTGGAACTTGTCAAGTCTGAAATAATTACAGTTACTAGTCTTCTTACAGGTTATAGTTTCTGACATAGAGAAGTATGCAACCAGTACATGGATTTTTTAACCCAGGTCCCTGTTTCCAAAATTCCAAGCAGGTTCTCTACGAACTAAGCTAACTGGTATGGATAACTCACATAGTATCTGATGTGATCAAGCAACAAAAGTAATCGTTCTAATGAAATAAAATATCCTTGACAGTTATACAACATCGAATACCTGTTAATGGTATCTCCATGGCCACCTTCTGCCCTTGTGAAGAAGTTGAACATTGGTCTGAACAGAGCATTCTTGAAGGCTTCTATGGCAGAAGTAGGCTCTTCCTCACTTGGAGAAGGCATAGTGGTGAGATCCAGAGACTTAGACCGTTCCTCTACGTACAGAGCCACTGTCATGCAAGGGAGATCTATAATGGTGTGGAAGACTTCCAGCGATGTGCCCAGTGACATCATTGCTGGCACAGTATCCAGGAAGTCCCCAACATAGGTGTGAGGGTTCCAGGCAAGGATCTGCAAAAGGGTAAATCTTGAAATTATGTAAAGTAAAACAAAATTCCTTAATGAAGTAAACAACAATTAAGAATAAACTTTAAGCTGAACAGTATGTGTTCTCAATTTCCATAAAGGAAATATAATCTACCGTAAATGACTGGGTATTAGACGCACTTTTTTTCCTCAGATTTTGATGCAAAAAAATGCCTGCGTTTAATACCCAGTAACAATTTTTTGAACTTTTTTTCTGAGGTCAATTTCAAGCCGAGAGTTTGTTTAGATTTATGTAGAAAGGGATGTTACTCGCGTCATATTGATCGAGTATATACAGGTTAAAACGGCAGTTGAAGATCGGGATACGGTATATCGTAAGACGTTTACAATTTCAACAAAAATATTTTTCGATTAAAGTTACCGTAATTCACCTAAGAGTTCGGACACTCTAAATATTTGGACACCCATAATTATTTCCCAAAATAATTTATTTTGCGTACTTAATTTTCGGACACCCAAAGGACATCAATCATAACTTTCATAGTTACCAAGTTTCACAGACGAAGATTATTGATTTTTATCTTTACACTGCCTGGCTAAATTACCTAACCGTTTACATCACTGTGACAATTTAATTAGTTACTACCCATCCTAAACGATTTATTGCCTGTTGAAAAGGAAGTGTGATATATTTATTTGAGGATTAAACAAATAACAAGGGCAATCAAGGGATTAAGAAAACATCGACATGGCATGTTTGTAAAACGATCTGCCAATAAGCTTTCAAACTTGTACCACACTTATAGACTATATGAAGCAATAATCGTACACTTATACATTAATCCTGCATAGCAATGTCCATGCTCTCCACGAGATCCTCGTGGGCATAACTGTAAGTTATGTGACGTCACACAGTGTGACTCTTTGATCTGAAGCCGATAGAATGTGTTTATTCAGTTCAGTGCATGTATAAAATGGTGTTTTAATTAACTTCATGAAGGATTGACACTTATAGGCGTAATAAATAAGTTTATGACCATTGATTACTACGGATAAATTAATAAGTGGTAAAAAGCAAACATGAAGAAAAAAGGCAGGTTAAACAAACATGTAAATAAAATGTAAAAATGATAATTTTCTATGTATTCGGAGAGCGAAAAAATAATTAATTTATGGTGTCCGAACTCTTGTGAATTACGGTATTCAATATTATTTTGAATAATAAATTGAATTAAACAATAATCAAACTTACATATAAAAAAGCAAAGTTGGGCACTGTCAAAATATTTTTTGCTTAACATAACTTTTCATTCTTGACAGTATGGTTTTAAAGATAACCATCGCCATTTTCACGAAAAAAAATTTTTTTGTCACTGTCAACAAACATGGTGGCTGAAAATGCCGGACGATTTTGACATTTTTTCTATGCGTCTTTTAACCAAAAACATAGATTAAAAGTTTTTTCCTCGGATTTTTCACAGATTTTTTTCCGTGCGTCTAATACCCCCTATCGTCTTATACCCAGTCATTTACGGTACTCTTTTGCATAAACAAATGATTACCGGTAGAAGGCATACAGACAAACTAAAGATTTCTTTTTTTCTAAAACCTTGAACAAGTTTGGGAAGTATGTAGCCATGATGTTGTAGTCATGTGTGAGCGACTCCAGGTTGTCAAGGGTGAACATGATGATGTCGAATGCGATTGCTGTCGAGGTGAACTTTCGGGACAGCACTCTGTGGAACAGAGTACGTAACTCCTGCTGGGGGTCATATGCCACTGCCTTACCTATACACCAAGCATAATCAATTAATGTCATAAAATAATCAGGCAAAACCTGTTTCAAGAGGCTTTCCATATTGCATAATTTTGTGCCTGTTTTACGTATGCTTTGGAAATTATGTTATATTTCCAATATTTTGGTATTGATTATCATCTTGTTTTATCCATAGCACACATACCCAGTAAACCAAGATAACTAATGGCACTGACTTACTATGATTAAGAAGAAACCGAAGGATGACAATGAGAAGCTTTGGGTTGTTGTCATCTGAGGTTACCATGGTAACCAGCCTCTTGAGCTCGCGGAATGTGCGAGGAATCTGGGCTGGGTCTATCTTGCATACAAGGTCTAGCAACTTGACCGTCTCCAACCGACACTGGAATATGCATGTACTTCATCACATGCACATCTAGCTATATATTTTTCAAATTTTTGTCAATGTAATTTTCAACTATTAACATAACTTGTACCACTTCAATGTTTAAACTGTATGCTAAATATATAGTGGGTCTTATATGTAGTACAATCTAATGCTTAACACTCACAGCATTTTGCAGTTCAACATCCTCCTGCACTTTTGGCTCTGCAAGCAATGATCATTCACTTTATAAAATAATCACTTTATTGTATCAAATAATATGATTGTTCATAGAAGTCTACAAGAGCTGACACAGTCAAGGACAAATACCCCGTAAGTGCAAAGCAGTTCAATGGATTATGCAATAACTTATATGCCTATATTTAGAGCTAACATAAACTATAAGCATATGCCAGTCCCCATGCAGGTTGGTACAGACATGGCCAACTATACTGTATATATGCATATATGCAGCATTCCATAATGATTAAGCTCTAAGAGTTACCGTGAACTTTGAAGTAGGGTACTTTAAATCCCTCCCTGCATCAGCTTTATGTACCAAATGGAATTCATATTTAAATACCTAATGTAATGTACCAAACACATGTGCCAATTTATTATAAAATCCCTCTGTGCATGACAAAATTAACTACTAGACCAAGCCTTAGCGCAAAGTAGTTAAATTCCGCACTGTACTGAAATCGTTACAGCCAAGACACAAGCAATTTTGTATAGGCATATTGTGAAATCATTTATATTCGTTGGCATGAAATTTCGTGGTTTGCCGAAAATTAACAATTTCGTGGTTTTTCATTTTTGATAAAAAATTGACACTGCGATCGTCCTAGATCGTCTGCATTATCTCCACGCACTGGCCCGTGATTTCCATCCTCTACGTCACTTGGTTTATGACACTCACTAAAGTGGTACAACATGCCAGTTTGTGCATATACCCATGTCAATTATCAATTTAATTGGAAATTAAGGTCATAAAAGAAGATGTACCCTGATCATAAATACGGACAGGCGAAGCCATTGAACATCAATTAAGAATTTTGCAAACTGTGAAAACACCAAGAAGGTCCATATATTTGAGTAAGCAATCACAAAAGATAGCTGATGTTTACAAATTCAATCACTTTTGAATATCGTCTTATTTCATATCAAATTATTTCAATATTTATTCACACCTTTTTGTTTAATAAGTAAAATGAACACAATGTTTTGTACATTGTCACGTTGGGTGCTCAATAACCTCCAATGTATTTGATTAATTATTTCATTAAAGAAAAACATCAAAAAACCGACACTCATCACTCACATCTTGTCAACCTGGAGATTTTCATGAACAGCACATGTTTAGGCACGTGCTTCTGTCATTTGGTTCATAAAAAAACACATTTAAATGATTTGGTTTATAATTTTTAAAGGCAGATATAATATATTACCAAAACAATTATAGTAATATATACAGTGAGACGGATATTTACGCTGTATACTGCGGCCTCTGGTACGAATAAACAAGAGTATGTGCATAACATGGCAATTGAAAAAGTGAATAAAGGGTCTTTATTTCGTGGGATCTTGAATTCGTGGATCACCCAATCCACGAAAACCACGAACATTAATACCCCATGAACATTAATGATTTCACAGTATATGCTACATTTCATTATGATAAATCTGAAAGTGTGACATTGAGCTTTAAAGCAGGGATGTGGTACTTGCATGCGACTCATCTTCTTTATGTGCTGAGCACATGTGCAAAGTAGTATTAAAATTCTTCCCTGCATGAAAACTTTTCAGCCAGGACACAACATAATTTGTATAGGCATAAATGCAGCATTTCATAATGATAAACCTGTTAGTCTGATGCTTGGGTTAGGGATGTGGGTCTTCACGTAACAGCCTGTACATAGTGTTTTTCTAGCACCTCTATGTGATTTTATAGCACCTTTGAACAGAATGCTATGAGATTTTGATAAAAAGTACATCAACATCATGTTCCATCAATATTTCAATGTCTTCTATTTCTATCACTAACTTTGTAATAAAGGTTTGGTTCTCAGAAAACTTCAGATTTGTTTATTATTCTCAGGTTTTACTTATAGTTCAGTGACAATGTTTGGTAGCATTATATGCATGTTTATTTGATTACTTAAACATACAACCTCTTTGTAAATTTTGTTATTATGCATAATTTCATTGTAAAGAATCATCAAAACATTCAAAAGTCAATGCATTTTGTCTAGTTTTCTTGCAGTTTCTTTAAAGGAATATAAAGAATGTCTTCTTATTTTTCAATGGCCCTCTAATATATCAAACAGTTGTGTCCATTTAAGAATGATACAGACTTACTTCTATCACACTGGTCAATGATTCTGAAGCAGTAGTCAATGGTCCTCCCAAGCAATGTCCCAAATGCCTTCTTTACAACATTCCTCTTCTCTTCACCCTCTCCCTTGTCAATGCCAACATCATGTGGACTAAGCAGCTCAACAGGAGTCATGGCCCTCTCTTTAGATGGTGTGGAACCTGTCTGTCCATGTTGAGTGATCTCCCTTTTCTCTGAGGCATTCAAAGTGGTATCTCTTGTAACAATGTCAGAATTGCTGGGTTCATCATCATCTTCAATGGAGTCAGGTGTTGCCACTCTTGATCCTCTACCTGCAAAGCCTGTGGATCCAACTGAACTCAGTGATTCAGAGAGGGTGTCTTTTTGTTCTAAGGAATATGCTTTTCGGAGGTCAGAGGGTGTCACTGATCTAGGCGATTGTTTTACTTCTGCTGATGAAGTTCTAAATATAGCCTGCTTCTGCAATTTACCAGAACAGTGTGATTAAAATGCAGAGGACACAACATATCCTTTTATCATCTTAATCCTATTTATTCCATGTACATGTACTTCATGTAGTGTTGTTTTTAATATTCTAGGCATGATTAATGTGTCTTTGTAATTTGTATGCTATATGTATCCTGAACTATCAAAATACTTGAACCTTTTATATGTAGATTACCCGCTGCTTGTCATATAATAGGGCATAAGTTTTAATTTAGACATCACATTAATACATGTATCAAGACACACCTCTAAACTAGATGTAGAGCTTGGTGATGCTGTTCCACCTGCTGTTGACCTTGACACCAAGCTTGACCTTGATCCTGATCTGATGCGCTGTGGCTGGGACCTGTACTGCTGAAGTTCATCATCCATCTCACTTGAGTCTATGTCAGGGTCATTGTCAGTGGATACAAGGTCATTGTCAAGTAAAGCCTGGTAACTGTGCTCTATCCACTGATATAGCATGGAAAAGCTGTATATGTTTACAAGCTGGTCATCCGTGTAATACTGACCTGAAGCAAGACAGGGAAGTCATTGTATGGACCTTTACTGTATGATCTTGCCAAACTGATTTGCTGCTTTTGTTTAATTCATAAGTGTAAGTACATGTATGTCTTTAAAAGTGATTTATGTAAGTTGTCTAAAAAAATAGTTGAATGGTTCAAAGGAAATGGCTTTTTCTTAAATGAAATATGAAGCATTTTAAATCATCAAACAATACATGTATATGTGTAAACATCACAGCATCATACCTATGCTGAGTACAGTGAAGAAGTTGTTGCTGGTTGATCCATCCACCTCTGTGACAAGGTTGTTCTGGTTGCGACGGAATGGATTGGAGGAGTAAGGATTGGGAGCCTGGTAAAGCCCCGCATTCATCAACCAGCCCCCTAGCACATCATTCACAGAGAGTACCTTTTCTGAACAAGAGGCAAAACATTTAAATATTTTCCTTATGTTGATTAAACATTAAGTGATATTTAACCTCACAGTCATTTATGTGAACATTTTGTGATTAGATCTTATAAATGCTAGTGTTTCACAATAATAATTGAAAGGTACTTAAGAAAAACCAAACTAACCATGAATATGATTTAAAACTTAAGCACATGCCCAGACTTTTCATTAAGAAAAGTTGTCAGGTATTTTTGTGTTAAGCAGCCTTTAAGCATTCGAAATCTCAAATAAAGTACAAGACTTTTCTTTAAAGCGGAAGTAAGTTAAGACTATAAATTCCATTACAATTAAACTATATTTTTTAATCAGACCAAATATTAAACCATCGTTCTGAAATCAAACAGAATATGCTAACAAGAGCCCCCACCCCCTCCTCCCCAAGCCACTGACAATACTTGTATGTATTTCTAAAAGGATCAAGGGCTACAGCCTTGAGTTTTGGGCCTTGCTACACATGTGTATATTGTCACTGTTATTATGTGTACTAACTTTCATGTGAATACATGTATTGTAAAATGTTTTAATTATGGTCAAGGTTATTTGCATTAAACCACACCACTCACAATACCAATGCTGTACCAATTCTGTGACTTTCTTTTAGAGAAAAACTTTATTAACTAACCCTGTGTAAGGAGGGGTGAGTGCAGTAAGGATATGCCCACCAGGAATGTAAACAGACGTCTCTGAATCTCAAACTCCAAGTCCTGGGCCTTCAACCACCTGCAATATTAGATGTACAATTTTGTTCCATCATTTATAGTTTCATAGATTATTATATACTTGATAAAAAATACTTTTAAATTACAGTACATCTAAATGTGAGCTATTTAAAAAAATGAAAATACATTTTAATATATTCATTTTTTTTAATTTTAACAGCACCTTAAATACTTAGTTACAACATTTAAGTGATTTTTTTATGTGCATGTATGACAGACAAGAAATCTATCAGAATTATAAGATTTCCTCTCCCCTTTAATACTAAAAAGCAAGCATTGTCTCATTCAAACAATGTGTCTCACAACTACAATACCTAATTGCCTTTGAGTAGACTTTAGCTATACACTCTGTATCCTGTAACATAAATAAATGATAAATGCTCATGAATACAACAACAATGTTAAGACCTACTTTGAATTATTATATTTTGAATACATTTCTTTGAATCTTTTTTTTTAATCTATGTCTCATCTAAACCACTTATCTCTTTTTTCATGTTCTACCTGTACAATTAATAAGACTCGGTTAGCATTAAAAAACACACACAAAAACAGGAGTCCATGTATAAGGACACAAGAGTGACATGTCTTTTGAGCTACAGAAGACGAACCAGACCTTAAACATCTGTAGATGCCAGGGACTTGGGATCTTATCCCTGATTTTTCCCAGGTCATTGTCAAACTTCTGGTCAAGGGGCAGTAACTCCTGTAAAATCCTCTGACAAAGCACACACTCTTTAAGCTTGCCTTGATCCCTGGAGGTCACAGACTGGATCATCTGTATGACCAAAGGTGAAGGCAAACTGGAAAAAGAACGATGTTTATGGTTAACAGAAAATAGAACATAAATCTGTAGTAATTATGTCGTTTTGTAACTGGAAACCTCTGTTTTCTAGGCTATAATATGTCAACACAAATATAGATATTTTCAACAAGAGGGCTATGGAGGTCCACTTATCACTCATGTGACATCAGGTACTATATCTTTTTATGCAAAATCAAGCCTCTAAGATGGATTAAATTGGTTAGAAAAAGTGACCTGTAGATTGTCAATAAAGACTTAACAGTTAACTATCAACTTATTTTCAAACAAACCAATCAATATAGATTTTAGCAAACCATTCCGGCCAGTTTCATGAAGACTAAATAAACAAGATTTAGACTATCAAAGGGACTCTTACACATTTGCACTTTTAGCCTCTTTGTCACTCATCACCTCTTGAAAAGACCTTGACCTGACATCAATAAGACAACATTTTTGACCAGGTTCGTGAAGTAACGTTGAAATTTGGCGAACTAGTTTTTTACCCCTTATGCCTAAAATGGTTGTCAACTTCTACCTTGTGTTGCTGTCTTTTGCTTGTAAGATGAAAAAAAGTTGCCGCAAAAGAGCCATGGTTTCTGCTGACTTCTCTGGTAAGCAGAACACTGACACAAGGCTTGTGCATATTTTAACCACATCCTCATCAGTTGCTTTTCTGAAATACAACATAAGAATGTATGTACCTTCACATATTTTGACCAAGGCTTGAAGGCTAGTGTTTCCTTGTAAACCACTCATATGATCTACTAAATAATAATAGTAGACTGTAACCGTAAACTATCTTAACAAGATAAAGAAGTTTTATCTGAGTGTCAGTCATAGAGAGATGAATAGACTTAAAATTAACATAGAACTGTGTGTAAGACATCACATATTTACTGGAAAATAGTTTACCTTGCTTGCGAATGCAGTTTATCTATTAATGTCAGAGACATACTTCCGTAAATATTTTGTGAATTTTACAACAGAAATACTTCACGAGCACCTGCTAAGCGGACTGGGCATGCGCTGTGGATTGTATCTATTAGCAACACTTAGCAGCAGTTTTGTTCTCCACACTTATTAAGTACGGGTAAGTTTTTTTCCTTATATTTCCTCAGATATACGGAGTTTAGCTCCATTGGTTTATTTTATAAACTAAGTAACATCGTTCATCATCTACCGTTCTATTGATATGTTTTTCCACAGTCACGAAGCTGATTTATGTGAATGTATAAAGTTGTACAGTTTGTTGACATAAACATTTTGTTGAATTTTACTACTCACTTTACCGTTGCATTGGCATATATCATAAAGCAAGTATGATATCTAAGGGATGTATTTGCATTCTTAAGATTTATTAATATTCCCTTTTGCCATGTTTTATGCGATGATGAAAAGTAACAACAGCAGCTTTTCTGGTTCAATGTATCTTTTTTTGAAAGTACCCATGGTACGCATTTTAGAATTGGGCTGTTTTGATTTAGTTCCTTTAGATGGCCTGGGGCTATCCTATGTTTTTTTGCAATTTGTGAAAGAAGGTTTGGCAATCATTTTTCTATGAAAAGTGTTGAGTGGCAAAGGAACATGCATGACACCATTTTACTAGAAAACAGCAAAAATCTTTTTAACATTTGTAAAGCTTTGATAATGGCTGCATTTAATGGTTTAATTGGTTACAAAAAACATGCAATGTATTTAATGCAAAAGATAAATGTATGCTTCAACTCAATCTTCACATAATTTAAATTAAACAGGTATTTAAATTTCATCTTTTCAGAATTTGCTGATGTTGTGAGAGAACAAAACCAAAAATGGAGATCGTTTACGTGTACACAAAGAAAAGGGCGGAGTTTGGTCGACAATGCAACTTTACCGACCGCTCTGCAGAGTTGCATGTAGACATTGTGCCTGATCCAAGTCTTGCGGAAAACTTTGTTGAGAGAAATCCAGTAGACTCAGGCATACAATGTGTCCAGGAAATGTCAGAACATGAGGTAAAATTTAGGAATAGTTCAAGTGAATTAACATGGTATCATAAGAAAGCCTTGTTTCCAGGTCAAACCCACAACAACCTTAACACCACCAGGGTGCTCTATTTATGGGGCTAGCAAGGTGACCGATCCTTACCTACGCCGTTCACTCCTCTCCACATTAACCCTTGTGGCCATTCCTGTCACCAGCTTTTACTCCCAACATCAGTGAAGTTAACCCCGTTGTAGGGCTCAAAACTATGACCCCTGGAATACTAATATGGCACTCTATTGATTGAGCTTAGAGCTGGTCCTTACTCACATACACTATTTCAAATTTAAATGTTAATGGCTTGATAAACTAAAGACTAACTTTATATTTTTATTTCTTACATAACATTTTTTATGATTTTATTAACAAATGTTAAAGAATAAAGATATTGATCTTACAAGTCAGGTTACTTGTCCCATGTTTACTTTGAGATAAACAAAATTGCTATAAATAATACCATATATGAAATATAAGTTTTAAGTTCTGAGCTGTCTTAAAGACTTTAAATATGTTTACTTTTTTCTGTTGAATATCCATATCATAACATTTTTTTCCAATAAAAGGTCAACACAGAGAGGTTTGAGACAGGATCTCGTGGCATCAACCACACCGAGGGCGGCTGGCCAAAGGATGTGAACCCACAAGAGGTGGAGCAGGTGACAAGGTACAGGAAGAAGGTGGAAAAGGATGAGATGTATGTCAACACGATTCAGCAACTCGGAACTGTGAGTTAACTATCAGTACACTCTTCGCATTATAAGGTACATGTATTTTACCACTTAATAGCTACTTTTGATATATTGATATTATTAAACCAATCAATTGCTTCAATTAAATCATTTTCCATTTTGATATGTCTTGTATCTGAAAATAATTTTAGTATCATTTGAAGTTGTTTTGATGGTGGAGTAGCTACAAATATGTTAATCAACTGAAAACAGTATTGAAGTTAAACATTATTTATTTGGAGAAAATATATTGAAAGAACACCTATAAATGTATCATTGTAAGACAGGAGGAAATAGCTGAATGTGTATATTATTACCTTTCTCCTTATTCCTCTTAATTACTATATGCTTCTAGATATTAGAGCTCAGACAGTACAATTATGTCTTAAAAACATTGATTTTGATAGTTATTTGGTTATTTTATATTTTTGATTGATTGTTTTCTTTTCAGGTGATGGAACATTGTATCAAACAAAATAATGCAATAGACATTTATGAAGAATATTTTGATAGCGTACTATTAGATGAAGTAGAAGAGTCACCATCAGCAAAAACCATTAATGTATTTAGGTAAGTCAAAATAAAGAGTAACAAAAAGTGGAAACAATTATAGATGTAAGTTAATGAATAACTTACAGTCATTTATCCAATTTACAGTTAGGGTAATGAGTCTTTTGGATAAACAAGCTAAAATTCTATCTTGAGCACTTAAATTGACTTGACATGAAAATATGTGGTTTATAAAGTCCAGAATTTGAGCAAGCACTAAAACATATGCAGGCTTGTGCTATTTCGAAATTATTACCATGAAATATGTATTATATTAAGGCATTAAACGAAAAGAATATCTTTTTCTAACAGTAGTATTTTATGTGGCTACATTTAATTTACCTTTATTTTACCAACAGAGATCCAAATGAAATGAAGCGCACAGCAACCCACATCTCCTGGTTCCCTGATGGCCCAAGGAAGCTGGCTGTTGCCTACTGTAACCTTGAGTTCCAGGGATCCTCTCCAGACACCAGCATGGACTCATATATCTGGGATGTTGGTATGTGCAATTACTGCTGTAAACAATGGTTAATTAAATTTGTGTTTGTGCTTGGCAGAACAGAATTTTTAAGCAGAGGTGTTGTTATTAGAATATGTATATCTATACTAGCAATAATTTAATGTTCAATTCTAAAAAAGTGTAAGTTTTATACCATTTGTGTTTTAAATAAATCAAAACAATTTGTGTTTTAAACAAACCATGGTTTGAAAAACTTCTGCTTGCAAATAAATGTAGCAAAATGTGCTAGTCAGTTTGGTGCTGTTCTTGCATGTATAATTTATAGTTATGAAAGGCTGATTGAAAAGCAACTTCTATCAATGCAAATTGCACATGTATGGATTCTTGTCCTGTAGTGAGTCTGTCTTTTCAGAAGTAAGTTCCATGTGATACAGCAAGTGATACACCAAATGGCTTATGCTGGTAGTCGGTGTATCTTGGATATATGTATTTGATTGATAGATGTTGCACTTGATTCATTGGATGTTCTTCTTTCAGAGAATCCAAATAAGCCTGAGATGACCTTAAAGCCAGTATCACCACTTGTGTGTGTTGAATATAACCCTAAAGACTCCCATGTTCTGTTGGGAGGATGTTACAATGGACAGATTGGTAATTTGTGGTTTCCAGTAAATTTTTGTCTTACATTAATAATAAGTGATTGAATATGATGCAGTTTTCTTTTATTCGTTTGATCAAGTTTGTCATATATCTATTTTGTTGTCATCCTTTTTTAAGAAAAAATGAACTTCAGGGATTTGTGTTGATGTTGTTTTAAATTGTGTGCAATGTTCTCTGGTTGCAGCATACTGGGATGTACGGAAAGGTTCCCAGCCAGTTGAAATGTCACCAATTGAGCACAGCCACAGAGACCCAGCTTACAAAGTGATGTGGATCCAGTCAAAGACTGGCACCGAGTGCTTCTCCTCCTCCTCAGATGGTCAAGTGCTGTGGTGGGACATCAGGAAGATGGGAGAACCCACAGAAAAACTCATACTCGACCCAACAAAAAAACAGGACATGTCCAAGGCTCAAGGTGCTATGTCCTTAGAATATGAAACTACAATGGTGAGTGTTGATGAAATTATCTGTGTGTTTTATATAGTTAAAATCCAAATATAAACAGCTCAGAAATTTATCAAGTTTTCCTTTATTATGCTTTCTTGTGGTTGGTTATGCTTTAAATGTAGTGACAATGTCAGGATATTTAGGGTATGAATGAAAATATCCAATAATAGGATAAATAATAAACATGTTTCTGTACAATTGAATATAGATTGGAATATTGACTCTGATTAAATCTAGTGCAAAATGCTTTTTTGATATGCCTTTTCAGATCATTAAGTGCACCATTTCTACATTAAACAACTTGATGTCATGTCTGTTGAATAAGATATTATACTTGGAAAAAAATCCTTTTTAGCCCACAAAGTTCATGGTTGGTTCTGAACAAGGAACAGTGATAGCTTGCAACCGTAAGGCCAAAACTCCCGCAGAGAAGATAGTAGCTGTGTACCCAGGTCACCTTGGTCCTGTGTACTCTCTCCAGAGAAACCCCTTCTTCCCGAAGAACTTCCTCAGTGTTGGAGACTGGAAGGCTAGAATCTGGAGTGAGGACATTAGAGAATCTTCCATCATGTGGACCAAGTAAGAGTTGTACCATTGTGGTAAAAACTGTTTAGTGTTTATAGTATCAGGTTAACTGGACAATTGTTTGACTCATAACTTATGTTTTAATGTTAAATCATTACTATGATTAAATGTTGATTCAACTTTGATTAAAAGATTGCTGTAGAAAAGGACATAAGATGTACATGAATACACTTGCATCGACATGTATAATAATTTTATTTAATACACATACATTTATGAAAGCCTATATTTATCCTACATTGAAATAATACAGAAATTGTACTGAAGGAAAACACATGTTTAAGATGAACAATTGCGTGTTATAGACAGTACCAGTCTTATCTTACGGATGGCTGCTGGAGTCCTATTCGACCCTCGGTGTTCTTCATCACCAAGATGGATGGTACACTGGACGTTTGGGATATCATCTTCAAACAGAATGACCCTACACTCAGTCTTCAGGTAGAAATTATTTTTGATTTGAATATTACTTTAAACTACATACTATCCAGCTATAATACATAATCCTTGTCATTAAAGCATATTGCTTTTGTAATTGTTTTTAGTATTTAAATAGCCTTTAAGTGTTGTTTTTGTAAACTAATGTGTCTTTTAAACTAATATCATAAATGACGACAACACTCAACAGTGAAAATTATCATTATATATTTTTAATAAATATATTTAACTGGTTTTATAATTTTTGACTTTACATTATAAATAAGTAACATTGAAATGTACTCCATATGTAGCGATGTTTCATGTTTTTATTACAGTAAATCTTCATATTAGTATTCATGAATTTATTATAGAATCTCACATTCATCGCTATTCAAAGTGATTAAAATTTCATTTTCCTGTCAGTATAATATATGGCATGATATTACACATGTATCCTTGTTGTACAGGTATGTGATGAGCCACTGCACAGTCTGCGTGTACAGGACCAGGGTCGCCTGGTGGCCTGCGGCTCCCACACAGGTACAACCACACTCCTAGAACTCTCCGACAGTCTCTACACCATGCAGAGGAATGAGAAAAATCTGGTCACAGCAGTGAGTAGTGCTATTGTTTGCTGCAAAGATTCTAGGTTTTTAAATTGTATTGATATGTATTTTGTCAGATATCTCAAAAACTAACTCTTTCCAGGATATATTTTTCCCCCTAAAATTGAGTTTTTATTTAACTATGTATCTACAGTTTATTAAATAGTAATTGTAATTACTATTGATATTAAGCCCAATATATCACTTTATTATTAGAATGGTGGTCTGACACTAACATTATTTTGAGAAAGTTTAATCATTTAAGAGCAGTTAGTTGTTCAAAATGAATAACACCTGATAACCTTCGTGTTGCAGATGTTTGAGAGAGAAACCAGAAGAGAAAAGATCTTGGACACCCGACACAGAGAAATGAAACTGAAAGAGAGAGCGAAGAGCTCTGCAGATGGTGGAAAAGACAAGGTAAGGATAATGATCCAAGTAATAGAGTATTTCTTTTTTATGTAATATAGTGTCTTTTTTGACAGTTAAGTGTAATTGTGAGTGTTAAGTGTATTAAATGGTTTCAAAACATTAAGTGTAATTGTGAGTGTTAAGTGTATTAAATGGTTTCAACGAATAAATGTTTTGCACAGTAAATCCCCCCAGTTCTGTTTCTATGAAAAGAATTGGATATAAACAATTTGCAAAGTTGTTTTATATTTGGATGTTACAAACCCCTGCTTGAATACATTTTCCCAAGCCTGTTAAGTGTTTTCAAGTTTGATGATCTTAATCATAAATGCAAAAGCCTGAATGATGTTGTTGTATGTCAGGAGGAGGAAGAAGAGCCAGCCCTGGATGAGGAGGACCTGTACACAAAGGCTGAGTCGGAGTTCTGGTCCATCATCAACCAAGAGAAGAAGAACATAGAGAAGAAGAAGGATGCAGAGATGGACAAGGCTGATGCTGGAAAGGT
Source organism: Mya arenaria (assembly GCF_026914265.1). Classification (NCBI taxonomy): domain Eukaryota; kingdom Metazoa; phylum Mollusca; class Bivalvia; order Myida; family Myidae; genus Mya; species Mya arenaria. Next base: position 59,779,256 of record NC_069123.1, read on the forward strand.
CAGTTTCCTTATCTAATGCCATCCACCAATTTCCTTCATGATTGACAAAGGACATGTCCGTGCCAGAATTCATTAAACATCTTATGTCATGTTCTAATTTTAGTGTCCAACTATTCATAATATGTATACATAATAAATTGAAAATTCTGCAATGTCAAGCTTAATTGAAAATACAGTTTTTTTAGTTAAAACACATTGAAGTTGACAAAGGCAATTTTAATAAATTGACTAAAGTTAAAAAATGACTTCATATGTTTTTTTAAATAAGAGCATTGGTGTCTTGTAGCTGTTAGATGATCTGTAGTGATTACATGGAGTTCCCAAATTTCCATATATAGTATAAGTCCTCAGACCTATATACGAAATAGTCAAATGTTGAAAGTTAAAGAGGTCATTCCAAAGACAGGTTTCAAAACTTGCTATGTTTAATCAGAAACATTTAATCTAAATTTTTGGTATTGTCATATAGAAACTGTTGAATCTAAAAAAATGTGTATCAAACTAGCACAGGCTAATGCTGATATCATTACGTCACTTTAGTGCAATAATGTAATAACTGCATATAAAAATAGAAGCAGATATTGAGTTATTGCACTAAGGTGACGATTAGTACAACTTCCTATAGTTTCAGAAAATAATCATTCTCCAATATTAAATAAACTGTTCTTAATTTTCATTGGGAAAGAACACATTCTCACCTTAATTTGGTGTTTAACAGCAATCCCCAATCCCAGAAGATGAAGAGCAGGAGCAGGCATAAAGCAGGAACAGGGGAGCCATATGACATTACAGGAACTAGTTACATACCAATATACACTGGCACTACTGCTCCATGCGGCTTGCGGGGATCCATAAACACTTAACAGCCAAGCATTCTTCATTTTAAAGTGTGATTTAAATGCTTTGAAGTCATTACCAAGTGCAAGCAACTCATACAGATTATTTTGTTTTGTGATTAATCATGCTTTGAAGAACAACTATATTATTGTGTTACATGTATTTGAAAGGCCAGACAACACCAAATTTTTGACATTTATTTGTTACATTAGTAGTTTTAATGTGCATTTTATTATTGACTTCCTAAAGTGATCTGTTCTGTTGAGAATTATCCACAGAGTATTTTCTAACATGACCAAAACTTATGTCCAAAATTGTATCTTTCATAATTTATTTTATACTTGTGATATTAACATCTGATGTTACGTTTACAAATGTTACAAGAGTAAATACAAGAAAAGGAAAGAAGAAAATATGTTTGTTTTTGCCTTGAAGTCATTAATTTCCCAAACAATTAAATATTTAAGCATTATGAGATGTGATAAATATTTAGTGTAAATGTTTAATTCTTGTACTGAAATAACAAGGGCCTTAAGAAATCTAAATAGTAATATTTTTAATAAATACCATAATTTTTACCCCGCAAAAGAGGTGTATCCAATTTCAGCTGATATTTTCTTATCTGCAACTGAAATTGCTGATACAGGTACTCCCTGGCACAGGGGCAGGGTGTATGGCTATGTCACATGCCTTTAACTCACTTCTGCCCCTTACTGTATTAAAAAAAATGTTTCTAGATTTATAAATAATCAAAGGGGAACTGTAACTAGTACTTAGGCACAATAATTGTATTTTTATTATCTTGATTCTTTAATATTTATTTATATTACAGGGTAAAAGTATTAAAAACTGAAATTATTGTTTAAGAATTAGTTAAAATTTCTCTATACATGTATATAGACGAGTTTTAATGAACCTGGGTATATTTTTGTACATTTTGCAATTTATATTGGGAGGGGGTGGGGGCTATAGGGGTGTGGCACAACCCTGCCCTTGTGCTGCATGGAAGGCTAAATAAGTGCTACATAGCATGAGATTTCAACCTTCATATTCTGTGAGAAATAAAGATTTAAAATGGTGTGTGAATATTTCATTTGTACAGATTTCCCTTAACTTATCAAAGGGGACTAATTCAAATATTTCAAAATTTACTCAATATCAGTTATGGTATCCAATATGAAGCTCAATTTACTTTCAACAGCATTATTACTTATGTTGTGAGGTATAAAAAAAACTAGCATTTTGCAACCAAAGATTCAATGGGTAAAATGCTGTTAACTAGATTAGTTATTTCCCCTTGTAAGTGCAAACCTTTGGCTGCTATGTAAAAGATGTCTTTACTTTGTGAAAGGGGACATGCTTTTTTATGAGTTCTTTTGCATTTCAGCCATTGTAATATAAACAAATGAAAAGTGGATATTTTCCTTTTTTGTTTAGTATATATATAATATCATAAGTTGGGGTATTTTATTATTATGGTATTAAGTTGAAGGGATTTCATGATGAGTACAGAAGGTAAAAGTGGTATACATCCTCATTTACATACTGAAAATGATACTAAACAAACAGAAGCTGGCGGGGTCAATCATCAATATGTCCTAGGAACATGCAAACATAATTGTGCACAGCATAGATTTGCAGCTTGGTCAAAGGGAAGTAACTGCTACATGGAATTCATCCCATGACATGAAAAGATACAGTTCAAGCCAAAAGTATCATATAATTGCAGTTATATCGATTTAAAATACATTAAGAAGTACATTATTCGTGAAAATGTAACACTATTTTGATCCATTGTCTAAATAAAACAAGAGCAGTTTCATTGATTTTGGATTTTTTTATTTTTTTATAAAATTTCATTAGACCCAGGTACGTCGTTGGGTGGGTTTCAAACAGGTGGTTTCCACTGAAAAACTGAAGAACTGATGTTTAGTGACTAATTTTGTTATGTAGGTAGCTTTGGTCAACACTCGGGATTCCAAACATTTGAATTGATAGGATCAGGCCCTAATTTTATGGAAATCTGAAGTGTAATAATTAAGCTTAAGTATCTCCAGTCAATTCCGAAATGAGGTTAAGTGTGCATACAGTTTGGCATATTTTCTAATAAACTGCAATTAAATGTTCAAATATCACTTTAAAGCATATCATAAATAAGGAAATAAAGGTTTGTTTTAGTGTAAGATCTCAATGTATTTCACCTCATGAACAACCACATGATTATACACCACTTGTGAAATAACAATTTTGGTGCTCACTCAGTGAAATATATTACAATATTATAATGAAAAAATAATTAACCCTGAATTCTCCATTAAATTAACATTAGTTACCCAATCATTTTTATAAAACAGAAGCTCTAACCTGGCCAGCACCTTATCAATTCATGTCTACCCATTGTCTTACCCTAATACACTATATAGTTATGTCCTTGTCTTACCCTAGTGCACTTTGAATGTATTTTTGTCATTTTCGTACCCTAGAGCACAAGCTTTCAAGTGCGGTCTTAACAGTGCTTTAGCTTGATCCTGTTTCAAAGGACTTAAGATTCTTCGAGAAATTAGGGGCAAGTTCAACTTTACAGTTCCCAAACATCGAATCATGGCTTCTACTCAATGACTTCAATAGTGTTGAATTGATAGATAGTGATGCAACTTATAATGAGATTGCTTTAGGGGTCAAGGTAGTTATAATTAAAAATAGAAATAACGGTTTCTGCTTCAAAATGTGACTTTGGATTAGCATACTAGTAAAAGCTGTGCAACTTGGAATACATATTAATGGCAAGCTCTTGTGAAGATATACCTTGGATTGCATTATGGGTCATGGAGTTAAAGTCAAGGATGTTTTTTTTTTAAAAAACATTGACTATTCAATCATAATTAAAAAGAGGTGTGAGGTCAAGGTTGCTGTTCGTTAAGTATTGTAAAACAGTTTCTTCTCTTTTTCACATTATTTTCTATAATTTGAGTAGATAACCCAGCTCTTATTTAGTATCTGAACATATAGGCACTCATCAATTCAGCCAAACCCTTTTCAGCACCATTGATCTAAGTCAATTTGGTTCCTTTAGCGAACTAATTAAGCTAGCATATAGTAGCAGCTTTGCCTGTGTGGCCGTCCGTACGCCCATTCCATCTGTACGTTCCAGTTTCCATTGGTAATCTTGTTAAAATAAATCTAACTACGGTAGTTCAATATGATCAAATGTATGCCAATAGGGATATAAGAGTTTTATTTTTTGCTATTTTATTAGTCGGCTCAATCATTAACAAATACACCTTATTTAAAACTAAAGCAGCATGGCAGCCTAATATAATAAAATAGAAAGTGTCTGTTTGATTTGTTGTTTAAAATCCAATACATTCCCAACAGTATCAGTTGTTTTGTTCAAACATCAACATGGTTTTACAAGAGAAATGTAATAAAATCACTGCAACAATATTCACTTGTAAACTAGTGAAAATAATGTCTACCAAATGACAATACTAGAATGTTAGAAAACATCCATTAATGCACATGATTTATAAAATCATACATTATACATAAGTAATACAAGTATTGTGTACATATACCAGGGTATTGTCTATTTCGATAGCTATAAACCTGGGCCGTTATTTATAAAACATCATCACTTCCTATCTATCAGTCAAGAAGTTAGTACACGTTTGAACTAGTCTTTCACTAAAAAGTAATGGATACTCTTACAACATGCTCTGTGGAGATTACTAACATTGCCTCGATGACAGTACTTGAGTCTATAAATGCTTAAAATCTAATGTTTGATGCTGTCTCTTAGAGAAGACAGTTTAAACACAGAAGCATGGTGAATGCTGTATATATCCTGGCCATAGTATGGTCTGGTAATTTCGTATCTATCATGTACTTCAGACTGTTAATTTTGTGTGGGGTTTTTCATGGATATATCAGATTTTGTTTTAAATTCTAGCAAAGTATCATTTTACCTAAAGATGTTTGTTGATGCTGAAATATTGACAACACAAATTGTAAACACTGACAAATTGGCTCTATCCAAAACATCACCATAAAAAAAAATGTTGCAAGATTTACACAGTCTACAGTACAGGTATTATGCACTTCAGTGACCATATGAGATAGAGGATCATGAGAGGATCACAGTCTGGTACTCTGGTGGTTTTACCGGCCTCTAGGGATGTCACATGCCAGGCAGCACTTGCTTGTCTGGTAACACAAACCTGGAAGAATTATAGGGACTACTAATAAATATATACTATGGAAACAATAAATAAATATGCAGGCAAATAGGGAGCTTTAGAGAGTGATTTTATATAGGCCAGATTTAGACTGGCTGCAGTAAAAGTTTTTTGATGCATGGAACACCTCCAACACCAGGTATTTTAATTTAGACAACAAAATTTGCAGTTTTTCTGTTTGTGTAAATGCATTTGGTGTGTTGTAGACCAGTGGAGCAAAACAGTTAGAAGCAGAACTGTCATTCATTTCAAACTAAACAAATTAATTGATGGAGTAAGTTCGAAATTCAGTGCATTTTTACAATAATTTAAACATTACAATGGCTAAATAGTGCTTTAAGTGCAATTCAAATTAAGTAGAAATCATTATTTGCAAAAGACAGTTTAAATGAAAGTTTGTTTTTATGTTAATAACAAGTTCCTACATTTGCTTAGCTTCTGGTTGGTTGAACCTCTCGTTGCTGTAGTATTTGTACATTAGACTTCGGTCCAGTAAATGGCCATTTTGTTTCAGAAAGTATTCAAATGTTTCTATTGGATTACTGGTATTGTTTATGGCATCTGCTATCACAAAGCAGTAGAACATGGTGATGGTCTCGTGGTAGCCGGTCTTGATCTGAAACAACATTACATTACATTAAAGGGACTTGGTCATGTTTTATAGGGTCAGATATTATTTTTTAATTACGATAAAACATTATCAAAAAAATTCAGATGACAGCTTTTCTGTTAATTGATATTTGAAAATGGAATTGCGCAGCATTTCAAACATGTGCAGTGATTTTACAAAACATATACCGGTACCAGGTAAATGGCTGTTCAATTTACAAATAAATGTTTAATTTAATAGTTGAGGTTATTTTCTATAAACAATATACCGGTCTTTACAAGATTCAAGATTCAACTTATTTATTAAGTAACTTGAACACAAAGTGCTCCTCATTACATGATAGATATACTGGTAATACATTCAATTAAACATATATACAACGATAACATGATAGGTTTGAAATCTCAGACATGAGAAAAGAACTGATAATCAATATTTTAACATAAAACCATTAAGTACTTTTAAAATTAGTCCACAGTCTATATAAATCATTCATACATATACATGTAAAACAGTGGGGGGGGGGGGGGGGGCATGTACCTACCCTGTCTTTGTGAACTTCATTGAAATGTTTTATTCCGTCCCTGTAAAAGACATATGGTAAGGTAAAGAATTTATTTAAAAAAAGTAAATTAACAATGTCCTAGACAAAACTCAATCATATGCCTCAAGCTTACAAACATTCTAGTAGTTCAAACATTCAAGAGTATTAAAGAGATTAAAAATTTGCCTGATCTTTTGGCACAGACAATTTTTGATCCCTTATTTTCAAATCACAAAACAAAGGCAAACTTTGAAAGAAAAGGGTAACCCACGCTAAAAACTTACAGTACACTTTATAATTAGAACAGAAAGTGACTCCTGGTAACACCAGTGTACCTATTTGACTGTAAATGGCAGAACTTATCATTCTAAACAAAAACAAGAGCCATCACAGGAAAGTACATAAGTGGTGTTACTATGCGAATATGGGCCATACAGTTTTGGCACTGAGTGGAATATCAAATTGCCATCTTTACCAAGCAAAAGTAGCATCAATATAATTTTAATAAGAAATAATAAAAACCATGGGAGATTAATTAGGGACCTATGGATCACAGAGTTATGGTTCTTCAAAGGGGAATTTACACTCATAGCCTATCAAATCATTTCCGATTTACATTCTTTACCTTGAAAATTAAATAACTTTCATGAAACATACATGTATTTGTCTGTCAAAGGAGGCAATATTGGAACAAATTGACAGTTACGGTTCTTGAAATGTGCCCAAGTCCATATAAATAACCAAAATAGAGATGTTAATCAAACATAACACCCCCGGATTGACAGATGGATCACTAACGGACCTACAGATGCCTTGACAGACAGGTTCATTAGGCACTGCAAATTGTTTGCAGGGCTCTAATTAGGTCAATGAATTAGAGAGTAAAAATAAATATCCAAAGGCTAGAAACGAAGAAGTGTGCTCACCTGATCAAGGGTAAAGCCTGGTCCCTGCCGTAGTCACGGATGTAGTTCCAGGCCATACGTAAATGGGCCTCATGTGTCCAGTCCTCAAATGGAAGGGTGGCGTCCTCGAAGGACTGGATGAATATCTCATCTCCTACAGATCTGAATGTCCTGCAGATGGAATAGGCAGCATATATGGAATGAGTTTTAAATTACATAATACCTTAATCAATGTGAAATTGAGAAAGACTTACAGCTTATATAAACACAACAGTCAATGCAATCAGTGTTCAATCAGTATTTTTTTTAATGAAATTCCCTAAATACCATCTATTTGATCTTCATAACATCAAAACAAACCATAATTTCAATTTTTGATGCATCCTTAAATAGATTTTTAGAAGTGGCTCCACTTTTCAGTTGAAGAAGGTTCAAGAATGTTTTTGATCAAAGGCACTACAGCTGGGGCAGGGGCGACAGACATAATATTTGGGCTTAAAATAAAAAAAGGTCAAGTCTGCAAATAAACATGCTTTTAATGATACACTCACCCCTAGGAATTGCTTACCTGCACTGATAGAGCATGGGGTGGGCAACATTATCGTCTATATGAGCCTCATACACGTTGCCATACCAGACGTTGTGGTCACCAATCTGGTGAGCAGAGTCCGCTTCACACTCCATCACTCCCGAACAACCCAGGATCACTGGTATACCCTGCAGGACAAATATCCTTGTTAACAGTGTAGTTAGATAAATGTGTATTGACTATAACATTCATTATTTTTTGGCATTACAAGTAATAAGTCGTATTTAACTGAATAGTGTTATTCAATTACAGTATTGTCATTTTCCTCTGTGACATGGATATAATTTTCTTATTTCTTACAGGAATATTTGCAAAGTTTAAAAATATAATTCATCAATACTAGCAAATTAACACTTCCTACCTTTTTACTTTTATAGTGTGGGACCTTGTCAAACTGGCACACATTTGGTATTGACTGGGCAAATGTCATCCCATAGCTAACCTGTGGATGATTACATGGTATACTGTATACATCATACCAAAGAGTGTAAAGGTCTAGAAAAAAAGCGGTACCGGTAGACAGACAACGAATACACCATTTATGAACAAGACAGTGATACCTGGTAAATATATATTTATTATCAACAATACATATTATATATATATTGCTGTGGGCTAGCTCTTGTCTGAAGTGCTGAACAGTTTTGGGACAGACTTTAGGCTGACACAATGATTCTTATGTGACAAATAATGATAACTGTTACAACATTTATTCACTTGACTAGGTTTTACATTGACATCAAAATAAACTGAGAACAAATGATCAAATCATCAGTTGTTAGATGTTAAAATGTTCTTATTGTTTACAACTAAAGCAGTTACCATAAATTTTCCCAAATTATGGTAAGAAGCATTTGTTTTATGGATCCTTAGATCCAGTTTACAAGCAAAAATATTTATCTACAATGCAAACTACCAGTGTTTTGTGGAAATATGGTATGTGTTGTCATGGAGTATTGTGCGCCCTAATCAGCCCTGCGTGCAAGATACTAAGATATTACCTGGTGTCTGGCAAGTGTGTGAACAGCAAAGTGACGCGTCTTTACGATCAGGTCATGGAACTTACTGAAAACAAATGACCACATTAAGGAATATTCAGCTTTGTAAATCACTAAATGTAAAATGTACTTCCAATCGTCTATAACAGGTGCATATATCAGCATTAAAGTCATGTGATCTCATCTTATGACAAAATACTTTTGTTTATGCGTAATGATATCCAAAACAAATTCATTTAGAGTAGTTCATACACATTTTTGTCACATATCTGTTTTCAACAACAACTTACAGTTCTTAAAATAACATGACATCTATTTTCACAAGCATATCAAATCATACATATGATAAACCTACTAAACATACCTTGGAATTTTTAGGCAAATTGAAACAATGGGCGGAGTAAAGGACACGCTGGTGAAAGATGTGCATGTCATTCCTTTCTTGTGCCACTGTCCTCCCTCATGGTATCCAGACGTCACCACCACCACTGATATCAATTATCATGATCCATATATATATATATATATATGTCAGAGAATAATGAATTACATGCGGTGTAAAACTAAAATACTGAGGAATATGTTGAGATGTTATTTGTTAAAATGTATTGCAGTACAGCACTTTTTATAAAAATAGCTTAATGATACATGTACTTTTGAACATTGTTTATGTTGTTGGTTTTTTAAACTTCGGACAGAGCTGCAAACTTCAGTGAAAGATAGATGAAAATATCATATTATATACTTTTGAATGAAAAGATCTTAAGTTACACATAAGCTTTGTCCAAAAGACAAAAAAAAAATTTCATTTCTATCACACAATTTATGGGTAAAAACTTATTTCAATGTTTGAATATTCCTACCAGGCTGGGGAACCTTTTGCATAATGGATTTGTACACCTTCCTTGTGTCACAGTCATCTGCATCATGGTGCAGCCTATCTGTCTGTGTGAGAATCTCCTCAACTGGAAAAGAGACTTACCTTCATGTAATAAAAATATAAAATAGAACTTACTTTCTATGACCCATGGGATTGTTTTCTTCATTAACCTTCACGGCCTAGTTTAAGGAATGTTTGGCATGATAATCCCCTGCTGTGCATATCCTGCTTATTGCACTGGTGTCATAGTAGGGGCCAATTTCCTGTGAACAAATACACGGTGGGGGGGGGGGGGTCACTTATAGAAGGCTTAAACTAGGCCTTTAATGTGTAATTTACAACAGCATTTGACCTTGTGACCTTATTTTTATCAAATGTGACCCAATTTTAAGTAGGTCCAACAGTTCATCAAGGGGAAACATTTTGATTAAGTTTAAAGAATAGTGGACCAAATCTAAGACTAGTAGACCAAATCTAATACCTCTAGTATGTTGCAAAGATTTTTCTTATATTTAACCTTGTGACCTAGTTTTTGACTACATGTGACCCAATTTTAAAAGCTGTTGAAACTTGATCACGGGGAACATTCTGACCAAGTTTAAACATAAACTAACCAATCTCTACCAGGATAAAAAAAAAAAATTGACCAAATTACCTATTTTTGAATCCACATGACCTAGTTTCAAATTCATGATAGAGTTTATCAAGGAAGACATTCTGGTTAAAGATGAATATTGGGCCAAATATATGTGTTCCAAAGAATTTATTTTTTTAATTTGACCTAGTAACCTTGTATTTGATCCCATGTGTCCAACATTTCCAAGCAAACCAGATTTCATGATGGGAACATTCTGACCAAGTTTGAACATCACCTGAAAAATCTGTTGCACGGTATTGTTCCAGACAGAAAAAAAAGTGAAAGACTGACAAATAGACAGATGGAACGATGAACAGACAGAGCGAAAAAATATTCCCATCCCCAAACATTTGATTTGGCGGGGGATAAAAAGCTGTCCATGTACAATATTTATTTTTTCTACGACAGCTAACTGTGGCCCATTTGTATATAAACATAAAAAATTAATTCATTAATACAGAAATTGCCAATCATATGGGTTTTTTTATTTGAAAGTATTAAAATCTGTTGTATCACATTGAAAATATTAAAATCTGTTGTATCGCAAAGATCGGTTTAGTTTATAAGAGGTCGACACATTTTGTAATAGTCCATCTAAATGGCAGTCAACGAGTCTTTTGCTGATTTGTTTTTACTTTGGCAGAATCATGAAGTCCACCATCAGCATTGTGGGACAAATCTGACGAGTTGTGCACATGTATAAAAGGGTATTCGTGACCCAGAATATATTTATGTAAAAATAACAACTCTCATACAAATTCAATCCACTTTAGATCACTGTCAGGTAAATATTGAACGATTATGTCATTTTATTCAACATCAATGCATAATATTACTATCCAGTATATAATTTCGCCCGGTGTTAAATGGTAGAGAGTTGTAGCGCCACAGGGATGTAAAAGAAATGTCAAAATAAAAAAAATAAAGCTATCCCTGATCGCTTCTAATTGTAGCTTTTTTTATAGATTCCGTGGCCCAGTGGTTAAGGCGTCCGCCTTCAGAGCGGGAGGTTGTGGGTTCGATCCCTAGCCGTGCCATACCGAAAGACGTTAAAAGTTGTTACAAGTAGCTACCTTGCCTAGCGCTTGGCATTTAAAGGGTAGTGCTTGGAAAAATGGTGTACTTAGTACTGGTTTAAACCCAGGAAAGTTGTACATCGTGAATCGGTGCTTTACACCGAGCATGTGAAAGAACCAAGAGGTCTCTTCGAAAAGAGCTAGGGTATCGCAGCCGGACTTCCATGTATCCCACCACGCTGTCTCTTCCTTGTGCTGTCCCTTCCGCAAAAACAAAGGACCCCGTTGGAAATAAGTGCTTGCACTTTCACGGGTTATCCTTGACCGCAAGGTCTAAAGAAATACATACATACATAGTTGTAACCTAATGTTAAATATTTTATTTATATTTCACATGTCAATGCCAATACCTTTGGATGAAAACAGTCTATTGCTGCCTATACAATAACACGCTTTATAACTTCTGTGAAAGAGCAACATTGTGTTTGTCTCAAAACAGATTAAACGTTTTGAACTGTTAAAAAGCAGTGACTTTCTAGTGGCTCTTTACAAGGTCAAGGACGTTGTACGCATCTGCGCCTACTTTAGCCAGAATGTCTTTCGCAAATAATTAATGTATTTAGATCTCTCAAGTAATATAATTTAAAAATATGTTTTGAATTAGATTGTTGCTTCTATTTTTCTTTAAAAAATATCATAAATGTCCTAAAATATATTATTTAAGAATATTCGAATACATCCGATTAGCTCAGCTTTATTTGTAAACAACATGGCAGCGCCCGTGTGTCATGTGTCAGCTGTCAAACACATAACACGCCGATTTTTGTCATGTTCGGTGGCATTACAAAAGACTGGTCTGAAAAAATCAAAAGGAAATCAATCTTCCAACAACTGGCTTCAACGGCAATTGAACGATCCGTACGTAAAGAGTGCACAAACTGAACATTTCCGATGTAGAAGCGCCTTCAAGCTACTCGAGATCAACGATCGCTTCAAGATAATACGTCCCGGTGACACAGTAATTGACTGTGGGGCAGCGCCTGGTTCTTGGTCACAGGTTGCAGCTAGGGCAATTAATAAAAAGGATGGTAATACAATGGACGGCATGAAAGGTTTGTCGACCTTTTTATGTTGTAGTCATGTACCAAACTGTAAAATAAACAACGGTTTTTAGCACAGCTAGGCGTTTGACAAGCAGTAATAAACAGCATATATGTATTTTGCTACTCCAAGATTTGTAACGATTAAAACGATTCCATTGGAATTTGATGCACATATAAGATTTTTTTAAAAACAACAATTTTTATTTCTAATGTTTCCCTGTAGGATTGGACGGTGTATAACAGGGAGGTAAATAACCGTGTTATATTGCTGCCAGATTGTAGGTTTGGGAATAGTTTCAACATCAAAAGTATGTTGAATATACTCATTTTCGTACAGATAAACAGAGTGGAAATGTAAAATGATTGTAAATATATGCACAATGCGCAAGTTTAATAAGTTAATATCAAGACATGCGTATATATACTTAATTACATCTAGTTAGCACCAAATATGTTTGACCAATGGTATTAAAAGACATACAGATTCTATACAATAAAAGGAAAGATTCTATACAGTAAACGGAAGAGGTAACGTTATTCTATAAACGAATGTAAGTATCCCTACCTAAGTTGTACCATAAAAAATGGATTAATGTACCGTTTACACACTGCATCGACACCTTGATTTTAATCCATGATGATTGGTTCAAACACACATCTAGATAGCCAAATATCTATTGGACGTCGTTTTAATTTTAAAACTTATTATGAATTATTTCAAGTAGTGGTGTCAGTGATTCGACGCGAAAATTTCAAGCACATGTCGTGGGCATGTCGAATATTAACAAAATTTAAAGAAAACTGTGAAATAAACTGTCCAAAGGTCGGGCCAACAGTACATCGACGTTTTGTGATTTTCTTGGTGTCGTAGTCGACGGCGTCGTTCGACAGATGTTTTAAAGGTTGTCCACAACTAAAAAACTAGTGAGGCTTACACGTTATGACAAATGTTGAGGCGAGTGTGAGGTAAATCGGTCGCTTGAAGTATACATGTAGAAATATAATAGCACGGAACCATAATTAGAATTTCGGAGCCACAAAGCTCGTGTCTGCAATATATTGACAGATAGAAAAGCACTGAACTGTCCGAACAAGACAGTTACAACCGTTATATTACACATAGTCATACACACATGGCTTAAGTACAATCACTCGTGGTGGCTGGACGTTCGGGAGCGTTCTGAAAACTTGTTTTTGTCGGTAAAAATAATAATATTCTGTTGCAGGTTCTCAAACAAGACAGAATGACAGAGATGGCATGGTGATCGGCGTCGACCTTCAGGAGGTTGAACCAATAGAAGGAGTCCTCATGTTTTCTGGACACGATTTCACTTCGCCAGATACTCAACATAAAATCCTTAACACTCTCGACAATATGTATGCCAATGTTGTTTTAAGCGACATGGCACCATCGGCGTCGGGAAATAAGGCGTTTGATCACGAAAGAATTTCAAAATTGTGTCTTTCGGTGCTTAAATTCTCTTCGCAAGTTTTGGCAAATGACGGACACGTTGTCTGTAAACTTTGGGATGGATCTGAACGGAAAGATCTTTTAAAAGTTATGGAGAGAATGTTTAGAACTGTGAAGGTGATAAAACCAGACGCAAGCAGATCCGATTCTGCGGAAATTTTCCTACTTGGAATGGAATTTTATCTTCGGAAATAGCGGCAGATATAGTATGAGATTTAAAACAAATAACCACGGACCTATAAACAGGTCCGTGAAATAACTGATCGCAAGAACACGAAAACACATTTTTCTTTAGCATATTTTGTGTTGTAAATAAAGTGAACCTTTAAAAGGTAGTTATTTATGTATTAAATTATGATATTTATTAGATTGTTTTGCCAGACCTCTTAAAGTGTAAATATTCCATCGGTCAAAAGCTATGCATAGCTTGTGTTACCCTACTGTAATTTTGTGAGCATTTTACCAACGATACGAGCAATGCCACCTCGGGTTACAAGGCATAAGAAATGGCAGCGCCCAGTGAAACGGTATTATAGTTTTTCTATTTTTTCTATTGTTTTTCTTTATTTTTATACACAATAATTTGCTATCATCGCCAATGTCCCAGCGCTTATTTTCACCTGTAATTTGACACTTTTGTCACGCCGAAGAGTTCTGTAGTTTAGCCGGAATGCATGTCACAATTAAATGTATGTGTACGCAAAATGTGTTACGAAAATCTGCGAACAAAGCAGGAGCTTTCATTTTGTCGCCAAAAAAAAATCATAAAAATTGCAGTTCATTTCCCATGGCTGGATTCGCGTCTTACAGATATATAGCCTTAATTATTTTTAGATCCAGGCATGAACATACTATCAGAACCAAGAGCAACACAATTGTATACGTTGTGTGTGTTTCTTTTTCAGACTGATAAACAAGCCGTTCAACCAGCTATAAACGAACATAGATCATGTAAAAGAATAATAAAGCGGTTGTACAATACCTAGTCTAAACTGCTTTTCGTTATAACCAAATAGTTTTTGCTTTTCGTCATAACAAAATAAAAACATTTGATATGTTTATGTAGTGCGTGCCTCATTTGTAGGTGTGAGTATATCCTGGGGATAAAATATGCATTCCGAGACTTCCGTTTTAAGGCAAACATGGTGAGTATATATATATAAACAACTTATCGGACATGGTTAAGCTACACAAACAGAACTCACAAAACGGAAAAAAATATGTTTTTTATATTTATAAATGTAACCATTCATTCTCGAAAAAATGTCATACAACCTCAATGCGCTACATGTGGTACAGACTACATGTATGTTGTCTAATGGGCTACGAGGATTTCCAAATCATCGCGGCCGGTGCTGTTTACGAAGCCCTGGAAACTATTTCCTTGAAATGTTCAGTGGTTTTACTCGTTTTTACTTAAGGATTCTGTGTATGATGATATTATGACTTTGTCTGCACAAGACATAAACTTAACCTAGAGTCGTATCCATAAAGCATCTTTGTCAACAAATTGAACGTAGTGAAAATGCTAAATCTTTTTAAGCTGAATTTAAAAGGCCAAGTTCAAAAGAGAATCTATCGCTGTTTATTTCCAAGAACGTTTAAATTAGTGGTGCACCCAAATCTAAACTTAGGGCCGATAATTAAACCTTATCTTACAAAAGCCTACAAATAAATCGGATAACCCAATAATATTCGTCAAAGACAACGTATGAACACTAGTTTCTGATCAAGAGCTGGTTACAAGTAAAATATTTTAATTTCACATCAATGTAGCAGAAAATATTGGAATATCTCAAACCCGGTTTAAAGATAAACACCTTAGTTTTTACAAAATACAGGAAATTGTCAAATGTCAGCTGATATTCATTTTATGCCGGGCACCGATAAAAATATTGGAACATATACTGATATGTTAAAACCAAAAAAGCAACTGAAATAGATCTGATTCATCCAAAAATTATCATTGCAGGCAAAGATACTTTCAAAGTTCCCATCTGAAAAATGGCCAAGGATCATTTCCAAATAGTCTTAAGCTAGCACACGTTACCAATATTTTCAACAAAGATAGCCTCTTTATATAAAAGAACTTTAGACCAATCAATATTATATCACCAATGTCAAAATTATACGAAATGGGTCACAAGTCAGCAACTGATCAGTCATTTTGATCAAGAAATTCATCCTTTCCTGTCAGATTTCAGAACAACACGAGCTTGTCAAATTACTCTGTTAAGGCTAGTGGATGACCGGAAAAGCCCTTGATGGGAACAATCATAGGCCAAGCTAGGATCATTTCCAAATATCGTTAACAAGTTACCCATATTTTCATAAATGTCAGCAACTGATAGGTTAATTTGATTATCCTGTTCTGTTAGCTTTCAGAACAAGACAAGAATTTCAAACTACCCTGTTAAAGCTGGTGGATGACTGGATGAGAACAAATATGTAATATACATGTAGGTGCAGTTCTTAATGGACCTCTAAAAAGCGATTCTAGGACATTTGCCCCCCCGGATGTTTGCCCCCCCGGATGTTTGCCCCCCTTTTGGACCATCGCGGACATTTGCCCCCCCCGCCGTTTTCGAGGGGGCGGACATTTGCCCCCCCGCCGTTTTCGAGGGGGCGGACATTTGCCCCCCCCCCCCCCCGGTTTTATAAGTTTATACCAAGATATTAAAAATATATTAATATATAAAAAAAATGAACATTTTTTTCTTTAACTATTTGTTCAATTTACGTGCAAACTGCCAACCGATTTACACCAGTTTGTATGTTTGTCACTAATTACATATAAATACAGATTACACCGTTCAGGTCACACATGTGACGATGTAGGCTTAGGTAATTGGGGGGGGGGGGTCACGAGGGCATGCATCCCCGGGATTTCGTTTTAGTTAGGTGGTCTTGGGTGCGTTTTAGCGTATATTTCTTTGTTGTAAAAACATGAATGAGAGTAACGATATCAATATGTTTTACATTAAATAAATGTTGTATGTAATCAACAGCGTCAAAGCGCAGACTACTGGTATGCAAATTTCGACAAATTATATACGTAACATTAATGTCGTATGAATGTGTATTTTAGTGAAAAGGAAAACGATAGATTTGAAATACCTGGTTTCCGATATATTAATTAAGTTTTTATTGCACATTGCCAACTTTGGAGAAATCCGCTGAATCGAAAGTGCCTATAGAGTTATATAGGGAAAATATGGTTAAACAGTTCTCACGACTAAGTCTTTCAACAGATCAACTTACTTCCTACATATATGTTAGGATAATTCTTGCCCTTGAAGATGGTGGTTTTGTTTTAATTCTATGATTTTTACATTTTGGTCCTTTTTAAGGGTTTTGTTGGTCATTAAAAGTTACATTAAAATAAGAAGGAGCTAAAAATTGTTTTGCTATTTAAATTTATTATAGTCATCCGACCGCTTAGCTTCCAACGGATTACAATGCAGATTTTTTTCTCTTTCAAATGCACTTTTCGAAATAATGATTTTTTGAATATCTTTTGGTCCTTTTTGAACATTTATGTAAAATTTGTAGAAAATCGATGCCCAGAAAATGTGTATTCAACTGTACGATAATGGTTTTATGGCACACCCCGCGGCGTATTCACAGCAGGATAGAAATAATCCATCGGCAAGGTTATGACACTGGGTGTACATACATATATGTGCACTGAAGTTTGTCATTTATAGCAATAAAATTATTCCATAACTATTTCGGTTCCCTCCCCCCTTTCTTGTTATTATAAAATTGAAATTATATATGATACTCGATTATTCATTTACATTAGTAGTTAAGAAATGTCATATTTTTTGTGTAAAAAAGGAAAGTAATATATTTAGCAAAAATTATTCCCATATTTAATAGCAATCACTATAACAGACAGTTAAAAGGTAACACTTTTCTTATAATATGTTAATGTTTCAAGTTTCAGTGACAATTTTGGAAAAACATATTGGCTATGAAACATAATAAATAAGGGTATTCAAAGATAATAATTTACATATCTACATCAAGTCAACATATTCATTAGTATTGCTTAAGTTATAATTCTTAATGGTTACATTTTGGTCTACCATTTTGCACTCAACCAAACATGTTTATAAATTTAGCGTAAATATAATTATTTTGAATAGGTAAGAAATGTCTTTCATGGAATTTTGTCAGCATATTTTTAGTAACGAGTGCACTAGGTTTTCATAACGTGTCAAAATGCCATTAAATCAACATGTTGTTAGGGAATAAAAGGGTATACCTGTCTTATTGTCAATACAACATTAATGACATTTTACTTGACTTGAATCGTTAAAGACCGGTAGTAAATGATAGCAACTACAGTTAATATTTCATTTTAGCTGTTCCTATTCGAAATTTCACACCCAATTTTGTGTAACACTGCTACTGGAAAAATTACCAAACTGTTAAAATAAAGGTGTGGAACTGGCCTCAATTTAATGTCTTGATAAATGATCAATTAAAGACTTAAACAAAAAGACGAAGCATATAAGATGTAAAAGTTTAGTTTATCAGATACAATGTGATATTTACAGTACTTTATCAACTAACGTTCCCCCTATAAAACAACTCTACCTAATTATGGCAAAATCTTAAAACGTCTAAAACAGAAATTTTCTATCGCAACTTAAAATAAAAGGACGGGTCAACTTTATGACCCTCATAAATTCTGTATTTCTTATCTGCCTTGGGTGCGGTAGATAAATAAGTGCTAAACTAGCGTATCTTAACGCTACTATCGCACTAAGAGGAGAAATCGATACCGTACGTAGAGACCGTCGTTACGCTGATAAGCTCCAAAGTTGGCAATGATTTGGTATTTTTATTTTTTGTTTTTGTTTTTCTGAAAATTGTGTAGGCCGCGGCCTACACGGCCTATAGGAAGCTACGCCCCTGCAGAGGAAATAATTAAGGTGCTGTCAAAACTACCTAGAATTTAGAAGGCTGATCCGCACCTGGACAGTTCCCTCTTGTAAATCCTCAATGTGCAAATATGTTTAATAACTTATAAATAAGAAGTAAATTAAGGAGGATGAGGAAGTCACCATCGATTAATATCAACAACAACAACAACATTTTTTTTAGATTAATAGCAAGGAGTCTTTGCTGTTTGCTGCTCTGCCGAATGATTAAATTGAGAGAATTTTCATCAGAATTAATACATGCATACAGTACAGTACTTACTGTACTCATTATATATTTATCAAGACGGAGATTTCATCAATATATTTTGTAGAAAAAATATGCCTACACTTCATCTATAACACATGAAGTCTTTAATTGGAAAAAAAATCTTTGGTTGATCGGGCTCCTTTTTAAATAGTAAAATTAACAGTACGGTTATTATGACCCATTTGTGACGCAATAACATTTGTGTGCGTCTTAGGTTATTTCCCCTTATTACTCTTTATTCTATACGGTACGATTCGGTGATATACCACGTCATTTTGTCAATTTGTAGAATTGTAGCTGTCAAAAGATATTTGTACGGTAGAAATGTAGTTGTTGTTAAAATTATTTGACAGACACAAAGTTATTGAGATGGACACGATTTTTCATCAGAATACATACTCTGTTTTCCAAAAATGACCATAGTTTAGTTGATTTCTTCGTCGTTGTTGGTATTGTTATTATAAACAGGTCAATTGGAAACATATTTCTTCTTATATATCGAAAAGTAAGTTGAACATATCTTTAGATCTTTTGTTAATAAAAAGTCTGTAGACAATAATTTCGAGGGAAAATATCTGTTATCAGGGTCGGGTTGTTAAGCTTCTGATTTCTGATCATGTCACAGTGTTGTATTTTTGAACCCTCGATTTTTACTAATTTAATCCTCTTATGTTATAGAGGTCGAAGTGATGGTAGGTAGTGGCTGCAGGCATGTATATAGACTTCAGTTTTATTACATCATGAGATTTTGATGTCAATCGGAGTGCCCATTCAGAACGTTATATAGTATTATTCTTATAAAAATGATACAGAATATAAAACCCAAATAAACTTTATAAAGGATAGTTGGGTTAACTCTTATACACCAGTCAATTGTAACCACGGCCCCCAGGTCCGGGGTATAACGGTTTTGTTAGAGCAAAATATAGCGGGGAATAGGCCTTACCTAGGCATTTGGCAGGGATTTTACCATCAGTTCGTCTCCGCAGGGCGGGGATTTTTCCCGGGGTTAACTTGACCAAAAGTCAAAGTCCCCACTATTCCCCGGACCTGGGGAGGCAGTGGTTACAATTGACTGGTGCATTAATGATACAGTATGAAATGAGTAAAACTCCATTTTATGCTTAATATTTTTATTCTCGGTCCATTCTGAAGAAATATTTTTCAAAAATGTTTGAAATATTAGTAAACTGACTGGTTTAAATAACACAATTTGCTCAGCTATGAATTGTGCATATTTCAAAACATCTAAATCACTTACTCGGCCACGGATTTATGAACCAGGTTTAATAGTCTATATTAACACCTCAACTTCCATTCCTTAGATAAACTGCCTTTCGGCAATTGCGTTTATCAATCGATGAACGCAACATCTTCGGATATGTTCGCATCGCAATTCATTGCATAACATTATACATGCAAACTATTGATTTAGTTATTGTTTGTATTGTGTCAGCAGGTCCCGTAAAATATCAATTAACATTTTAGAAAGTGTTAATTTCTTATATTTTAAATGTATAGTTGCCATAAGTGTTTAAATTTTATTTTTAAAAGTGATATAAAGTGGTTTATTTTTTCCCACGTTATTGTGACATCATTTGAAAAAAATGTTTCCGGTTACAGTCGGGTCTTTCTTTTTACAGAATGGGTAAGAAAGGATTACTGAAAGGTTTTCTTAAATGAAATGAAGTATTTTTTTAACAATTATTAAATAAAATAATGGACTATTGGTGTAAATATAAGTAATGAATTGCGGGTTTAATGTCATTATCGGGGATATGAACGCAATTTGGCTGGTCAAAGTACACATGGAGTTCTTCGGACTCCACACACTTTGACCAGCCCAATTGCGTTCATACCCTGATAATTACATCAACCCCGCAATTCATTCCTTAAGTGAGTCAGCCTTGGAAAACAAACATATCATAATAATCTATTGAGTTTAAAATATAAATATAATATTCCCCAAATAAAAAAATGTATTCCGATTCATTATGCAATGGTATTTATGGTGTATTCAAGTCCATTATCAACCTCCTACATTGGCCTTTCCTAGTAGCAAAGACCTGAGTAACAGGATACATGTTAACTGAATACTAAGAAAACAATCATTCGTTGAAATTCAGACTTAATGATCATTGTTCATCCTCTTTGGACTGTTATATATCATTTTCTGGAAATTTCCTGATCAGTGAAACTCATTGAAGAAAAGTGAACTTCTATTAAAGCGATAAAATTGGCTAAATATATTACAGGTTTCGAGATGTATTGATGTTATAGACACTGTATATTAAGGCTACTGTATCATGCTTGAATGTAATTTAAAGATGCCATTTCTAAAAACCACCACAAACACTTTTAAGCCTTATTCATTATAAGAACAAGACTTTATCTTAATTTTTAAACAGAAAGATGGGATCCCCAAGCAATGGGATCTACATTGTACAGGGGGAGATATCGCTGGTTGTGATGGCCATGCGTCGCTCAGCACGCTGGACCTCCCATTCACACAGGGATGACGATGGCGACCCACTTATTGCCAGCTTCTCACAGTTGAAAGATATACTTAACAATATCACAGGTATTTCTACCATTATGTCTCATACCGATATAATTTAGTTTAGTTTAAACTTATTTATTTTACAACGATTGTGAAGCAAGTTATTACAACATTATATTTAGCACTCTCATTTGCACAATTTAACGCAAGATCTTGTGTTGTGGGGCTTGGTGACCACAAACCAAACTCTCCTGCACCCAGGCCAGGAATAGAACCCGGGTCGCCTTTGTGAGAAGCAAGTGCGCTAACCAGACAACCTACCGTAAATGACTGGGTATAAGACGATAGGGGGTATTAGACGCAGGGGAAAAAAATCTGTGAAAAATCTGAGAAAAAAACTTTTAATCTATGTTTTTGGTTAAAAGACGCAGAGAAAAAATGTCAAAATCGTCCGGCATTTTCAGCCACCATGTTTGTTGACAGTGACAAAAACAATTTTTTTCGTGAAAATGGCGATGGTTATCTTTAAAACCATACAACCATACTGTCGAGAATGAAAAGTTATGTTATGCAAAAAATATTTTGACAGTGCCCAACTTTGCTTTTTTATATGTAAGTTTGATTATTGTTTAATTCAATTTATTATTCAAAATAATATTGAATACCGTAATTCACAAGAGTGCGGACACCATAAATTAATTATTTTTTTCGCTCTCCGAATACATAGAAAATTATCATTTTTACATTTTATTTACATGTTTGTTTAACCTGCCTTTTTTCTTCATGTTTGCTTTTTACCACTTATTAATTTATCCGTAGTAATCAATGGTCATAAACTTATTTATTACGCCTATAAGTGTAAATCCTTTATGAAGTTAATTAAAACACCATTTTATACATGCACTGAACTGAATAAACACATTCTATCGGCTTCAGATCAGAGAGTCACACTGTGTGACGTCACATGACTTACAGTTATACCCACGAGGATCTCGTGGAGAGCATGGACATTGCTATGCAGGATTAATGTATAACTGTACGATTATTGCTTCATATAGTCTATAAGTGTGGTACAAGTTTAAAAGCTTATTGGCAGATCGTTTTACAAACATGCCATGTCGATGTTTTCTTAATCCCTTGATTGCCCTTGTTGTTTGTTTAATCCTCAAATAAATATATCACACTTCCTTTTCAACAGGCAATAAATCGTTTAGGATGGGTAGTAACTAATTAAATTGTCTCAGTGGTGTATACGGTAAGGTAATCTAGCCAGGCATTGTAAAGATAAAAATCAATAATCTTCGTCTGTGAAACTTGGTAACTATGAAAGTTATGATTGATGTCCTTTGGGTGCCCGAAAATTAGGTACGCAAAATAAATTATTTTGGGAAATAATTATTAAAAAAAAATATTTTTGTTGAAATTATAAATGTCTTACGATATACCGTATCCCGATCTTCAACTACCGTTTTAACCCGTATATACTCGATCAATATGACGCGAGTAACATCCCTTTCTACATAAATCTAAACAAACTCTTGGCTTGAAATTGACCTCAGAAAAAAAGTTCAAAAAATTGTTACTGGGTATTATACGCAGGCATTTTTTTGCATCAAACTCTGAGCGAAAAAAGTGCGTCTAATACCCAGTCATTTACGGTATAATTTATAAGCAGGGGTCAAACAACTTAGAAAACAGGCACATAACGACATTCATGAGTCAAGACTTTGTGAAAACGGGTTGAATGATAGCACTTGTAATCACTAAAAGATTAGTCATTTTCACATTAAAAATCAAGTAATAGTTTTATCACCAATATAAGGTACTCCAATTGTTTTTACAATGCTTAATTTTTATTGCAGAGCTGCATGAGGTAGAACCTAATGCATTTTTGAGCCCATTTCTGGAGGTAATCAGGTCAGAAGATACAACAGGTCCTATCACAGGCCTGGCTCTCACCTCTGTCAATAAGTTCCTTTCATATGGTCTTGTAGGTAGGTGTCAGCATTTATATATTTGGACATTTATTGTAAATGGCATATGAAGTGCAATAGAATTGTAACAAATAGAAAATTTAAACTATTATAATCAAGTTGTTACTTGAACTTATCTGAAAACATTGGTAAAAGTGTTGAGGTATTTTTATTAACCTTATGAAGTTTTTCAGTAGAATTTTTTTATCTTCGATAAGAAACGGAGGAAAAAATATTACTAAGAGAATTTTAACATTACCCAAATGTTCTTGAAATTGATCACATGATATGACAGACGTGTACATGTAACTAGTTTTCAACTTTTGTCCAGATCCAAGCCGTGATGATGCCGCCCCAGCAATAGAAAATATTGCGGATGCTGTAACACACGCCAGATTTGTGGGTACTGACCCGGGCTCTGATGAGGTTGTTCTCATGAAGATACTCCATGTATGTACAACATATATACCACAAGCTCTCGTCTCTTTTCCGATTACTTCTGATTATCAGATGAGACATAGAATTTCATTTGTTTTACAAGTACATGTAACTTAAATACAATGTAAATACAAGTGAAAAATATGAAACAAATATAAAAAAATCACAAACTTTTTAATGTGGGAAGCTTAACATTCCTGATATTAATTTTAGACTTATTACTCCTATTTAGTTATCCTTAGGTATTTCACCCATTGCAGAAGCTCAATTTTGATAATCTGAGAAATAAAAAAAAATCAGCTTACATGTGACTACTGTTAGAATAAATAGTTCTGGACCCTCTCAGGCATCCTTACAACTATTCTTACATCATGTTTCTTTTGCAGGTGTTGCGGACATTACTGTTGTGTCCAGCAGGAGTCCTGTTGAATAATGAATCTGTCTGTGAGATTATGCAGTCCTGTTTCAGAATCTGCTTTGAAATGAGACTCAGTGGTAAGATTTTATATCCTTCTATGAAATTAGACTTTTGTTTGAGCAAGGCCTAATTATTACACCAGTTCTTAGCATCAACGTTTTTAACAAGCCCTGTGATATAAAATCAAGAATTTGAGCAAGCCCAGAATTAGAATTATACCAGTGCAAGGCTTGTGTATTTTTTACCAGTGATTTAACAAAAGCTGTCTCGGGTTTGGTTCAAGAGTGTTAAATGATCATAACCTTATGCCTTCAGAGTTGTTGCGGAAGTCGGCCGAGCACACTCTAATGGACATGGTTCAGCTGCTTTTTACCAGATTACCTCAGTTTAGGGAAGACCCTAAATGGAATGCAAACATGAAAAAGGTGACCATAATTTTGTTATGAATTTGTATTGATGTTTTTCATGTCTTAAGATTTCAATATGCATCATTCATTTGATGAGAAATTATGAAAAATGGGCATACTTTTATTCTGGAATATACAAGTAACATGTTTTTTGTTGTTTGGAAACTCTTGTTAAAGATAAGATAAAAAATTATAGATAGAAATCTGACAGTTAAATTTTCATATAACATGCTTATTTTTCAGCTGAAAATGAGGACGGGTGGAGTTGACCAAGCAAGAATGGGCAGGAGGAAGAAGTCTCCCAAGCCTAAACAGAAGAAAACGAAGCAGACCAACTCTGCCTCACAACCATCCAGTCAGCTCTCAACTACACTGGAGGAGGGAGGGAGGCCACCTAAGGAGGGGGAGGAGACTCGAGAGGGTCCCAGCACGAAGGAACAGGAACTAGAACAGGCGCTGAATGAGGAGAGCGAAAATACTATAGAAAAGCAGGAGGTATGTTTGTCTTTACTCTTCACTAGATATTTTCTTAATGTTTGCTTTGTATGTAAAGTTATTAAAACAGTGTAGATAGAAGAAAGGTTGTTTAAGAGGCATGTTCCTCACTAAACTGCCTTTAAGTAAGTGTTTTTCCTTGACATATCCAGGTTTTATACCAAAGAATCATGGCAAATTAAAGTATTTCATCATTTGCTTACATGTAAGTTACTAAATTCTAAATGTAACTGTCATATAAAGCATATCGAGATGAATAATTTGTTACATGTATTTTGTATTTTTTTAATATGAATGAAATTATACATAGAAGTTCTATAATAAATTAATTATTAGAAACTACAAAATATATAATAAAACTATTTGTAGTGTGATTACTTGTAAGGAAGGGTCTGATTACTTAGTTACCATCAAGAATAAGGCACTGGCCCAATATGTTTGTGATATTAGTATAAAATCAACAACAACAACAGGTGAGGTGTATGTTTTTTCTTATCAGTGTGGCAGTGTAGGAGGGGATACAGTATCTGAGGGCCAGGATAGTGGGGTGGATCCAGGCACCGCAGTAGACCCGGGTGTGGCATACCTGGAAGCCACACGGGAGAGTATAGCCACAACACCTGTAGAGGGCACTACAATAATTGACATTGTTAATGGTTTCCAGGTACAAAGATACAAGTTCATGTATGTCATATAATTTGGGTAGGTTCGATATATGAAAGTAATGAATTATTATAACAATGAATATTTAAAATGCTGTTAAAAATTTTAACATTATATTCAAATAAAGTATAAAGTATTCAAAGTATATCGATAAAATAAAAAAAATGTTACTTAAAATTGTGATCTTTTAATTGATTCTAAAAGTAGGGCTTCCAATGAGTAATTGTTATGCTTACAAAATAATAAACAAAGTGCATTTTGTAGGCTGCTAGTGTTAATGTATATGATGAGTCTCGGGAAGACCTGAGCCTGCCACCAGTTGAATCCCTTGGGGAGGTCAACATGTGCGGAACCAGCTCCTCCACAGACTTTAAGGAACATATCTCCCTAAATATACCTGAGAGTGAGAGCCTGGTCAGATCAGCAAGTGAGGTAAGCTCTACTCCGATGTGTATCTTATCTGAGCTTATTTAAACCAACAGATCTCCAGTTTGAACAAACAAATATACCCAGTATATAGGAGATATGGTATTGAATTTAGAAAGGGCACCAATTGGATGTTTATATTGATAACATGCACTCAAAAAGTAGAGTACTTTTTGATGAATAAATAATTGTCAATGAACTGACCTCCAACATTTTTAAACCAGATGAGTCTGCCAGTGTCCCAGTCAGAGACAGAGCGCGATGAGGAAGACTCCCACAATATAACTTCTGAGACACAAGAATCCCAACCACTAGACGTCTCAGACACGAGCACCCATGAGGGGGAAATAGGGGATAAGGATGAGATGGTTAACCCCAGGGGAGTACGCTTCATCCCCCATCAACACCACCACAATGAAGGTCAGTGCAAAAGTCACATTTTTTAATAAATACCGTAAATGACTGGGTATAAGACGATAGGGGGTATTAGACGCAGGGAAAAAATCTGTGAAAAGTCCGAGAAAAAAACTTTTAATCTATGTTTTTGGTTAAAAGACGCATAGAAAAAATGTCAAAATCGCCCGGCATTTTCAGCCACCATGTTTGTTGACAGTGACAAAAAAAAAAAATTCGTGAAAATGGCGATGGTTATCTTTAAAACCATACTGTCGAGAATGAAAAGTTATGTTATGCAAAAAATATTTTGACAGTGCCCAACTTTGCTTTTTTATATGTAAGTTTGATTATTGTTTAATTCAATTTATTATTCAAAATAATATTGAATACCGTAATTCACAAGAGTTCGGACACCATAAATTAATTATTTTTTTCGCTCTCCGAATACATAGAAAATTATCATTTTTACATTTTATTTACATGTTTGTTTAACCTGCCTTTTTTCTTCATGTTTGCTTTTTACCACTTATTAATTTATCTGTAGTAATCAATGGTCATAAACTTATTTATTACGCCTATACGTGTAAATCCTTCATCAAGTTAATTAAAACACCATTTTATACATGCACTGAACTGAATAAACACATTCTATCGGCTTCAGATCAAAGAGTCACACTGTGTGACGTCACATAACTTACAGTTATACCCACGAGGATCTCGTGGAGAGCATGGACATTGCTATGCAGGATTAATGTATAACTGTACGATTATTGCTTCATATAATCTATAAGTGTGGTACAAGTTTGAAAGCTTATTGGCAGATCGTTTTACAAACATGTCATGTCCATGTTTTCTTAATCCCTTGATTGCCCTTGTTGTTTGTTTAATCCTCAAATAAATATATCACACTTCCTTTTCAACAGGCAATAAATCGTTTAGGATGGGTAGTAACTAATTAAATTGTCACAGTGGTGTATACGGTTAGGTAATCTAGCTAGGCATTGTAAAGATAAAAATCAATTATCTTCATCTGTGAAACTTGGTAACTATGAAAGTTATGATTGATGTCCTTTGGGTGTCCGAAAATTAGGTACGCAAAATAAATTATTTCGGGAAATAATTATGGGTGTCCAAATATTTAGAGTGTCCGAACTCTTAGGTGAATAACGGTAACTTTAATCGAAAAATATTTTTGTTGAAATTATAAACGTCTTACGATATACCGTATCCCGATCTTCAACCGCCGTTTTAACCCGTATATACTCAATCAATATGACGAATCAAACAAACTCTCGGCTTGAAATTGACCTCAGAAAAAAAGTTCAAAAAATTGTTACTGGGTATTATACGCAGGCATTTTTTTGCATCAAAATCTGAGGGAAAAAAGTGCGTCTAATACCCAGTCATTTACGGTATTATGTGTATATATCTAGCCATGATACAGTATATGTTTAGTCCAGTATCAGGAAGCCTTTTTCATGGAATAATTTCATACTGTTTCAGGTGTATCGTTAATCCCGTATGGTTTGCCATGTGTACGAGAGCTGTTCCGGTTCCTGATCTCGCTGACCAATCCCCTGGATCGGCACAACACGGATGTGATGATTCATATGGGCCTCAGTCTGCTCACTGTCGCCCTAGAGTCGGGGGCAGACCACATTGGCCATTTCTCCTCTCTTGTTTTCCTTGTAAAAGACGACATGTGCAGATTTATGTTCATGGTAAGTACATGTACATACACTGTATGGTTTGTTTGGCGTCTACCTAGCTGCTTTTCGTTTTTCACGTCTTATGACACCATTTTACGTTGATGTTATTGGTGTGGAAGAGTTCTTCTAACCTGGAATATGAATATTTTTTAGCTATGACTATAAACAATTCTTTTTTATGTAAATGATCTTTACTAGAACAATTTCAACTATAAATAACATTTTGAAATCAAATTTATGCTCGTTTTCTGATGTTACACTGTCAAATGGGAATTTCAACTATTACTACAATTATCATAAATGTAGTTGACCTCATTTCCTACTTATGAACAGTTGGTGCAGTCAGAGCGGCTGTCCCTATCAGCAGCAGCGTTGCGGGTCTGTTTCCTGCTCTTTGAGTCCCTGAGGGCCCATCTCAAACTACAACTTGAGGTAAAGAATAACTTTTTCATTTTTTTTTTTGTTATTAAAGAATATTTATGATCATGGAAGTCATTGTATGTTATCATATAACCTGTGTGAACTTAAAACTTTAAAACCAGAGTATGGAAACATTCTGTGTACACATAATGAATAACCTAAAATGAATTTGGCTGAAATATAAGAAATGATTATTTCAAATCCTTCAGAAATCTTTTTTTTCTGAGCAATCTTCTCAGTTATTAATAAAGCAATTTTAACCTTCCCATCATGTCCTTACATATGTCTTTTGATATTTGAAAACATACTTTGATCTTGTTCCTTATGCTACAAATTATATATAAGTACTGTAATAATATTTGTATCTTCCAGATGTACCTGACCCGCCTGAGTGAGATCATTACGTCCGACCATCCCCGGATCACGTACGAGGTGCGGGAGCTGGCCCTCGAGTCGATCGTCCAGCTTTGGAGAATACCAGGGCTAGTCACTGAGCTCTACCTGAATTATGACTGTGACCTTTACTGTACAAACCTCTTCGAGGACCTCACGAAACTCCTGTCAAAGGTAAAAAGCAATGGCGAAATATGAAACGAAACAAATTCTCTGTTATTTAGATGTAATTCTCAAATTATCTGTTATTAAGATGTATATTTCTCAAAATTAAAAAAACAACAACGGATCTCCTGAAAACATATCAAAGAGATAAATTTAAACATGAAATTAATTCTATAAATATAATAATAAAAAACAATCAGAAAAAAAAGAATGAAAAATTTTTATCCTTAATTTTTTTTAGTCTGTAGTTTGGAGTTGCATCTACTGTTCCACCATAGACAGATATTTTCCTGAGGGTTTACATAACATAAAAACACAGTTTATAAATGTTACTGAATTTTCAATATTGCAGCAAAAGTTATTGGTAATTTAAATGTTATTATTTGATATGTAAGGTGACCATACTTTTGAACAGAGTTTTCATCTTGTCCACACTTGTTGACATCAGGCAGAAAGTTTGTACGAAGTATTAAAGAGGCCTAATGCAACCAGTGATCTATTTCTTTTTGTAAATGTTAACAAAAACACCAACCTTAACAAGGAGTTTGGCTTTAATGGAGCTCCATATTTTTTGCATTTAAGGTACAGTCGAAACTCGTTATGTTGACTTTGTCGGGACCACGGGAAAAAATTCGAGATAATGAACAATTGACGCATCCGAATTACAAAAAAGTATCACCAATCCCAACACAAATGAGATTGATATATGTCTGCCATTCGAATTCTGCAATTGAACAGTCTTGTTCCATTCATGGAAACAGCAAACGTATTATTTAAAAATAAAGAGATAAAAAATGAATTATTTGTGCCAAATTTATTTAATTCACGTTTACTGAGTATACAAATCAGATATAAAACCAAAATTAAATACACTTGTATATTGTAAGAAAATGGTAAAGCACAAATGACATTCTTAAAATAGCATGTTTGTTATGCCCGTTTGTTTTCTACTTGCTGTATAGAGAAATTACTTCTTCACGTAACTTTCAATGTTGTCGAATTTTTCGATGATGTCATCGTTGACCTAAATTGTGCGTTTCACTGTATAGCTTGATCAACAAAAGACTCTTTCATCAAAAACATAAACAAACAACTTTAATTATTCCCACTTTCCAATTAATCTCCAATTATGTCAGTTTGTTATTTTGACACGCACCGTAATTTAGCGACACGCCGCAAACCTTCATAACAATTTTCGCACCTACAACTTGATCTACAGTTCGACATAAGGGACAAGGAAAATGTGTGAAATTCGACCACTGGACTGAAATAGGAGGTCGACATAGCGAAAAAATCAAGATAGAATAATTGACACAAGCAGATTTCTTTTATATAGATTAAGAAAGAATAAATTCGGGACCGGAGAAAAAAGTCTATATAACCAGATAGTCGAGATATCCGACGTCGACATAGCGATTTTGGACTGTAGTTTTAAAAGTGTTTAACATGTTATACTTCCAGCTCTATGTTTGTTTAATATACATATTCCTTATAAATATCTTTTATGATAAATATCAATATATCCTTACTTCAGAATGCCTTCCCGGTGTCAGGACTGTTCTCTACCCACCTACTGTCGCTGGACGCCCTGGTCACAGTGGTGGATGGGATTGAGCAGCACTGCCACACCCGCATCCTTACCGCCACCAAACCCCAGCAAGACCTCACTGATCCTGCAGGGCCAGAGGAGACAGGTTCAGGGGAGATGAAGGATGTGGTAGGGTCAGATAAGGTCATTGGTCCACCCACCACTGGCTATGCCATGGCTAAAAAGGTCATGCAGGCCAAGGATTTAGTTCCAAGTGAGTGAAAGATGTGTTATATAAATATAAAATAAATGTATGTTTGATGAATTTTTTGTTAGGTAAAAAAAAGTTGGTTTGGTTAGGGTAACTTCCTTTTCAAAAACAGGTAGGGTAGGTAGACTTTTTACATTTTATAAGGCTTCATATTAAAACATTATTGTCATCATTTGGGAATGGCGTTTTATAATTCTTTCCAAGAAAGCTTGAAAGTACACACTTTTTTTCAATTTAAAAAACAAACCAATGGTCAATAAAAATTGTAATGTCGGGGCCTCACCAGTAGGAAGGGCCTGTTTTTTTTCAGGCCTTACCATTTCATAAGATGACAATCAATAAAACCATGTTTGGAATTTGATAAGTTAATATAGAAATAGAGCAATTAGAACTATCCAAGAAAATGTTGTCATTTTCCAAAATGAATTTTGTTTAAAATGTGTTTAATCACATCAAATATGTGTTCTTTTTCAGATAAAAAAGGAATTGAGCCTAAAAAGGGACCTTTCATTAAACCGAACAGGATGAAGGTTTCTGAGCACCTGCCGTC
The DNA here is from genome assembly GCF_026914265.1 of Mya arenaria. NCBI lineage: Eukaryota > Metazoa > Mollusca > Bivalvia > Myida > Myidae > Mya > Mya arenaria. The sequence goes on from NC_069123.1 coordinate 59,811,035, forward strand.
ACATGATGAGCTGAATGCCCTCAAACAGAGGAAAAGGGTATGAACATGAACAGTATTTTCCATATTAAATGTAACAAGCATTCATGTGGCAAAAATTGAACTAGCACATGTATTTGTTCACTTATCTTCATGTAATAAATATAAAATCCAACTCAAAACAATATCTCCGGACCTCAACAGTGAAAAGAGTGATACTGTATATGTTTATCAGCATGTATACCTGAATTCAGTATGATGGAATGGTATCAGAGAGGTGCTTGGAGTTCATCTGTTTATATCATGTTGTTAGTCCCTATTTAAAAAAAAATAAAATCAATTTCAAAAGCTGACCCATGTTTTTAAATTGTGTTTGATATCACTGTAATCTGACACTAAATGCCATTTGCATGCATTGTAAACATTCTAACATGTTCCCTTCAGGTGTACAACACCGGTACAGAGTACTTCAACCAGAAGCCAGGAAAGGGAATCCACTATCTGCAGGAGCAGGGCCTCCTCAAGGACCCCCTTGACCCCGGGGAGGTCGTCAACTTCATCAAGGAAAACCCTAAAATAGACAAGAAGGTCCTCGGGGAGTTTATCACCAAGAGAAACAATACACCCTTGCTGGAGGCTTTTGTTAAGTATGCTTACAATATGAATATGTCATTCTTATTTTTGTCTTCAAAACTCTGGTATCTCTTTTAATTCTTTAATTATGCCCCCCTTCGAAGAAGAGGGGTATATTGCTTTGCACAGGCATGTCGGTCGGTCGGTCGGTCCGTCGGTAGACCAAAGCTTGTCCGAGTGATAACTCAACAATTCCTGGACGTATGGTCATCAAACTTGACATGAAGGTTGGGCCTGACCAGTAGATGACCTCTAATGATTTTAGGGCTCATCGGGTCAAAGGTCAAGGTCACAGTGACCTTTAATGGTAAAATAATTTTAAAGCTTGTCCGAGTGGTAACTCAACAATGCCTAGACTTATGGTCATCAAACTTGATATAGAAGTTGGGCCTGACCATTAGATGACCCCTATTGTTTTTTGGGGTCATCGGGCCAAAGGTCAAGGTCACAGTGACCTTGAATGGTAAAAGGATGTCGGAGTGATAACTCGACAATGCCTGCACCCTTGGCCCTCATTCTTGACTTGGAGGTTGGGCCTGACCAGTAGCTGACCCCTATTGCTTTTGGGGCTCATCGGGTCAAAGATCAAGGTCATAGTGACATTGAATGGTAAAAGGTCGTCTGACTGATAACTCAACAATGCCAGCACCCATGGCCCTCATAATTGACTTGGAGGTTGGGCCTGACCAGTAGATAAACCCTATTGTTTTTGGGGGTCATCGGGCCAAAGGTCAAGGTCACAGTGACCTTGAATGGTAAAAGGTTGTCCATGTGATAACTCGACAATGCCTACACCCATGGCCCTCAAACTTGACTTGGAGGTTGGGCCTGACCAGTAGATGACCCCTATTGTTTTTGGGGGTCATCGGGCCAAAGGTCAAGGTCACAGTGACCTTGAATGGTAAAAGGTTGTCCGTGTCATTACTCGACAATGCCTGCACCTATGGCCCTCAAACTTGACTTGGAGGTTGGGCCTGACCAGTAGATGACCCCTATTGTTTTTAAGGGGTCATCGGGCCAAAGGTCAAGGTCACAGTGACCTTGAATGGTAAAAGGTTGTCTGATAACTCGACAATGCCTGCACCCACGGCCATCAAACTTGAATTGGAGGTTGGGCCTGACCAGTAGATGGCCCCTATTGATTTTAGGGGTCATTGGGCCAAAGGTCAAGGTAACAGTGACTTTGAACGATAAAAGGTTGCCCGAGTGATAACTCAACAATGCCTGCGCCCATGGCCCTCAAACTTGAATTGGAGGTTGGGCCTGACCAGTAGATGACCCCTATTGATTTAAGGGGTCAGAGGTCAAGGTCACAGTGACCTTGAAAGCAAACTCGATAATTCCTGGACCTATGGTCATCAAACTTGGCATGAAGGTTGGGCCTGACCAGTAGATGACCCCTCTTGACTTTGGGGGTCATCAGGCCAAGGTCAAGGTCACAGTAACCTTTAACGCAAAAAAGTTAACAAATCTTCTCCCAGTGATATCTCAACAATGCCTGAATCTATGATCATCAAACTTGACATGTAAGTTGGGCCTGACCAGGAGATGACCCTTATTGATTTTAGGAGTCATTGGGTCAAAGGTCAGGTTCACAGTGACCTTGAATGCGAAAATGTTTGAAGTGATAATTGGACAATGCCTGCACCCATGGCCCTCAAACTTGACTTGGAGCTGTAGATGACCCCTTATGATTTAAGGGGTCATTGGATCAAAGGTCAAGGTTACAGTGACCTTGAACGAAAAATGCCTGTCTGTGTGATAACTTGTCAATGCCTGCACCCATGGCCCTCAAACTTAACATTTAGATTTCTGGTGACCAGCTGATGACTACTATGGATTTTGAGGTCACAGAGTCAAAGGTCATGGTCATAACACACTCTATCCTCAAACTTTGAATGGTCATAATCTTAAAACTGCCTCAACGGCATATAATGTTAGCGACAAATCAGCTGTCATTTCGGTCCGTGCATATTTCATTCAATTGTCCATATAATCCTGACAACATGGCGCTCAGGGGGGGCATAATGTTTGACAAACATCTCTTGTTTTGATTGTATTCGACAGTGGTTGTTTCCATATTAAGTCATAAAATTGAAAAACATGCTGACAATAAGCATTGTCCTAAAGGTACAATATAGTATGATCTTACAAACATGTAAACCATGTACAGTAAAACTGCGATCGCTCGTGGTCGCCGGGGACTTAGCCTAAACCTCGAGAGAACCGATGTTTCGAACGACCCGATTTTCAATTCTCCAGTCTGTAATGAAATATCTTTCAGTGTATTTTAAGTTTGAAGTCATCTGTTTACTAAGACACAGATTGTGTGTTGCGTTGTGGAAATCGCACATATGTTCAAAGGCTGTCGTATACTATATGTATACTAAATATAAAATGTAAAAGAAATATCAATAAATGAATAAATAGTAAATTTTATTTTTACAAAATTGCCATATTGCAAACCAAAGTGACAAGAAGGAATTTTTAGAGATTCCGATGTTGGATCGATATGGTAGTGTTTATTCATATTTTTGTTACTCAATTAAATTTCTCACAATTAACTTCTCGTCATTCACTTCCAGACAACGCGAAAACTTTTCCTTCTTCACAGGACATTGCGACAGGTAAACACTGAAAGTTTACCTGTCGCACCAAATTTTTACCTGTCGCAATGTTACAAACAGTATTCAGTAACATCAGCCTAAACCTTGATTTTAAGCCTCTTTTTTAAATAAGTTTTGTAATTCCCCATTTGAACAGGTTTAGATCTGTTTGGTTAGATTTGTCCTACAGTACTATAATAAATTACAAAAAAAGCCAAACGTAATGTAAAAAAATCATTATTCAGATCTTATAAATGTCATAATTTTTTTCTTGCCTTGCCTCCCAAAAAAACTCATATCTGGTTCGTCTACCCATGAAACAGCTAGATCTTACTCTTTTAATTCATCTTTAAATTAAAAATACAATATGGTTATAAAATGTAACGAATTGTACTACAAGTCAAACTCAGGCACAACATTTATGCGAAAATGAAAGTAGAGTTCTTGTTATTGGCAATGTTAAACAGAGCGGAAAGAAAGTCAGCTCGGTATATTAATCATCATATTTAAATAAACACGATTGCCAGGAACCACTACATATGGAATTTTGTAATTTCCGTAAAATAAAAGTATTAGAGTACGAGCTGAAATCGGAACCTTACGCGTTTTATCGGCTTTTACGGAAACATGTCGAAACGGGGTTTACAAATAGTGAAACACGGATTAACACGCTGAATAATCATGATATAAAAATAACTCTGAACATTTATTTAGAAACTGAAAGTAAATTTTCCGAAAATTAAACGGTGCTGACTTTAATTTTTCACCGGACATTGTGACCGACCAAAACAAAAGTTTCGTCGGTCAAAATTGAAATATACCGGACATGTCCGACTGTCCGACGGACATTCGCATTGTCTGCACTTCTCATAATTATCTTCTTAAATGCCAAAATAAACCAATATCACAGTGTTAAATGGTTTTTCACACCTTATCAAATAGCCTTTCAACATTTTTACAAGTTACAAAAATTTAATACCTAGCAATTTTGTTTATTTTGGAACACGCGTTCGGGAAAAAGTGTGAGATTATGACCTCGAGGGAGTCATAAGGTTTTGTGCATGATTTGTGTACTTGGGACCGAATATATTGCTCGACTCCTCGACATAACTAGGTTCCAATGCAGCGTAGGTATATTTTATATGAACATAGAAGAACAAAAATTCGGGACCAAGCTCCGACCTCGAGGGAACGCCGGTTCTCGAACGACCGCTTGTTTGAATGACCGCAGTTTTACTGTAATTAAATCCCTATGATAATATTTATATACATTGAACTGATTTTCATTGTAATTGATGGGATCAATATTTCCTTGCTCTTTTGTTGCTTAACCCATATGTTTTCTTCCTAGGTCATTCCACTTTGAGGACCTGCGTATAGATGAGGCCCTTCGACAATACCTGGAGGCATTCAGACTTCCAGGGGAAGCCCCTGTCATCTCCATGGTGCTAGATTGCTTTGCAGACCATTGGCATGTATGTTGTGTGACTGGAGTTTACCATCATGTCTTTTTATCTTTTCATTATGTCTCCTCTCATAAATGGGGAGACATATTTCTTTTGCTCAAGTTGCCTGTCTGTCCCTCTGTGGGTCACATTTCATGTCTGCTCTATATCTTTTGAAGATTTTTGGAATAACTTCCTACAAATGTTAATGATATTGAGAAAATGTGCAGAGCACATGCTACAGCCAGCTCGGTTTAAGGTCAAAGACACCCTTAGAGATCTAAGGTCATATGACTGTAATATGTTCTCTCTTTACCTCTTGAACTGCGTAAAGGATATGGAAATAAATCGCCACAATTGTTCACCATATTGAGATGATGTGCAGATAACATGCAACCAGCTATCTCCAAGGTGAAGGCTATATGACTACATTTCATGTTCGCTCCATATCTTTTTAACTGCTTTAAGGATTTTGAAATATGTCACAACAAATCTACATAATATTGAGACAATGTGAACAGCATATTCTGAAACTAGCTCGGTTCAAGATCAAGGTCACACTTAGTGGTTTAACAGTCATATGGCTCTATTTTGTGGCTGCTACATATCTATTTAACCATTTAATAACTTAACATATTATGTCTGCTCCATATCTCTTTAATCATTAGAATGATATTAAAATAACTTGCCCCAAATATCCTTCAAAAATAGTGCTATTGATAACAGTGTCAGCAGCAATAGGTACTTTATATGTAAGTCCCTATGTTTATGTTTCAAGCATTCTATACTTTTCCATACATATTTTTTAGTATTTCACAATGTCATGTATGTCATGGAACTGAATGAGACAACCATAGGGGATGACATACAATTTTGATCACAAAAACAAATGTATAGACATAATGAATGAATGACCTTTCCTTCTTTCAATTATTACTTGTTCCTTCACTCAAGTTACATGATAAAGGTGGTCAAATTGTGGTTGCATAAGTGTACCAAATTTATCTATGACACTAATAAGAAGCATGTAAGATAATATAATCCTTGTAAGATGTTTTGTAATAAAATGACAGGTTAAATTAATAGTTAAAAGCATTTAAGATATGTTCCAATTACTTTTTCAGAAATCTAATGGGGAGCCATTTGCAAATGCAGATGCAGCTTTTACCTTGGCGTACGCCATCATCATGTTGAATGTGGATCAGCACAACCACAATGTGAAGAAACAAAGCATTCCTATGACCATTGATGTAAGTCAAAGATTCCGTATACATGTTCAGTTATTAGACCAGCCATTGTGTCATTGACTTTTAATGAGAACATGCTTAGGTCTGAAAGCAAAAAATATTTAAGAGGAAATTATATATAGGAGAAGGTAGAAGCTTGTGGCTTTCACCCGCTGGATACAATCATGTAGTATTACAGTATAACAGTAGTCAGTTTGTGAAAAAGAAAAATGAGCTAAAATTCTTCTGAAGAGATTATAAACTACTTGTATAAGAGTGTTTTGTATTAGTTTGTTTGAAACCCCATTTTCAATACAGCAATTCAAGCGAAATCTGAAGGCGACCAATGGTGGCGAGGACTTTGAGGGTGAGATGCTGGTGGAAATATACCATGCCATTAAGTAAGTCTTCTGCTCTATCATTCTACACGAATGTTTTGGTAGATGCAAATGTCTTCCCAATGGTGTAGTCTAATGAATAAACATTATTGGCCAGTTGTCATTCAAACAATTTGTTGGCAAATAATAGGATCATATTTTGTAAATAAATATTGGCGATTGCTTTCATAATTCAATGTAAAAACTGCTAAACTATTTGTTATATGACTGGGAATCTGTGTTAGAATACAGTTTCATTGTTAAGAAGTGTATTTAGATAAAGATTAGGATGAAGTTAGTTGAGTTGGACGTATTCCAAACTATCACAAATATCTACAAGTGTTAAAAATAACTAGTGTATAATCTTTATTTTTCCAGGACTGATGAGATTGTTATGCCTTCTGAGCAGACAGGGCTGGTCCGGGAGAACTACCTGTGGAAGGTTCTCCTAAAGCGTGGGGGCCAGCGGGATGGGGGATTCTGTCATGCTCCCACTGGAGCATTCGACCACGACCTTTTCACCCTGATCTGGGGACCAACAGTTGCTGCTCTCTCATTTGTTTTTGACAAGTCATCCGACGAGGCAATCATATCTAAGGCTATATCTGGCTTTAGGTACTGAGCGGATATATTGCATACTTATTTCATTGTCAATGTTGATGTAATGGTATTAATAATGTTGTTGGTCAAAAAAGAAAAATGCAAATTTTGACAAAGATAAAACTTTTCCTAGAGCTATTGTAATAGATTTATAATAAATTAAAGCTGCTACATTCAATAACCTTAAAAGTTCACATTTCTCATTTTGTAGTACAATTGAAATTGATCTGAATTATTTATTCACAAATATTTGTTTTAGGAAATGTGCAATGATATCTGCCCACTATGGCATGAGTGATGTATTTGACAACCTAGTCATATCCCTGTGCAAGTTCACAACTCTGCTGAGCACAGCAGAGGCCCCAGAAAATATCCCCATCTCGTTCGGTATAAATATGAAAGCCCAGCTGTCCGCCCGGACAGTGTTCACGCTGGCCCATCGGCATGGTGACATATTGCGGGAGGGCTGGAAGAACATTCTTGATTGTATGTTGCAACTCTACAGGGCAAAACTCCTACCCAAGTGCATGGTTGAGGTAGGATAGACTTCTTCATAGTATGGATAGGCAATTGATAGTTTTCACGCTTAAACCTTTTTGGAGCTATAAAAAAAATTAACACAAGAATTTTAGCCAGAGTTACACCATTGCCACAAGTAAACAATTACAAGCTCTGAGATAGTCAGTGTTTTTCTTAACTTATTGGGACGGTGGCCAGGGCCCTTAGAATTGTAAAAATAGCGACAAAATGGCTTAACTTGTGAATTTACCATAGTGTAGACAGACAAAGAAAGAAAGCAAACCTCCCTTTAAGCTCCTGGGTTTCAAGAATTTTAAGAGCCTTGTATTGTTGTTAAACATATATAGCAACTACTAAAGTACTGTTTAAGAGTAAACCTATTTATAGGATTGTGAATATTGACTCTTGCATTTTTTATTTATTTTTTATACCTTAGGGATTGGGAATGGGTCCAAGTTTCAGCCCCATTTTCAGTTGAAAAATGCAAAGCTGGTAGTAATAGAGTGATTAAAAGTTATCATGATTCATGAATGCTTTTCATGTCTACATCAGGTGGAGGACTTTATCAGCCCTACAGGAAAGATCTGCCTGGTAAAGGAGGAGAGCCAGGGGTCAAACCAGCGGTCCGAGACGGGAGTGTTGAGCAGTTTTTACTCGTACTTCACAATGGCAGAGTCTCCAGGCAGCAAGGGTCCCAGCCCTGAGGAGGAGGAGGCCACCAAGGCTGCCAGCAAGTGTATACGAGACTGCCAGCTAGAACAACTCATAGTGGACAGCAAGTTTCTCAGAGAGGAGTCGTTGCATGAGCTCATCAAGGTAAAAATATACATGTACAAGACATAAATGTTAATTTAAAACTGTATGAAAAAAACTGTCTTCCTCTCTCTAGTCCTTTATCACAATGGTTCCATTAAAGAATGTGAAGATATTTCTAACATTTCCACCTTGCCTGTTTTTCAAGGAAAACTACTTGAGGTATTCATCGTATTGCCATAGCCTTGGTGTCATCGGCGTAGACATTGTTGTGCAAAACCTAAAACTTTAACCTGGCCATAACTAAAAAACATTCAAGTTATTCAAATTAATCAACAGGCTCATAACTCTGACTTAAATAATTGTTGAATTATGCCCCTTGTTCACCTGGATAATAATCAACATACAAGTATTTGCATGATCTTCACTGTGCTATTGTTTGATGGTCTATTGCTTATGTTTATTTCTTGTTCATAATTTGATTATAGTGAACCAACATGATCATTTTCCTTTTACTCTCAGTTAGTTTTGTGTCTGTGTGTGTTTCAGGCCCTGATGTTAGCTTCAGAAGGTGAAGAAGCCCATGAGTCAAAGGGAACCAACTACGATGAGGACGCAGCCGTGTTCTTCTTTGAGCAGTTCATCACCTGTATACTTCAGAACAGGTATGGACGGGTAACTTATTAAAAATTAGTCACAACCTAAATGTGTGTCTAAATGAATGCATGGTAAAATATATTCAATTCTTATTCTGACAGTCCTTTTTTGTTGGCATTGCAGGAAGAGGTACTTAAGCCATTATTTGGTAAACTGTTTTGCTAAATCATTAAATTGGGAATGAAATTCTGAGGAATTCAGCCTGATTTTGAAGGTTTTACCCATTTGGAATATCTGAATATTGGAATGGCTAGAAAAAATCTCTAGACCAGCTAAACTACTTGGCATTGTAACCCCTATTACACAATGTTTGATATTTATCCTGTTTCTTCAGTAATGTTGTATCCTTACATGCAGGGACAGAGTGACCCCTATATGGGAGTCAGTGAAGGAGCACATTTATAACCTGGTGGTGAATGCTCCAGAGCGCACGTTCATGGTGGAGCGGACAGTGGTGGGGCTGCTCAGAATCTCCATCCGTCTGTTACGGCGGGAAGACATTGCCCCACAGGTGTTAAGCTCCATCCAGGTACTGTTGATGATGAAACCACAGGTGGTGCACAGTGTTCAGATATGTCAGCAGGTATCGTATGGATTACATGACATGTTGCGGACGAACGCAGCCAATATTCATGCAAGCCAGGACTGGTACACACTGTTCACGCTGCTGGAGGTTGTGGGGGCAGGGGTTAACCCCCCACCTGTGCTTCAGGTCAATTCTGGGGTCAACCTGCCAGAGGGACTCAGAGAAGCAGGTCAGTGTAGTTTACAGTTTCTTATTGTTAAATTTATTAGTACATGTCATTTTTTAATCTCTTTCCTTAATAAAACTTCTTTCATAGATACATAAATGTATGTATTTATACCTTATCGGGATAAAGACTCTTTGGAATTCTAAAGGTTGAAATTTGTGCATACCGTATTTTCTCGACTATAAGACGGGGAAATTTGGTCCTGATTTTGAACCTTAAAGTAGGGGCCCGTCTTATAGGCAAGCCTATAAGAATTTCATAAAGAATAGAGTCATTATCAGGAATATTTAACATAAGGTATTCAACTGACTGATTTATTGTCTGTGGATGACACCCCAATAAAGTGACACGATCACACCCATAGGATTAAGACGACCATAGATCTGCTTTGTTTCGCTACGATGAACACTCAATATAACACATGTTATCGGTCCAAACACGTTGTTTTTCACAGGAGACATATTTTGTTACCTTTAAAATAAAAATATTTTGACAATTTTTATTTTTTTTAAATGCATTGTTATTTTTTCTATGTCGTAAATAAAACTTACTTTTTCCGTACTATAAGGCTTTGCATATATCATGCACATGCATGTAAGTAGCAGATTTCAATGCATATTTCATTAATCGTTAATTAATTTATCCGCAATCATCGATGGTTATTTATTACTCAAAATTTAAGTCCCATCAACTGCAATCCAAACAAACACTTGCGAAAATATAACTCATCAACACATGTAATGGAATTTGTTCTGTTTGTCGGCTGCAGATCAAACAGTACAATTTGTGATGTCACAGCACGAGCTGTGTAAAGATCAAAGATGCACTGCAATGGTTTGTATTTAAATAGGTCAATCAAATACCGTATGAACCCACTTAAATCCCAAAATTGCGTCTAGGCTGGTTCAAACATACCATACCATCGGAAAATAAAAATCAATAATCCCAAGCAAATGAACAAATTTAGTTGATATTTGACTGTTAAGTTTGAACATTATCACAGACTTGGAGAATTTCAAGTGCTGGATTTGCTTTAAAAATCTATCTTATCCGTCTTATAAACGAGTCAAGGCAAAAACACCAGATTTCATGGGCAAAGTAGGGGGGTCGTCTTATAAGCGGATTGCCTTATAGTCGGAAAAATACGGTAATCATAATTTAATTTTCATATAGAAGTTGACTGTTAATTACATGTTAATAGTAGTATCCCTTTAATTGCATATTATTCAGTTAAAATTAAAAAGTTAAATCTTAAGGCAGGATTAAAATTAACCTAATTGCATTTATAATTGGAATTGAATGCCAGACTACTTTCTTTCTGAATTCATTACCTAACCCTGCATGTTTACCCAGAGGCCCTGAGTGACAGTGAGCTGCCAAGTGGGAATGGTCAACGGGTGGGCGGGGATCGGGACTACAACTCTGACAGCGAGTATGAGATAAGGAACCGCCCCAATGCCAACAACTCACACGGGGAGTTTGAGGTGCAGGCAGTGCCTGAGAATGGATCCTGGATGCTGGTATGTGTGGGTCTTTAATATCTTCAGTGTGCATTGCACTGAAAGAAGTGTCAATAGTTTCCAATTTTATGTCAGTTTTATGTTTCGTGTGTAGTCAACATAAGCTGTTTTAATAAGTTAGCAGTTAATCCTTGTTTTTTAACTATTTAAAGAGTAAAAAGACAAAACTTTAAAGGACACAATTAGGAAGCAATGGATAAAAAATTCTTCATTTTAGAAAGCTTCATTGTAACTTAAAATAGTGGAAAAGTGATAAAAAAATTGTAAAAAAAATCAATGAGCCCTATTCTGTATTGTAGGTGAATAAAGATGAGCCATTATACAAAAAATTAGCTCCATACAACCAGTACAGTATAGAGCTTAACGAGCCCGTACATTTCTGTGATAGCAAGTCGTTGTTGAAGTCCTCAGAGACCTTGTCTTTCCTGGTGCGAGATGCCGCCCATGTAACGCCTCTCAACTTTGAGAGCTGTGTACATGCCATACGAGCTTTTGCTGAAGCCTCGCTCAATGGAGGTGTGATTTATTTTCAAATACTTTGTGCGAATGACTGGAGAATTATTAGCTAGATACTGGGTTTAAGATTTGAATTAAAATGAAGAAAAGAGTAATGTTAACATCAAGTTATTCCCTTACCTCTGCTGAAATTGTTTAAATTATTACTTTTAGTAAGGTTATATTAATTCTTACAAAAGCATTATAAGCAATGTACCACATCTATTTTACAAAAATGCCTGTTAAATTGGTTAGCTATGGAATTTAAAAATATTACAAATTGATACCATGTACATGCATATTATATGAGTGTAGTTAAAGTCAATTTATATGTTATTAACAGGTCATAAAAAACAAGCCAGCCCACCACGTAATGTGAAGGATAAGAAAGGTAAACAAAAGGGTAAGACAAAACACATGAAGAAGTCTAGCTCATCCCCAGGGCATCTGCACAATGCCACGGGCTCGGACGATGAGGGGGAGGGAGGAGAGCTGCAGGCAGAACTTCACTCACTCTCCATACAGGTATGAGCTGAGTATCTTGTGCTGCAGTTTAATACTCACAAACTAAGGTTTCTAACAATCCTTCTTTGAATTAATGCATTTATATTCTCACAAGCTATAGTTTCCTAAGAATCCTTCGTTGAATTAATGAATTACCCTGTTTATCCTGATATTAAGGATATCATACGACCATAACCATCACAGAATCATTACCAGCAAATTATAGTTTTTTAAAAAGTTTGGCTCATTGAAAACAAGTTTGTAGAGACTTTCAATTAGTTAAAATCTGCTAATCATAACATGTCCTGTCTGTATTTATTTGCAGCTACTAGATCTGATGCACACTTTGCATACCCGAGCCAACAATATCTATTCATCATGGGCAGAGGAGGGTGGGAGCTCAGAACCCGGATCATGTTTTGACGTGGGCTCAGAGTCTCTATGGGTCAAGTGCTGGTGCCCACTTTTACAAGGTAAGCATCTGCTATAATCTGATTTCAGAGAAGTAAAAAATCTTGGTTGAAATTTTCCAAAATGAATTTATAATAATAAACAGTTATGACAAAGGTAACAAAAGCGGATGTTTGAATTGAAATGTTCTTAAACATTTATAAATTCAACGCTATCAGTTTGCATCTTTTAATCTGAAAACTTTCAATATAAAAAATGACAAAACTTATTGACATATTTATTGTATTATATTATGAGCACAGTGCCATTGTTGGATTATATGTAAAGATTTATTGTTTACAAATATATCTGTGTATCATCCAAATATATTGTTATTTCACTGCTGAGAATCACTATAAGTAGTATGACAAACTTAACAATGCAGGTATAGCCCGGTTATGCTGTGATTCAAGAAGACAAGTTCGGGGCCAGGCCCTTACCTACCTACAGAGGGCGCTGCTTGTTCATGACCTTCAAACATTATGTGCTGTTGAGTGGGAGGCATGCTTTAACAAGGTAGAGGTTTTGGCATGGTGTTAAGTTATGGTTTATTTAGTGTGAAATTAAATCGCTCCTTCAATCTCAAACTTCTTTAAAAGCAAACCGTATTTTCATAAATTTAACTTTTATGTAATAAAAGATCAAAATCTTATGTCTGAAGCTCTCCAATGAAATGGATTTGCTAGTATATAATTATGATCATGAATGATTACTTCAGTTTTATTCGAGATATTATTTTATGGCTGATGTCATTCTGCTCTTACATATTGTTTCATCAAGAACGTCAATATCCTTTTAAATTTGTAGATATTATTCCCCCTGTTGACCAAGCTTATGGAGAACATTAACGCCGAAGACCCGTCCGGTATGGAGGAGACGAGAATGAGGGCCTCCACCCTGCTCTGTAAGGTAAGTACTGGTGTGGCAAAGTGGTTTGGCGAGTTGGCTCTTTACCAACTGTTTAATAGCATAGTGATGATAAGTGCTCTTGCTTCTTACCAAAGTCGCAAAGGTTTGGTTTTCAGTTCAGGCTGATGTCATTGGTCCCCTTTACTCACCAAGCTTGTTAGTTTGTTTACATAAAAAATGATTTGGTCAATGAAGTAGATGTTGAAGTAAGTGCCCTTCTTGTAAAACAACAAGTGTGATTCAAAAAATTAATTAATTCAACAGTTGATGTACGGTAGTTGAATTGTGACCAATCATGGATTCCAATCAAAAAATATATTTATTAAAATATTTCTCATTATGTATATTTAAAAACAGCATCTTACCTATGTGTATCTAACTTGCATTTCTTTGCATGAGTATTAATGTTACAATGTTTGCTTAGAACTGAATGATAACATGTGTATTACAGGTGTTTCTACAGCACCTGACCCCTCTGTTGTCCCTGAGTACGTTCACAGCCCTGTGGCTCACCATCCTGGACTTCATGGACAAGTACATGCACGCTGACAGGAGTGACCTGCTTGTATGTAATCCAACAACTGGGAATACTCGCTTTCACCGAATGCCTATAGCTGCATCACTCAACTAATGTGAAGCAGATGTTTAATTAAGTTATTAATTTCGATGACACGAAATGGATCAATAAAAGAGACACTGAATGTTTGCTGACAAAGTTTTCCCACACTTTTCCTATCAATATATTTCTTTCCAAAAAAATTAGTATGAGTTTACCGGTAATCAATTTCATTTTATGAATTTTTTCATTAACTACCGTAATGATTTTATGAGAGTATGACACTATATCAAATGCTTTCTTTCTTTTTTATACGCCCATCTTACGATGGCCGTATTATGGGAACACCCATGGCGGGCGGGCGGCTCCACAATGTTGTCCGCTCTCTAACTTGAACATTTCTCATCCAATTTCCACCAAACTTCATGAAAGTGTTTGTTGGTGAAATATCTAGGTCAAGTTCGATAACCAGCCAAATCGCTCTAGGCACTCCAGAGTTATGGCCCCCTGAATTTGTCAAAATTGGGCGGGCGGCGGGCGGGCGGCTCCACAATGTTGTCCGCTCTCTAACTTGATCATTTCTCATCCAATTTCCACCAAACTTCATGAAAGTGTTTGTTGGTGAAATATCTAGGTCAAGTTCGATAACCAGCCAAATCGCTTTAGGCACTCCAGAGTTATGGCCCCCTGAATTTGTCAAAATTGGCCATTTTAGCTTTGTCCACTCTCTAACTTGATCATTTCTCATTCAATTTCCACCAAACGTCATGAAAGTGTTTGTTGGTGAAATATCTCGGTCAAGTTCAATAACCAGCCAAATCGCTTTAGGCACTCCAGAGTTATGGCCCCCTGAATTTGTCAAAATTGTCCATTTTAGCTTTGTCCGCTCTCTAACTTGAACATTTCTCATCCAATTTCCACCAAACTTCATGAAAGTGTTTGTTGGTGAAATATCTAGGTCAAGTTCGATAACCAGCCTAATCGCTTTAGGCACTCCAGAGTTATGGCCCCCTGAATTTATCAAAATTGGCCATTTTAGCTTTGTATACTCTCAAACTTGAACAGTTTTTATCCGAATTTCACCAAACTTGCTACTATAAATGTTTGTTGGTATATATTCTTGGCAAAGTTCTATAACCAGCCATGCTCTTCAGGATTATGGCCCTTGAATTGGTCAAAATTTGCCATTTTTGCTTTGTCCACTGTCTAATTTTAACAGTTATCATCTGATCTTCACCAAACTTGCTGAAAATATTTGTTGGTAAAATAAATCGGTCAAGTATGATAATCAGCCAAATGCCCCGAAGCACTTCAGGATTACTGCCCTTGCCATTTAAGCTTTGTCAACTCTCTAACTTGAACAATTCTCATCTGACCTTCACCAAACTTGCTGAAAATGTTTGTAGCTGTGTCGGTTTAGATTCCCACAACCTCCAATGGACAAAACATACATTCTTGAGCCACTGAACTCAGAGAATGTGACAGTAAGTTGTCTTAGAATCCAAGAAATTATTGATGGGCGTATTTTGTGAGTGTCACTCTTGTTAACATATTTCAATTAACCCTGCAGGTCAAGCAGCACACATTAAAGTACTTTTATTGTTGTAACAGGCTGAAGCGATTCCTGAGTCCCTGAAGAACATGTTGCTGGTGATGGACACTGCAGGGATATTCCATTCCGGGGAAGAGTGTGAGTCCCAGCTATGGCGCCTCACCTGGGACAGGATCACCACATTCCTCCCGCACCTCAAGGATGAGCTATTCAAACCAGCACAACCTAGTATGTGAACTGATATTATATAGATATTGAATACAATATGAATATAATGTTTTAAACTTAATGAGACACCAAATGGCGACATGTCCAGCTCGTTGAAAGAGCCTTTGACACAAACATAATGCTGTTTATGCAATTGCAAAACAGAATACTGTGAAACGATGTTTCAGAACAGACCATCATGAACCTTCATGGCAATTTTTTTTAAATCCTATAATGTATAGTCAATATACAGCATGGACAAGGATCTTTTCATCAACCCTTGACCTCTAACCTTTACCTTGGCCTTTGAGGTATAGACCTGAAAATTATGCGTAACACGCCACCTCATCATGGTGAATTGTCATGGCAAGCTATTTTTAATCCTATTATGCATTTATAAGAAAGAGCCCAGACAAAGTTCAGTCCGAAGATGCAAGCACATAAAAGTAACAGCCATTTTGACAACTATGTCTTGCAAAGCGGGCTGGACAAAAAATGATATACACTTTAAAGCTTTTGAAAGTGTTGTTCAATGCTCAAAAAGTAGAATTTTAGCTTTAATACTTTTGTGAAAAAAAATACAGTACCAGATTGTACATTTTATGAAAAAGGGTTCATCCTTCCAATGCATGTAGCTTGAAAAAAATGTACATGCATAATTAAGGTGCATTTTGCAAGGTAATGAAAAATGAAAAGATAACCTTTAGATGTTGTTTTCAAAACTTGCCATTTCTCAGTAGCTCCTGAGCCAACGAAGCTGCACATGGAGCGGGAGGAAACTCCTACACCTGAGCCCAAGGAGTCAGCCCCCCTGTTGACAGGAGAAACCACAGAACATGGGGAGACTGGCTTGGTGAACCATGCAGGTAGGTGATTACAAGCAACAAGGAAAATAGAAATTCTGTTTATTCTAGTAAGCACATTTTTTAGAATGTGTGTACATTTATGTATATTTGATAGTAAGGTAAAGAATATGAGTAATACTAACGGATGTATAAAGTATGCATGTTGCTTTTAAGCACCATTAAAATGTTTTTTTATGCTCTATAATTTACCATTAAGAAACATGACATAAGAACAATGTCATAAACAAGATACAACTAGATGGTGGTAGGAGTTAAAACATATACTGTAAATGACTGGGTATAAGACGATAGGGGGTATTAGACCCAGGCAAAAAAAAAACGTGAAAAATCTGAGAAAAAACATTTAATCTAAGTTTTGGGTTAAAGGACGCACTGAAAATATGTCATAATCGTCTGCCAATCTTGGCCACCATGTTTGTTGACAGTGACAAAAAATTTTTTTCGTGAAAATGGCGATGGTTATCTTTAAAACCATACAATGGTAATGCAAAATATGTTTCATTTTTATTCGTTTCATGTTAGGATAGGCACTGAAAATTATTTAGTGTGACAATTTGTTTCTGGATGGCACTGAAATGTACCTTTATGACTATTTGTAAGGTATGTTAAACAGGTCTAAAGGCAGTGCGAATTTTTCACACCTTTTCGTACAACTGACAAAAATATTTTGACAGTGCCCAACTTTGTTTTTTATATGCATGTTAAATTATTGTTTTATTCAAATTAATATTGAATAATTTTAATAATTTAAATCGTACATTTTTTTTTTGAAATTATAAACATCCTGCGCTATACCGTATCCCGATCTTCAACTGCCGTTTTAACCTGTATATACTCAATCGATATGATGCAAGTAACTTCCCTTTCTACATAAATCTAAACAAACTCTCGGCCTGAAATCGACAGAAAAAAGTTCAAAAGCTTGTTACTGGGTATTATACGCAGGCATTTTTTTACATCGAAATCTGAGGGAAAAAAAAGCGTCTAATACCCAGTCATTTACGGTACATGTATATAGATTTTATAAAATTAAAATACTAACACTATGTACTATATAGTTATCGGTTGTAGCAACAGATTTATCAGTTATTATCAGTTATATATAAATGATATTTAACTGTTTCAAACATTGAAATGGCAGTTTGATATTGTTCATGGTTTTAAAATTTTAGCCCGCTTTCACTTCTAAATCAAACATCATTCGCACAGTGTTAGGACACGCTTTCAACGACATCATTTTCGCATACACTCTGGCATGCTTTTCTGAAAAATGACAATTAACGGTCTTTTATATCCTTTTTCGGCATGTAATAAAAAAAAATGCTTGTTTGAGCGCAAGGTAATAAAATTTCACTTTGTCAACACTAAAAGTAAATATTTCACTCATAAAATATAGCTTTTGGTGCTCACTCCATAAAATAAATTACACTGAAACAAACAAATATCCTCTATGTATTACTTCTAACCATGTATAGCATTTAAAGTAATATAACCATAATTAAACTGATTCCTCAGAGGATAATGAAGAGAGGGCATCATCAGTCTCTAATCAGTCCTCTCGGCCCACGAGTCCTGAAAACATGGCTAGTCTCACAGCAGACCAGGGTATTCCCTCGGCAGCCTCCTACTTCCTGCACACACCATTACCCACAGTTCCAACCTCAGGGGGCGTCTCAACAACTTGCACAGAAACAACAAGTCAAGTGAGGGACGTCCAACAAAGTTTCCCAGAGGGTCTTTCCAAAAGTTCAAGTGAGCCAATGTTGGGCCCAGCAGTACCTCTATTGTTGAACCCTGAGTTAATGAAAGGTACAGCCATACATATAGTGTCGCCACAGGTTCATGTAAGTATATAAGTCCGTTTTTGCTCCTTGGTGAATGGTGGGATGTGTCTGGTGAGATATGGACCCTGCATGGACCCTGTGGTATTGACACCTCTTAGGTTTAATTTTAGTTTTGTTTTAACAGCATTATTCACGGGACACTTTTTATCCTTTCCCGAAGGTGGGCATATTGATAAGTGGAAAATCTTCAAGGTCACATCCTTGGTGTTTTAGGTTAGTTGCCTGGACAATACTCCAATGATGGCAATAACTCTGAAACTGGGATAGACATTCACATCGAACTTCTTGTATGTTTTAAAAATGGTGATATTTATTGGTGCCGCAATTCCATACACTCTAGCAAAAATGTTAAATGCCTGCGTTAACATAAAACTGGATAAGGATTGACATCCACTTATATTGCTTTTGGTGTCTTTTGCACAGATTCATCAGTACTTACTAGGGATGCAAACAAGTATTTGAATATTCGAATATTTTATCAAACGCTTGGTATTTGAATGTCAAAATCTGTATTTGAATATTTGACTTTTTGTTGATTAAATAAAGAAAGAATCATATTTTGCCTACAACTATGTTGATGTGTATAAAGCTCGTTTTTCTTGTTTTTATGTGAATATGATGACAATACACTAAACATGCGTCATTTAAGGAATGAATTGCCGGGTTGATGTCATTACCGGGGTATGAACGCAATGGGGTTGGTCAATGTGTGTGGAGTCCGAAGGACTCTACGCGTACTTTGACCAACCCAATTGCGTTCATATCCCCGATAATGACATCAACCCCACAATTCATTCCTTATCTTTACACCAATAGTTTATTATTTCATTCAAGAATATTTAAAAAAAATACTTCATTTCATTTAAGAAAACCTTTCAGTAATCCGTTCTTACCCATTCTGTAAATAGAACAACCCGACTATAACCAGAAACATTTTTTCAAATGACGTTACAATAACGCGGGAAAATGTCAACCGCTTGAAATCATTTTAAAACGTAAAATTGAAACACTTCTGGTACCAATATATTTAAAATATAATAAACTAACACTTTTTAAAATGTTGATCTATATTTTACGGGACCTGCAGACACAATACAATCAATAACAAGATCAATAGCTTTCATGTATATTGTTATGCAATGAATTACGATCCGAAGATGTTGCGTTCATCGATTAATGAACGCAATTGCCGAAAGGCAGTTCATTTAAGAAATGGAAGTTGAGGTGTAGATATATGTCAATAAGGGACAAATCGTTGGGTACTCAAACCAGTCCCTGTAATTAAATAATAACTGACTAATAGACAAACAAGTTTCAATTATTTACGATAAATTTAATGACAATGCCAATTAGCGATTTAAGGAATCGGCCTTCACCCCAATTTGTTGTCTTGTCTGCAAATAAAGATGTGCAATATTGCTCAAATTGCTGTAATGATATTTATAAATGACATGTGCAAGTTTTGTGCTTCAAACTGTTTTCCATGTTTTGATATAAGGTTCATAATAGATGATTAAAAATAAACATTTGTTTTTATTTTATTATTTTACAAGACCCCGAGTTGGTTTGGTTTTGCCATAGTAATATTAGGTAAAGGTCAATCTAACAACGAGGCTTCTCGTCATATGGATTAAGTCTCCGTTGGCGCATAATGTCATTTCATCAGGAATTGATCTAATTTCGCATTGTTTACTAAAACAAATGCAGTGGAAATTAAATTATTCGATTTCGGTTGTTGTTTTTTTCCTTCTTTCTGAAATTTGTGTGTTTCAGAGGCTATTTTGGGGGAAATCAGGGTCAATCGCACTTACCCGCTATGACAACGAAGGGTTAAGTGCCCAGACTATTATTTTAGCGAAACCTAATAGTATTTTTTCAACTTCTAAAAATAGTAATTTGATAATTGTATATTCGAATATTTGATCGAAAGAATTATCAAATATTCGAATATCTATTTTGCCATTCGTTTGCATCCCTAGTACTTACCCATAATTTGATTTTAATCATTTTATTCATATTATATGTAACTATATACATCTATATACAGTCAAACCCCGTTGGCTTGAACTCCTAGGGACCGACGAAAATACCACGAGCCTCGGAAAATTCAAGCCAAGCAAGAATGCTGACCTTCAGTTTAAAAAAGCCGGTCATTAGTATCTTGTTCAATCTAAGAGGAATTCAAGCCAAGCAAATTCGAGCAAGCAAATGGGGCTAGACTGTATACTGTATTGAATGATATATGCCAAATAGCAGTTTGCTAAATTTTACGTTAATGGTGTAATTATATCTAATAACACAAAAAAGATGAGATGCAGTATTGCATGTATGTATGTTGTGGTTATACTATTTTAACTTTAGACCTATCAATAATTCTTAGGTACTAGCCATGTCTTGCTTTCTTTTAAATGCGATGACATTTCTAACAAAACAGGTTTGGATAGCATGTTCCTATTTTCATGTAGACTGCATGGCATTCAACATCATTTTTATCAGCTTAAATTATTCATGTATGAGCTGCATCGAGCAATTTGGAATCTTTAACATTTTTTAATAAAATTACATGGAATTATTTGAACCAATACATACTAAACACCTTTCAGTTTCAGCATATCTTATTTTTCTTAAATTGTCTGAAAACCAATACATGTTTGTCTATGAAATGAATATTGGATGTGGCTTATGTCCATGTTATTATCTTTATAATTGCAAATGAAACTTTAATCATCAGCACTAAACACACAAAGTCTGTTCTATCAATGTACAACAAACTTAACTATCCTTATAAAGACCTAAAAGTTTATTTGTTTTCACTTGACACTCCATGTTTTATATATGCATGACTTTTGTAATATGCTTGCAATGCCTAAAAGTTAAGTTTTATTGGTACTGAAACTTACTTTTTAAACAAATGGTTGATATTATATATATAAAGGACATTTGTTACATGTATAAAAGAATTGATTTGAACAAGTGATTGATTGATCTTTTGTCACAGATTCCTTGATAGAACAAACTCTTAGTTTGGTAAATATTTACACATGCAAGTTAGAGAATATTTTTTAAATACGATTGTTTTGTTTCCTGCCAGAAAACAGCGGGGTCTTTGTACCTGGGAGTACACAACACAGTTTCCAGACCAGCAGACCTACAACCCCTCCCCATGGGCATGCAGAACACTCCCACAGCCATGGAACGTCCGGAAGCCCCCAAGGGCACAACCCAATACCCCATGGACACGGAACATCCCAAGGGCACGCCCATGTCCACAGTCCCGGTAGAGATTCCCCACTTGCCAACTATCCCATGAACAGGGTCCATGATATATGAGGATACATTCTAATAAAACAATAAAGGCTGACAGTTGTCGTCTGTTCCCACAAATCAAACATCACAGCCAAGATGCCAGGAGTATGGATTATCTTACGAACTGTGATGAGATAAACTGACCACTTTCATTTCTTAATTGACAAAAAAGTTACCTTCAGACAGTGCATGTATTAAAATTTACCTGATAAGTGATTTAGGAATGACTGTCTTTGCTGAAGCTATGACATATGTGAGATATCATCAGAAAAGGACTTGAGATAAATGATTGAAGTAGTGAAAAAAATCGTTTTGTTTAAAGGGGTGCTGTTTTGATTTTTTTTTCTTTTTGCAGTATTTTTTTTATAAGATTGAGTCTGTAACAGGAACAGGTACTTTATATAACATCTAGCGGTGCATTGTATGAGTTTTCTTTTGTAATCTTCTATCAGTACAAGATGTAGTTTTCAAGTATACCAAAATTCATTATCATAAAATACCAAATTGTGTGAGGTAATTCAAGATGGTATTTACCTGTACACAATGAAATTGTTCTACTTTTATTATTTTAAGATTATTTCAGAATTTACAAGGTCATATTCAGAGAGTTATTGCACATTATGTCATAATGTGTCCCTGACGTTGGGAGAATTTTATGTCCTTAATTCTTATATTTACAAGCTCATATTCAGGGGCTTATTGCAAATAATGTCATAACGTGTCCCTGAATTTGGGAAACATCTTGGTCTCGTAGTTCTTATTACAAGGTAATATTCACAGTGTTACTGCAGATTTCATAATGTGTCTGTGAAGAAGCAAATTCTTGGTCCCCTAGATGAACATAGCCCCTAAAAATAAGCAATATGAAGCCATTTGCACTGAATATGAGAAAGATGTATGTAGATGTACATGTATCGAAGGACCTCAATCAATCCGCAGTTTTATGGTTACCTTTTGCTCGAGTTACAGCAGTTATATTGTATATCATACGTTAATGCCTCATTCGATATTGTACGCCTTGTTGTAAAGGTATTGTGATAAGTTTTACTTATGTTATTTTAGTGCAATACAGTACAAGCTAGTTTACTAGAAATGGTATCAGTGTCCCTGGCGATGATATCAGAGTTACTGATGATGGTTTCAGTGTTTTCATGATAATTTCATTTGTTTTGTTAGCATTTATTTAGGAAATTTTAACGATTGATTTCGTGTTATACGGCTGATATTACTTCAACACCACTATTGTTTTTCTTCTTAAAACACATGTAGGTGTTATATAGACGATATTAGCGCACACTATACAAGTATAGACGGAGGTCAAGGTGTATATTTAGATTTGCTGACCTGAGAGAGGTACTGGTATTGGACAAGAAGGAAGTTCAATTTTAGAGGTCAGCAATACTACTTAAACCTAAACATTTATATTGTATACATTTTATCGAAATTTTGACAAAAAATTAAATTTGTAATGTTATTATGTGTAGAAAGGTCCACACATATTTCTGAGGAGTCTCAACCAATCAAATTTGCACAAGCACATCAAGTATGCAATATATGCTTTGAAGGAATTGAATATCTCTTAACTTTTGATCATGAAATAACATATAAATTTTGTGTGGTACACAAGCTGTCCCTTTTTTATAACAATCTGTATGGTATATAGTAGTTCACCTTTTCATAGGTTTGGTTATCATTTTGTTGAAGTCTTGGTTTTGTTGTTAGTGTTTATTAAGTCAGACTAAGATTTAAAGGTTGTACGACAGTCTGATTATAAGAAAAGCTAACCACATTATTTCCATTACTAATGAAAACTTCTGTTGAATCATCTCCTGCCATCAACAAGCATTGGCACCAATTATATTGCTCTTGTTTCATATCCTTTTACGTCATTTTATTTTTTTGTGTTGTTTTTTTTCACAAATACAAACTATTTTCCTTCTTTTGAAAATGTCAACATGTTTTTTGTAATTATTTCACTAAAATAAGAATTAATGACACTGTTTTTGTTTTCTGGTATTGTGTAGTGAAATGCGTTTTATATACTATTCTGCTCTTATCCGTTGAAATTGTACATTCAAGATTTTATTTTTATGTGACAGTTCTGTTGTATTTATTGACAATGATTTGATCTATGTGTAATAAAACATCAAAAGATGGCAATGATTTGCACTTGTTTTAGTTGTTTACATGACCTCTCATTCAGGTGTACCAGTATGTGTATTTATGCCTTATATGTCAGTAACCCTTGCTTTGTTTGTGTATGGCCAATGAGACCAACTTTTTTTCATTTGGGCTGCCTAGTATATTTAGTGTATGAAGGTTAAGGTCACTATAGACCAGGGCTTCTAAAATCCGGCAATTTGCTGGTCTGGACCGATTTTGACCAAGCCAGACTGATTTCAGAAATTGTAATGTATAGACAACTGTTGTCTGCTGTCTTCCTAACAAGATTTTAGTGTATAAAATCAAAGGATCACAACTCCATTATTGACAATCTTGAGTTACAATTTTATAAGTGTGCATCACCTTTTATGCCCTCTTGAAAAAAGGGGCATATAGGTTGGCAAATGGCTGCTGATTGGCTTGTCTAACATTGGTAGATCAGGTCATGTCTTTATAATAACTTGCCAACAGTTGGACCATGAAACTTCAGTGATAGGTTTCCCTTGTACCTGACCCTAATGTTTTTAGCTTTACTATTCGAAGAATAAGGAGGCTTTACTTTACACCGAAGTGCGTCAGGTTAAGGTTTTTGGGTAAATTGGCATGTTCTCTTATAACTCCATACCCTCCATTCAATTCACTTAATACTTCACACAGTTGTTCATGACTTTCACACAATGAAATTATATTACTCTTTTTATTTTCTAAATTGAAATTATGATCCCTTATTGACTTCGGAACTTGGGTTAAAGTTTTGTGTCAGGAATTGTTTATGGCCATCACACAATACCATCAGGTATCATACCTAGGGTATTCAATAATTTTTGTTAGGTTTGACATACTTAACCAAATTTGGTAAATAGGAAGAGTTTTTGGAGACCTTTCATGGAACAGTATTTGGGGTCACTAGGGTCAAGGTCACTGTTGAAGAACTTTAATTAGGGTTGACATATTGTGACCATGCTTGGTATATAGGATGAATTAATGGACACCTTTAATGGGATTGTGTTTGGGGCCCCTAGGGTCAATGTCACCGTTACTACTTTGTAATAAAAACTTTCAGGAAAGTAAAAAATGATTGAAAGGAGTAGAAGAAAACCTAGGAAACATCAAAGTATAAATCATCAAAGGGCCATAAATGTACGAGAGAGCAGCAGATGGAGTGTCAATCTCTCCTCTATGACGAACACTTGCAGAAAGATTCATGAAAAATCATGTTTGAATGAAACTGATGATAACATCCATGTTATTCTCTCCACCTAAAGACAGGCATTTAAAAACAGTTCAAATGCAACTTGTTTTAAGTTCTGTGGTTAAAAGTCATCGTTTTGGTGAATTTTAGTCAAATTGCATGCACTAGTGTATAAAAAAATATATTTTTATTTATCAATCACAACTAGAAACATAAAATTTCAAATTTATTCCCATGTAAGGTTTACATTTTATCATGAAATGACTTTCATAATGCTATTATGCTTGAAATACATAAACACATGTTTTTTTATTTAACATTTGTACCGTAACTTGAAATCAAGCTAGTCAATCAGCTATTCAAAATTTCAACAATATATGTGCCATGCTTAATGTTGATGTAATGTCAGAATGAATATACTAGTAATACAAGTCATTAACAAGCAAACACTTAACAACACAAATATGTCTGTTCTTACACAATTATCACAGAGTCAATAAACTGTCAAAACATGTGTGCATATATATATATTAAAATGAAATATGTATAAATAAAAAAAGGACATAACATAGCTTTATCCTGTAATGTTGTTTTCTTTTTTTTTAATTATCTAGAACTTGCACATTATCGCCTTTTGAGAAATATATATATATATACTCATTGCAAATATGTTTAGTAATTTCATGCATAAAACAGACAAACAAGAGTCAAGAGTACAATATACATTGTATACTTTGCATACAGTATATATGACAACATGAGATTTTTTATGTGGTCAATTAAACGGAATGACATCAGAAGAACATAGAATACCAAGGAAAATCCCGTAAAGAATAAATAAAAGGAAAATGAAAGTGAGGTACATTGTACATTGCAATTTATAAATAAATAATTGGATGCAATAGAAAAACCTATAAAACTATCCCAATCAGGCATTTTGTATATTCTATAAACTAATGTGTGTCCAGCGTTAATGTCCGGTTTCCATGGTAGCGGTCACCTGCTTCCTCGTGTCCTCAGGGCTCGTTACTGAATGTCCTATGGTTCTTGGGTCCTCAAAGATTTCATGGTCATTGCCTCCCTGCAAAACATGAATGAAACCAAAGTAATATTCTACTGTCAATATAAATAATCTGACATAACAATGACCTCCAATGTTTCCCAAGCACTACTACTTCCTTTAAGACATCAGGTCTGGTTTTCAGTTCTTGGGACTTCATTAACATTACACATTCAAACTGCACGAGTAATAGTGTTCACATCTTAACCTGACCTCAAAAGACAAGTCCGATTTAATTATGCAAGAACACTTCACAACAAATCCTAAAATTCTGCAGAACATGATGTGTAGCCAGTTTGGAGAGACCATCATAGTCAAATCAATTGTAATACAATACAATGTAGTTTCCTTACTGAACAAAATCCCATACCTCAAATGTTTTATCCCCGAAAAAGTGGATGTTGTTGAAATCTTTTTCCACAAATTGTAGACAGAATGTTTTGTTCCATCCTGTGGGGTAAACATCAAGGCTTATCTGACCACCGATGGCAAACTCCAGTCCACAACCTGCAAACTCTTTTTGTAGGGCAGCCTTGAACTTCTCACGGATTTTGTGCTCCTGAACACGAGAAAGACGTACAATGGAAACCATGTCAACTAACATCATCAACGTCCATTAGTGATGCTGAATTACACACTTTTTAAACTCATATATTTGCAGCTCTGAATGTGTAGACTTTTCACAAAATTGTTATGTTAAACACATCAGCAGCATGGAATGATGCAAGCAAATCTAAAAGTATTTAACACATTCAAAAGTCTCCAAACCAGTTTATTTCAAAGTCATACAAATATCATTCTAAATATTGTATATTCTGTTCTTGCAAATAGTCTTGACAAATCAAACTATATACTGAGAGTATTTTATGAAAGATTATGAGTTCAAAGTGACGCAACTTTTTGTCGCTTCATGCTCCTACATGGACTTGTGCAAACGATTTTCAATCAAGGCGACATGCTCTTGAAGTTAGTAAACTTTGGATTGAACCTAGCATATACGAAAATAAGTCAGTTATGTTATGTCACGCGTGTGGCGTTATTATAAATAATGCCGTAAAGCATGTTCTATTTTCATGCAATTTATCGTCTGATATTAGAAATAATTTAAAAATTACGCTTTCAGAAAACTTTCCTCACGACATATGTTCGTTGATTTCGTTTGGTAATGAGGAGGCAAAGTTGCAATATTTGATTGGAAAAAAACATTGAGCTTTCATAGATAAGAATGTACACAAACATTTCTTGAGAATAGCAATTCACTTTGTCTACAAATGCTTAACTATCTTGAAAATACATTTCAATTTCAATTAGCATGTAAACATAAGTTAGCAAGATTTCGATGATGACTCTTATGATTCTTTTTATCGTAAGTGATATTTTATTGATTGCATATTTATGTAAGAATTTGTTTGCTGTATGATAATACCAATACAAATGTTACAATAAGTAGATATCGTAAATGTTCCTTTTTAACCTCATTTCATTGTAATAATGTCTGTAAACCTGTTTCGAGTCCCTGCTGGCACAACAGTTTATCGCGATAATGTAACATTTAGGCTTGTTCGCATATGCATTTTTCTCTCTTTTTTGATATAAACATATTCTTTACAAATGCACATTTTGTCCCATTGTGTTGTCTTTCTGCTTGCAAATGTATATCTGATCATATCATTAGTATATCTTCACATGTACTTATCATGACATATTTCTTTTCCGTTTATTTTGTTAACACATGCATTTATATATTTATATGTTAATTAATATATGTATCTCGATCAGAGGAAATAAAGAGCATATATATGTACATGTAATATCTTAAGAAAAACAAGTAAAACAAAACATTCAATGAAATCAATATTTCACATTACCTGATCGTATATCCCAAACTCGTCCCTCTCAGCCTGGGAGCAACTGCGACCGACAGGACAGATGTTCAGCATGCTGCTGCGGAACTCTATAAATGTACCCCTGAAACATCGACATACAAGGAGATATTGAATTTTGTTTTTACATTTCTTATTTCAAATTCTTGGGTTCATGGGCTGTATTCATGAAACACCTTATTATTATAAAATGAAGATTTTAATTTTTCCTCAAAATGAGTTTATTTTTAACTTTTCCTAAAAATATGATATCATGCTACACGATTCATTTTATTTATAAGAAGATCTTGGAATACTTGTTTTTTTAAGTCAAAACCTTATTTCCTGCTTTGTGATCTTAAGTTCATATCTTACTTTGAAGGGTTATTCATTATTAACTACGACATGAATGTGAAGAATGAAGACAAAATCTATGTATTTTTCCTGTACACACCTCTTCGCTGGCAATGTCAGCTGTGACAAGTACTGGAGAGAGAAATTAATCACTCTCTGTAGAATCTCCTCTCCCATATGTTTCAATAAATTCTGTAATTAATGAAGCATACATCAAAAATAAAGAGAAAATGATACAAATAGAAAATATTTTTTTTTTCTTTTTTTTTTCCTCATTTCTTTCAGTGCTTAAAACAAATGATATTAAGATTACATTTTCTTAAAAGTTTCTTGACCTTTTATGCACAAAGAACAGTATTAAAATGATATATACAGGGTTCCCTCTGGGTTCTAAAAGGTTGTCGCCACTTTTTCGCGAAAGGCCCCCTTACAGGTCCAGGGCAGCTCCCTTGTGGGGTTCAAGCTCATGGGGTTTAAGCATTTCAAGAGCCTTAAATTGCATTTAATTAGCGCATTGTCGTGCAAAAACACAATATTTTGTTGTATTATAAAGTTTTTCTACATTAACAATGAGCATTAGACAATTGCTTAAGAGAGACAAATGAAAAAAACATCCTCAATCAATATGTGCAATCCCTTAGTGGCAATCCCTTAGTGCTGTTCCTAGGATGGTCTTTACATTAAGTGCAAGAACTATATATGAAACATTTTTCATCACAAATGGTCAGACATTCAAGAATTAGATGACAAGAGAAACTAGAGTAGTAAAGTCAGATAAAAGTACATAGCTCTTACATTGGATTAATGACAGTGAAGTTTTATAACAGTGGAGCCTGGTTAACACGAGTAACATTTTTCCATACCTGTTGTCCTATCTGCACACCATCTTTATATGCAACCAGACCATTTTCAGCAAACACATAGTCAAAGTGGTGTATCACTGAAATGTCAGCAGCAAATGAAGGCAAACAATCCTATGTGTTTTAAGTCATCAAAAAAATCAGGATAGTAAATTAAGTCTATAGATACCGAATTGATCCTAATAGATGGCCCTGCTATGCCATTTTACAGATCCTTTCTAACAAAACATGTCAGTAAAATTTGGTACTGGTAGTGTGATACCATACTGTAGTACACTAAGTAAAGACAAAAACACTGACCAAATGATTCTCTTACAGAAAATTAAACTTTTCAGGTTTTGAATCAGCATAAGCAATAAAAAAGAACCATAATCTGTGAATATTCCCAGAAAACAGGCCCTGCGTGTCTGTTAGGGTGTGCCTACTATAAAAGACAATTGTGGTGTTTCCTTGGCCATTCCAGGGTTTAACTGTAGCTGGGGCATATTTTTGTGGCCAAACATTATCATAACATACGCTACCATTTACAGGACAACCACATTAGACTGTATTCAAGAAAACAAGTTACAATGTGATTCCTAATATCAGCTTACAACAGTATTTCCAGTACAGCTGACATAATCTGGTCTTTAAGACATTTAAAGCACTGATCTAAAGTTCAAAATATTATAATCTACATGTATTTTATATTTGAAGCTCTAAATACATGTTAATGTTGTTGCATACATGTGTGTTTCAACAATTTAAAGATTTTCATTACATACCGGTATACATGTAACCTTTTCATTCTCACGTTGTCTGAATGGAACACATATACTGGCCCAGTGAGCCAAATATCTAAACCTACCATCATCTCCGCCCATCTGTTCAGCAATCTTGACGAGGTCAGACCCTCCCACCAGCCCAACTTTCACCTTCTTCCTCAACTCTTGCAGAAACTGGGCCATCACAGGCTCTATCACCTAGTAATGAAAGTTGATATTAAGTATTGATAAGTTTTATATTTATAAAAATCTTGGTAATACAGCACATCTAAAAAGGCTGTTAAGTTGGCTGCATATGATAGCTAATAAGTTGAAGAACTGGCCTTAAATTTGATAGGTTTTACATCGGAGGCTATGGTATTTATAAATATCTTGGTAATACAGCACATCTTAAGAGGCTGTTAAGTTGATTGCATATGATAGCTAATAAGTTGAAGAACTGGCCTTAAATTGATAGTTTTTACATCAGAGGCTATGGTATTTATAAATATCTTGGTAATACAGCACATCTAAAAAGGCTGTTCAGTTGATTGCATATGATAGCTTATAAAGCTATCTTTAATCTTCAATAATTGCATGACAGATCAGAATATCACTGTATGGTCTTATTCAGGTAGTCTTCATAATTTGTCAAACAAGGATTATTATTTTGAGTTCAATTTCTTGTCAAATCAGAATGCGTTTTTCAGTCAGATGATCAGTGATTTGTCAACCCTGTTGCTCTTGAACATTTGTGACAGTTTGTTGCTCTTGTTCACTGGGATGACATTGTTTTGATTGTTGTCAATTTATTAACTTTCTCAATTTATAAGACCCATAATTTTCAATCAGGTATTTATTCTCTTCGGTTTCCATCCATTTTTTTTTAACTCATTCTAATTTGTTAACTTTGTACTTATCATTTTGTTTGTTAGTCTGAGAAATTTTAATCCTTTTATGTTCATATATGTATCTGTTGTTTATGCTTTGATTAGTGATATAACATGTGGATTTTACTTTTATTTGCTTTCTCACTGCAAATGCAATACCTACTTGACTTTTATTTTGTCTCAATAGTTCAGACCATGTCACAGATCGCATATTTCGACATCTGTTAAAGAAGGTGAATAAGCCCCGATTCAAGCCAGTCACTAACCACTGCACTAACTGGACATCTAATAAAACTAGATGTAATGGCCATTTAAATCCTTAAAAAATATATGATAAGCCAATTAGGTTGTAGACATTTTTGGGTCACCTTGTCAGATTATGTCTTGGTATGTTATTGTCTAAGGGACACTTATTTTAGATATGGAAATTGTTGCTGTTGTTTTATAGGTTATAAAAGTCATTGACTGCATTATGGCTTGACCTCACTGTGTGTCCCATCACAACTTAATTGGTATTCAAATGCCAAAAGAGACATGATTTAAAACTAAGTTAAATTATAAGTGAATGCAATTCCTAGTCATATTGAGACTGTCATAAGATTAAGATAAGTTTTGAAATTTTAGCAATAGTCCCATAATCTCATTGGAGTTAATTAAACTTAAAATGTGGTCCTATCAATAGAATTGCCATAAAATATTTTTGATTTCTCCGACCCTGATTAAAAGATGATCAAAATATGTTTATTATTATATGCCAGAATAATCCTCTTGTGAAGGTTTATATTATTTTATTACAAAAAATGCTTCTCCTTATAATAAGTGGACTGACAAAGTTAAAGACAAATGCTTTAAAGTTAAGACAGAAGAGAAATCGTCAGATATTTTATATTGATTTTATGACCCCATGGTGGAAATCCACGTCTGTTGAGATATTAAAAGCAAGAATTAAACTTTCTTATTTAGAAGTTATTTGTTTTTATCCTTATGCATATTGTTAGTTGCATAAGTTTCTTACAAGAGTTGCATTTGTATGTGTGTGTTAAATTCCCAAATAAATATTGTCTTGACTCGTTTAAAGTAAATATTGATCATTGATATACTGATACAGGCTCTGATTTCATTGCATCGTAAAACAGCCGAGATTTGACATGATCCAGAACCAATATCTCTAAAGTTATGCCCAATACAATGAAGAATATAATTTTATGATATTATTATTGGATTTAAAAATAGCTTGTGAAGTTTAATAGCTTGCGACATTTTAGGGAATTTTAAATAGAAAACGAGGCAATAAGACATTCAACCATGTGCTGTGAACTAAGTAATTCTTTGGTTGACTGGTAACCCTCCTGGGGCCTAAAATACAAACTCCGCGATTACGGACAGCCGATTATTTCCTCTAGGCAGGGTGCATCACCCCATAAAAGTGGCCCAAAACAACTTGCTGAAATGGTTTCAGCCCTTTAGCTGCCAGGTCAATCAACATCCCTCATTTGTTGTTTATTGAAGTTCTATAGGTATGTTTAAATGCCATATCTAAGGCTCTTAAAATGCTTAAAGCAGGGTTCGAATATAAACTCGCATACTCGCAAAATGCGAGCGACATTTGCAAATTGCGAGTGACTTTTATTCAAGCTCGCAAAATTCTGCGATGAAGCGATTTCAACATGCCACCTGTTGAAACTCATTTTTTTTTAAACTAAATGTTTTGTCAATGTCAGAATGATTTCATTGCATGTTGTATTTCGGAAATTATAAACGGTACCTTGCGCTCGGTCCTTGTTTGAGCTGATGCAAGGTACTGATTCATCACCAATGAACACATTGTCATGTGTTTTCGCGAGTGTGACATTTTCTACCATTTCCTTCCAATAACAAAACAAATTCAAATAAATAGAAAGAAGGATTAATGAAATGGTAAAAATATCTTTTTCAACCTTTCTCGCCGCTGTTAACGTCCCATCAACGTCAAACAGGATAAGTGTTTGCGTGTCACGATTCATGTTTGTAAACAAATCTGTGTCGTACCAGACGCTTTTGTAGGGTTATTCAATCGAGGCGTAATCATACATGCACCGGTATTGACTTCCGGGTAGATTTGGAATTTTGCAAACTTTTATTGTTTATCTCTTAAAAGGGTTGTCACTCATTAGTCATCGCATGCAAACGCATACAACTGAGTAAGTAAACCTGCTATTGCGATAGGTACACTATATGTTAATATATTTTGTTAACTTTTGCTGAACAACTTGCAGTATTTACAAAATTTTGGGAAAATGTTCATGTTTTATTATTTCAAATTTAATGTTTTAAGAAGCATTTAATTGTTCAACTTAAACACTTAGTTGATTTTTAAATTTAACTGTTGTGTTGAAGAATTTATAAGTTAACAGCTCGTGTTAAAAGGAATTTTTTTTTGAGTTTGTGACATGATGGGATATGGTCATTATGGATTTTGAACAGAACCTGTGACACCTCTCCAGGGGCCGTTTTGCCACAGCTTTTAAAGTGTTAGTCACATTAAATCATGTGACTTAATATTCTATACATAAACCGCAGGATTTGTTGGTCAAATGGCCTGTATTTCTCCTACTACCACAAATATAAAAGTATGACAATGGCATCACAGATTTGTTTGTTTAGCTTTTTTAACAAGAAAGTATTAATAAGATTCATTATTAATCATATACACACAAATATGGCATTAAGTCAATCATCGCAAACATAAAATCTTCTTAATTTTATCGATTACATTTTCAAGTTATCAACTTCATGTCTGGTTCATGAGAGTAAATGCTCTTGTCTTAACATACAGTACACTCCACGCGGAACTACCACTTTCCTCGGTGACTTGGAGGCGATTTTAATTTATCGCGGATTTCTGCCGAGTACGCAACCTTTTTCCTCGCTAAATTTCGCCGAGTTGCACCGAGTTAATAATTTTCTATGGAGGGTTTTATTGCCGGTAGCGCCGGTGATCGTATCGGTTTATTGACCTAATCGCGGAACTCCGCGTTTTGTGCATCTGATAAAACAGTATTGAATAATTAGATAATTAATTTTTCAAAGTACAGTAAGTTTCTTTTTAAAAACAATTATCGAAAATTTCCATATCAATTTTCATCAGCATTGTCGTAACAACTGTTGTTTTTCACATTATGTAATTAAAAGATATACCATAGCGTGCGTCTGTGTTTGTTATTGTCATCTTTCTCTTACTATATTAAAGTGTTGAGAACTTAATTTGATTGGAGTAATGAAGGTGTTGAGAACTTTGTAAGTGTGAATATTTTTCGTTTTTTTTTTCCTAATTTGCATTTTACCTGACTTATTAATTAAACGTAGTTATCAATGGTTCTAAACTTATTTATTACGCATATAAGTGTAAATCCTTCATCAAGTTAATTAAAATCCCATTACACACCATTTTATACATGCATTAAAATGAATAACACATTCTATCGGCTCAGATCAAACAGTTACACTGTGTGACGTCACAGAGTTTTACCCACGAGGATCTCATGGCGAGCATGTATATTGTTATGCAGGATTAATGTGTCTGAGTGGTGTTTTCGAATGTAACTTAGTATTGCATTTCCAACATTAATTCATCACATTAAATAGTTACCTATATCATTGAATGTGTTGACTTTTATTGATGATTCAATAAGTATAACTGTACATAATTGCTTCTTACAGTCTACAAATGTGGTACAAGTTTTAAAGTTTATTGGCAGATCGTTTTACAAAAATGTCATGTCTTTGTTTTCTTAATCCCTTGATTGCCCTTGTTGTTTATTTAATCCTCCAATAAATATTTCACACTTCCTCTTTCTACATGCAATACATCGTTTAGGATGGGTATTTACTAATTAACTTGTCACAGTGGTGTTCGTATACGGTAAGGTAATCTAGCCAGGATAAAAGATGAAAATCAATAATCTTCGTCTGTGAAACTTGGTAAGTGTGAAAGTTACGATTGATGTCCTTTGGGTGTCCGAAAATTAGGTACGCGTAATAAATTATTTTTATAAACAATTACGGGTGTAGCAAAAATATCAAATAAATTAAACAGAATTAGATACAGTGGGAGATTCTTATCAGTTTTCCTCCGAGTTTCGCGGTGTTTTTACCTCCACGTGGCGATTGTAATTATACGGTCCACTGATTAGCCTTGGTGGGTGAACGAGTAAAAACGCTGAGGAAAGAGGATTATGATTAATTGGATGTCGTGTCCGCGATGACCAAAATCCGCCAAGGAAAACGGAAAGTGGTAGTTCCGCGTGGAGTGTACTGTATAGGATCGCTGGACTGATTCTGATTTAAACATTATGAAAGGCTGTGACAAAAAAACAAACCATAAATTTCATTAAGCATCATTGGTTTATTAATGGTGTTATTTTGATGTTTTTGGGGTTGGCACATTTTTGCTGGATAATAGAGTGACACTTGCACCAACACTAAGAAAGTTTTATTTATTTTTGATTTTGTTTGTTCGTTTACATTATAAACTACATTTCCAGCCAATCAAATTGCCTATCAGTTTCAATTAGAACATATTCGGTAATCTGGACTACTTATGGCTTAGAAGGGCAAAGTGAGTGTTTTGTAAAGCAAATATGAACAAGAAGACTCCAAAACTACCTAGAACCACTTTGTTTGTTGATTTAGCTTGTCAGCCTTCGATCACTGTAGAAAGTGTTTAATATTTCGTTGCGTTTTTCTACTCAATAATGCCTAGCCTTTTTATTAAATTTTATTTAAACACCAGTTGAATAACACTTCAACTATGTCAGTGCAGCAGATTCAAACATAGTTGTCACTTTCGTTATTTTCAGTTTTAACTTTTGTCAGTGAAACAACATTATAGTGCTTAATTATCATTTTAGATTTATTAACCATTGTGTAATAACTTCTTTTTTATAATGACGTCAACGTCAGAAATTGTTTAATCAAATACAAACAAAATGTATAAACCGAGTGCCGAAATAAGGGAATCCTGAACTTAAGCTATTTTGATACATGATTCTTTCCCTCTGTGTGCTGATCCACTTGACATGCTTATAATGATTTGTTCATTAAAGGGACTAGACACCAGATGGTACAACTGCAAGAAAAAAAGAAATTGTCAAAAACTTACATAAAATTGCCATCTTTGTGTACAACGCATTGAATTTCACTTACTGATGTTTCACTTGGCATCTTTCGCAGGTTTTGTGCATTTTTCAATTTGAAATTTACTGGTGTTGTCTACCATGTAAATCCCAGTAAGTTTAACAATAGTGTTAGTATATCTGACATCTATACTCATAAAGTAAACAGATATGATTTTACCTGGGAAACCATTTTTCTTTATTTTTAAATGGGGTAACTCAGATGAGACAGCAACATGATTGTTGCATTTATTCTTTTAATCACGTAAAATGATTTATTATTTGCCTCCTACTACATGTAGCTCACATTGACAATTCTGGGCTTGTTTTGAGGAAATACTGTATTTGCTGATTTTTTTTACCATCTGGTGTGTAGTCCCTTGAATGATATATACTTGATATGATTTTCAATGCCAAAACTGTTCCTTTTTATTTAAAAATGATAAGTGAGTTTCCTATAAATGTTTTATAGCAAGCTACCATTAACAATTTGAGATATTTGACCCCTTGAAATTTACACTTTGACTGAAAAATCCTATTTCTACATGTATGACAATTACTGAATTGGTTTCTTCAGTTTTATAATCGCTGGTGTAAATCAAATTAAAGAAGGAAAGCAGAAACTGAAACATCTGTGTACATTCTTGTAATGCACTTTTAAACATAGTATCTTTTAGCAGTTGTTATGTGTTTTAAGCTCACCTGAGAAAAAAGTGCTCAGAGTGAGCTATTGTGATAG
The DNA here is from genome assembly GCF_026914265.1 of Mya arenaria. Lineage (NCBI taxonomy): Eukaryota > Metazoa > Mollusca > Bivalvia > Myida > Myidae > Mya > Mya arenaria. The sequence continues at coordinate 59,847,804 of NC_069123.1, forward strand.
GCTGATTGTCAGTCTTTGTCTGTCTGTCATAAGCCTCTGTCGTCAACATTTTTCTTTCAAACAACTTCTCCTCCTAATCTTTTCAACTAAACTAAGCAGGAATTTTCCTTGGGTCCTCTTCCAGATTCCTTCAATTATAGTAGTTCCATGTGGAACTCTGATTGCCCTGGCAACCAAAAGGAAAAAAAATCTGCTGACCTTATTCCAACATAACTTCCTTAGGCATCAATATATCAAATTTCTTCACCCCTACTGTGATTCATAAAAAATATGGCCACCAGAGGCGGGGCTAGTTTTCACTATATGTCTATATGGAAAACATTCCAAATCTTTTCTTCAGATACCATTGGCCCAATTTTTAAATCTTTTCAAAGAAATCTTCCTTAGGTGACCCTTTTATCATTTATTTATTTATAATTCAACTTCACAAACTTATTTATAGTAAAAATATGCTCTTTTGTGACAAGTTTTGAGACCAGGTTTATAAATTCAACTCAAAACAAATATTGTTAGAGTTATTGCCCTTTGTAACTTTTTAAATAATTACATATTTTTCATGTTTTTATATGGGCTAGTGTTTGGGTGGGCAGCGTCCAGTATGTTGTCATATCAATAACTTCAGAACCCTTTGTCCCATCTTGGCCCTCTTGTTTTACATTTCATACATCATTGACATTGTATGTATGTTTTAGTAGGTTGGTCACACACAAAAGGCCAGAATGCTTCAACAGATCTTGCAAGACATGTTCATTGAGCCTGACCTGCTGGCGGAACTCTCAGATGAACAGAAGCAAATACTCTTCCTTAAGATGAGAGAGGTAACACATTGTCATCTTTGGTTTAGAATTCATGTATAATTTGTTGCATGTCCATAAAAAATTATCTTTTGTTTCCTTTAAGTAATTATAAGCTCACCTGAGCACTTTTTGCTCAGCGAAAGTGCTCAGCGTGAGCTATTGTGATTGTCTGTGCGTATGTCTTCAATATTTGCCGTCAAACTCCTCCTAAACCATTGGGACAATTTCAAACAACTTTAACAGGAATATTCCATAGGTGGTCCTCTTCCAGATTCCTTCAATAATAATAGTTACATGCAGAACACTGGTTGCCAAGGCAACTCAAAGAAAAACTTTGAAATTCTTCTTCTCAAAATCCTCCTGCCTGATTTCAAAATAATTTCACAGAAATGATCCTTAGGTGAGCCTCTATTGAATTCCTTCACCTCATGTTGATTCATAGAAAAAAACATGTCTGTTGGGGGTCGAGGCTTCTCTTCACAATAAGTCTATATAACAAAAACTCCTCAGAATCTGTTGGCCGATTTTAAAATAATTAACAGATATGTTTCTTAGGTGACCCTCTATCCTTCACCCCATGTTGATTTATAAAAAAAAACAGGGGCAGGGCTACTTTTCATTATATGTCTAAATGAAAAACTGTGACGATCTTCTCTGCAGAAACTTTTGGTCAAAATTTCAAAATAATTTCACAGATATGTTCCTAAGGTCAAATTCCTTTACCCCATGTTGATTCATAAAAAACAAGGCGGTGCTAATAACTGCTATATGTCTATGGAAAACTTTGAAAATCTTCTCTTCAGTAATCATTGAAATAACTTACATCACATTGTGATTAAAAAAAACAAAACATGGCTGGCAGGGGTGGGGCTAGTTGACACTATATGTCTATATGAAAAACTTCTCTTCAGAAAACATTTGCCCTTTTTCAAAATATTGTCAAAGAAATGTTCCCCATATGATCCTCTTATCAAAATTATTTATTATTTAAACTTCACATATTGAAAATGAGTGAAAGTCAGACCTTACTACATTTTTATACGCCTGAAGGGTCGTATTATGTTATGGCCTCCATCGTCTGCCCGTCCGTTAGCAATTCCGTGTCCGGGCCATAACTTGGTAACTAATAAAGCGATTTTCAAATAACTTTATACAAATCATCACTGCATTAAAAGGATGTGTCGCGCGCAATTTCCAGGTCCACACCTCAAAGACTAGAATCACCATTGTGGTGCGTTAGCAAATCCGTGTCCGGGCCACAACTTGGTCACTAATAAAGTCATTTTCAAATAACTTTATACAAAGCATCATTACATTAAAAGGATGTGTCGCGCACAATTTCCAGGTCCATACCTCAAACACTAGAATCACCATGGGGGGGGGGGGGGGGGGCGTTAGCAATCCCATGTCCAGGCCATAACTGGGTTACTACTAAAGCAATTTTCAAATAACTTTATACAAGTCATCTCTACATTAAAAGGATTTGTCAAGCATGCTTTCCAGGTCCGTACCTCAAAGGCTAATTTCACTGGGGGGCGTTAGCAATTCCGTGTCCGGGCCATAACTTGGTAACTAATAAAGCGATTTTCAAATAACTTTATACAAATCATCACTACATTAAAAGGATGTGTCGCGCGCAATTTCCAGGTCCATACCTCAAAGACTAGAATCACCATGGGGGTGCGTTAGCAAATCCGTGTCCGGGCCACAACTTGGTCACTAATAAAGTCATTTTCAAATAACTTTATACAAAGCATCATTACATTAAAAGGATGTGTCGCGCGCAATTTCCAGGTCCATACCTCAAACACTAGAATCACCATGGGGGGGGGACGTTAGCAATCCCATGTCCAGGCCATAACTGGGTTACTACTAAAGCAATTTTCAAATAACTTTATACAAATCATCTCTACATTAAAAGGATTTGTCAAGCATGCTTTCCAGGTCCGTACCTCAAAGGCTAATTTCACTGGGGGGCGTTAGCAATTCCGTGTCCAGGCCACAACTTTGTGTTACTACTAATAAAGGAATTTTTAGAAAATGTGTCCTAGCCACAACTTTGTAACCAATAAAGCAATTTTTAGATAACTTTATACAAATTATTGCTACATTAAAAGGATGTGTTGTGAGCACTTTCCAAGTCCTGCTACTTTTAAACTTGTATTCTCAGATTTTCTAAGGAAGTTTCAGATATTCTATTTTTTTTATAAAAATATTTCATTTCATAAAATCTGATTCCATATTAGTACATCCTTCATTGCACTACTTACCAGTATGTATGTTGTTTTACAATTATTCTATGTTGTAAAAAATACTGTTGAACAAAGGTTTTTATTAGCACTGCTAACTTAAGTATCATTTAAGTTTCAATATTGGAAGTTTAAGCCTTTGTTGTAAACACTTCACACCTAGTAAGCAGTATACTAGCATAACCTAAATGTTTATTAAAGACCTCAAGCCGAATCTTCTTCGGGCGTATAATGCTCCGTTTCGCGGTGCTCTGGTTTAGTAAAGAGTTGCACAGAAAGGACAGAAAGTAGCCCAAACATGCTAGACACACATGTATACATTATAAACACACATAAAGGACAGAAAGTAGCCCAAACATGCTAGACACACATGTATACATTATAAACACACAAAAAGGACAGAAAGTAGCCCAAACATGCTAGACACACATGTATACATTATAAACACACATAAAGGACAGAAAGTAGCCCAAACATGCTAGACACACATGTATACATTATAAACACACATAAAGGACAGAAAGTAGCCCAAACATGCTAGACACACATGTATACATTATAAACACACATAAAGGACAGAAAGTAGCCCAAACATGCTAGACACACATGTATACATTATAAACACACATAAAGGACAGAAAGTAGCCCAAACATGCAAGACACACATGTATACATTATAAACACACATAAAGGACAGAAAGTAGCCCAAACATGCTAGACACACATGTATACATTATAAACACACAAAAAGGACAGAAAGTAGCCCAAACATGCTAGACACACATGTATACATTATAAACACACATAAAGGACAGAAAGTAGCCCAAACATGCTAGACACACATGTATACATTATAAACACACATAAAGGACAGAAAGTAGCCCAAACATGCTAGACACACATGTATACATTATAAACACACATAAAGGACAGAAAGTAGCCCAAACATGCTAGACACACATGTATACATTATAAACACACATAAAGGACAGAAAGTAGCCCAAACATGCAAGACACACATGTATACATTATAAACACACATAAAGGACAGAAAGTAGCCCAAACATGCAAGACACACATGTATACATTATAAACACACATAAAGGACAGAAAGTAGCCCAAACATGCAAGACACACATGTATACATTATAAACACACAAAAGGGACAGAAAGTAGCCCAAACATGCAAGACATACATGTATACATTATAAACACACAAAAAGGACAGAAAGTAGCCCAAACATGCTAGACACACATGTATACATTATAAACACACATAAAGGACAGAAAGTAGCCCAAACATGCTAGACACACATGTATACATTATAAACACACATAAAGGACAGAAAGTAGCACAAACATGCTAGACACAAATGTATACATTATAAACACACAAAAAGGACAGAAAGTAGCCCAAACATGCTAGACACACATGTATACATTATAAACACACATAAAGGACAGAAAGTAGCACAAACATGCTAGACACACATGTATACATTATAAACACACATAAAGGACAGAAAGTAGCACAAACATGCTAGACACACATGTATACATTATAAACACACATAAAGGACAGAAAGTAGCACAAACATGCTAGACACACATGTATACATTATAAACACACAAAAAGGACAGAAAGTAGCCCAAACATGCTAGACACACATGTATACATTATAAACACACATAAAGGACAGAAAGTAGCACAAACATGCTAGACACACATGTATACATTATAAACACACATAAAGGACAGAAAGTAGCACAAACATGCTAGACACACATGTATACATTATAAACACACAGAAAGTAGCACAAAGATGTTAGACACTATTGTATACATAATAAACACACAGAAAGAGCAGAAAGTAGCACAAAGATGCTAGACATACATGTATACATTATAAACACACAGAAAGAGCAGAAAGTAGCACAAAGATGCTAGACATACATGTATACATTATAAACACAAGGAAAGAGCAGAAAATAGCACAAACATGCTAGACATACATGTATACATTATAAACACAAAGGAAGAGCAGAAAGTAGCCCAAACATGCTAGACATACATGTATACATAACACACACCCAGAAGGAGCAGAAAATAGCTTAAACATGCTAGACATACATAATAAACATGCCAAGTTTTTTTATCCCTTGATAAGGTAATTGAAACAATTGTTTTGTTGTAGGAACAAATAAGAAGATGGACAGAAAAAGAAGAAAAGCTTGACCAGGAGGAGAAGAAAAAGCCAAGGAAACCTAGAAAACCAGGCATGTAAACAATTAAAACCTTGTCTTTTACTGTATTGTGAATAACAAGCAATTTCGACTCTTATAAATGACTTCTTGATTGGAATGTTGGTAACAAAACTTTGCAGTGGAAATGGAAAATCAAACTTTTTTTTATCTACATGAGAGTTATTTTTGATACGCTGTTTTGTTTTGTCATCATTTGATCATTGTCAATGATGAATATATAATAAAAACATGTAATATTTTACAATCATGAAGCATAATTCTATTATATCTACATTATGAGTGAATCATTGCCCTTTTCGACTTTGACTGTGAGAAATAAGGCTTTAAAACCAGACCTTAGTCCAGTATCATCACAGGGTACAATTTCTATAATATTTTAACTTTCAACTACTTTTTGCACTGATTTTAAAACTCAGATTTTTCATCTGAAAAAAAAAAATCATAGGTACTTTCTCTTCAACATTTTATGACAAACCATGCTTGCATATATGTATCAAGTGTCAATAGGTGTTAACACAACTGGAGTGAGCCATTAGCGATTATGACTGGGTATCCAATGTTTTTTTTCAGACAAAATTTTGATATTTGGCCCCACTCCCAATACATAAACAAATAATTTTTCCCAAATCTGAAAGTTAAATCCCATTTTTTTTATTTTTAACAACTTGAATATACATTTTTATTTTCCAATAAAAAATGATGACTACAAACATTTTTCTATTCCAAAGGAAACAGGCTTCATCACATTTCTTTATCTTGTCTGTCAACCTTTTAAAGCATTCTTGTTAATTTCTTGGAAAAAAATGGAATTCCAATTTTTAGCCAAAATGCCTGATATTAAAGAAATAAGAAAGGCCACCAGTGATTTAAACACTGGTCTATATATATATCGTCAATTACAGGTATTGCTTGTAGATTTTTGGTGCCAAACAATTATGAGAAACTTAAGAAATGAGGAATATTCAAAAAGACAAAGCATTAAAATATCAGTGTTTTTATCACATGACATGTACAGTGCCAATTATGAAGATTTTATTCATTTTATGTAAAAAGTATAGGGCAATGACGTCAATTATCAAGTAATATTACACTACTGTTTTATAAGAAAACACATATTGGTTGTATTACACGAGAAACATGATCTATGTGATTATTTTGGAAGTGAGCATCAAACGAGAAAAATATCACTTGTACTTTAGCCTTTCAAGTTATGGTGACGCTGAATGACACACTGAATAAACTATTTGTCAAAAACATATGTGGTAATCTTTTATCAGTTTTTTGCTCGAGCGCAGAATGCGTGAAAATTTGACCACCACTTAATGAATTAATTTCACAGTACTAGAAATCACTTATAAGCTATGAACGTCATGGAATTGGTTGGTGTTTAGGTATTGATATTTGATATATACGTGTAAAATCTTGTATTAGAATGTATTAGAATTATCATTCCATAGATGTTAAACTAGCAGTATAGAATGGAGAAACCTTTGTGTAACTGATTGACTTTTAAATACATACATTATTGTTTCATTAATCATAAGCTTATTAATAATGGCCATGTTTCTCAAATAAACATATATATACATTGTGTTACATTTTTATAAAGTTATCTATATTTTTCTTGGAGTTGGTTTACTTTAAAATCGTTGTTACATACACATTTAAAATTTAAATTTTAAGCAAATTTACAATGATGCGTTTAAAAAAAATCCTAAAAGATCTTTGACATTTCATTTGCTTATTTCTGAGTTCATTTAAAATCTGTTAAGGGGTTCAAAAATAGCAAGATTTAGAATGTTGCATATATAGCTCAGATACTGTCAATGGAATTGTTGGAAATTAGAAGTTATAACACATACATATTTGAACTCCAACTGAAACATTAAATTACACATTTTACATACCCTTAATTCTGCACCCTTTACATAATGTCTAGACATTTACTTTTAAATCGTTCTGGTTAGTCTTTTAAAACTAATCTATTTGAACTTATGTCATACTTATCTTCAGAAAACGTTTAAGACCTTTGATGTTATTACACTGTTTTTAATATTGGTTCTAATGCTTAATACGTGGGTGTGTATCAAAAAGACAATCTTACCTGTCTCATCACAGTTTGTGTTATACATTTCAACACATGTTTTTGTGAACAACAAAACCTTTTCTGATGAAAAATGAAGCTTATGCAACGAAGAAGCTTATTTTAACCTTTAAGTCATAGGTTTTAATTTATGTCTTTCTTAAAAAAAGTTTAAGTGCATCATTCTATATTTTTGGTCAATGAAATGAATTTTGGTATTCTTGGCTTTAATATAAAGTTTATATCTTTTAAAAAGCCAGATTCAACACGTTCCAGGCAATAAATTATTTTTTATCTTTTTGTTTGCTATTTTCATTTCAATTGCTTTACTATGCTAGGATTTAAAATTTCAAAATTAATTCCAGGTGGGAAGCAAGTAGACTTTCTGCTGGGTGCTGACGGGAAAGAGTGGGTATGGGTGATGGGGGATCACCAAGGGGACAGGTCAATAGAGGAAATCTTGGAGGAGGAGGCACATCGGAAGGCAGAAGAACAGGCTCACAAGGAGGCAGAGGCCCTCAGGTAGGTGGGGGGATGTGGGTGAGGGGGGGCAGGTCGATAGAGGAAATCTTGGAGGAGGAGGCACATCGGAAGGCAGAAGAACAGGCTCACAAGGCGGAGGCCCTCAGGTAGGGTTGGGGATGTGGGTGATGGGAAATTACACGGGGGCCAAGTCCTTAAAAAAATCTTGGAGGATGAGGCACATAGGAAGGCAGAGGCCCTCAGGTAGGGTGGGGGTATGTAGGTGATGGGGAATCACACGGGGGACGAGTCCTTAAAAAAATCTTTGAGGAGGAGGCACATTATAAGGAAGGCAAAGGCCCTCAGGTAGGGTCGGGTTGATATGTACACTATTCATATGGTCAATTTATTTTGTGATAATTAAGTGGAACGTAAGAGACAGTTACAAAAAGGCATTTAAACAATATTTGATATTATTAAAATAAAATGGCAAGACTTATTAAAAATCATACATCGGAGGCGGTTGGAACGTTACGCTCCAGTACATCCCTATCATCTGTTGCGGACTGCATCCATTGTACCAGAGTTACATGTTGAGGTGTTTTATTCTATGCAATGATGCCCAGGGGTGACATATAGACTTAGTCTTTGAATTGCAGTTTTGAGGGTGGTGCTTTTCATTTGTGATTTAATGCAACAAGTTTATCCTTTATCTCTCTATATCTAAATTTGACAGACAGTTCAATGAATTATTTACCCTGAAGACTTTGTAAACATAAGTGTATCCATTATAAAAATATTAAAGAATATTTACAGTGTATACTTTCTTTTTTTGTTCAGTATAGTAAGGATTCATGTGTTATACAAGGTATTGATTGATATACAAGATGGCCACATGTGGTATGGTCATTATCCGTAGACTTGTTAATTATTGCCTTTTATGAGTTACTTTTTATCCATGAACTTTATAATATCCTTATTTCGCCTTCAATTACAGTGTACAGTTATTTTTTTACCAATTCATAAACCCATTTATAACCTTTATATTAAAGACCATTAATACCGTAGAGGATTAAGTTTCTGTTAATTTGTCATAGAAAACAGATATAGACATGGACAAGAGTTCAAATAGCAGCTTTATTTTTATTGCTATTTAGTGAAAGCCTTCAGTTCAGTGTCTTGTATAAATTTTTCATTTCATTTATATATATATGCCCGCATAAGGAGGGAAAATAATAAAAAACAACAACACACCAACAATTTTCAAATTGTGCCAGTTTACTTTCGAACTCCATCATGTTTCAAGAGAACTTTTTTGACATTTTTAACATGAATCAGAAATCAATCATCATTGTGTAATTTGATCTTGTCCAGTTTTACAATGTACCAAAAAGCACTTTCAAAATTAAATAAAGACAGTTAAATATCATTAACAGTCTGATTTTCTGTAGAAAGGGACGTCGATGTGTGTTGCAGCTTGGACTTTCTTACAAATCTTCTTTTGATACTCTGTAACTGTCCTGCAAAAAAAAATGTTTTTCGTCTAACCAGCTTGAAAGGGATTTACACTTTTAAATATATGTTTCTGCATTATACTAGGGCTGTTCAAGATGTTCATAGACTTTGTATATAAAATATTTTATTACCGTAAATGGAATTTAGACAAAATACTTCTAGTTTGCTCTTTGTTTGTCACCTTCCCCTTACAAGGATTCTTTTTTCAAAAACAGGTTATAAAGCTATGTCTAGTGAGTGATGTAGGTGTCCACCTCACAACCAAGAGGTTGTGGGTACGTGCCCCACCAGGTGTACTTTCTCATGTCCTCTTAAAAAAAACCGCATTACTAGTTTCTGCCCAGGAAAGACTTGCGAGTGATTCATATCAGCTCTCAGCTGTGTGTGCAATCAGCAAAAAATTATTGAGTGAAGGTGGCGCACCCAAATGACATCAAATGATGTATTAATTTTAGTTTATCAAACTTTAATTGAAACATTACACTATTATATATATATTTTAAATCATTCTTTTGTTTTATTTTCTAAATTATAACTATTCTAAGCATTTGAAGAAGGCCAACAATTGGATTTCACAAAGACGTTTTGGCATCATAAGTTTCTTAGCTTGGAATTTTTCAATCATTAACTTACTCTTTGAAGATTTTCATCAGGTAGGAATGTCCTTCTTCCATTTTACTGCTATATCAATAAGGAATTACAGGACACAATATCGAAATATGGAAGAGAAATTATTAGCCATGTATGATCCATAACATTCTTATGTATATATAATCCTAACCTGATATTTCTTGCGAGGCTATAGCATAATATGACTTCAAATATTTTCTCTTTTAAAAAAAGAATCCATGCAATTTTAGCGTTGTGCTCATAATTGGGGTTTAAGAACACATGGGTGTTGATCCTGTCCAAACATCATCTACATACATCATAAAAGTTATTTAAAAAAGTCTTAAAATTTCTTGAACAGCTCTTATACAGTATAGTGTATACATTATATCAATGATGGTCTCTATTTTACTTCTCTAATAGTAGACTGTAAACAAATTGTCAGGGTTTACTATACATGAAAAGATATCAAGTAACTAAGTTGTAATCACTGAAAATGTTCTTGTGGGGTGTTTAAGCTAAGTCACATAACTAGAATCTATTTTACCTTATGTTATACTCTGGTTGAGCTCAGGGGGTTGTGAGAATGTTGCTACAGAGTATGGCAGCTACATGCCATCGGGAATTCCTTATTCAATTATTTTCGAAAAAGCAAATAAGCCCAGAAATCCAATTTGATGTGCATGGTTAGCTACATGTATAACATATTTATTGTCTTGTCGATGCATGCATAACTAAAACTGGCAACTTGTACATTTTTAGCTCATCTGTCTTAAGAAGAAGAAAAGTTGGTGACAGCCTTGTTGTCATCGTCCAATGTGTCTTAAAAAGAAGAAAAGCTTTTACCTTGGCTATTACCCAAAAACAGTTCAAAATATTCAAATGAAACTTGCCAGAGACAAAACACGCTTAATAGCAAGGCAAATAACTCTGGATTTAATCATTATTGAGTTTTTCCTCTTGTTTGGCTGAAAATACAAGAACAGACCAGCGTTAGCATTTGCTCCTCAGTGCTCCTGTTTTATTTTTCAAACTTATGCCTTGAAGCAAGATAAGCAAGATCTTTTTTCAGCAGTAATGATGGTAGTTAAAATGTATGTTATTCTGCAGGCTGAAACAAGAGGAAGAAATCCATAGAAAAATTGAAGAGGAAAAAAGAAAACTGGAAGAAGAAAAAGAGAAGGAAAAAAGGTAATGTGTTTTAAATCTAAAAATACACTATTGCTTAACTTCATAACACCACTTATATTTGTAAAAGTCTGCTATGGCCCTGTATTTGTCATAATATGTCCATACTGACTTGTCTGCCTTCTAACTAGGGATGGCAACGAGTAGTAAAATTAATACTCGAGTACTCGGACGATCGTTCGATCGAGTACTCGGGTACTCGATTACTCGGAAAATTGAATATGTGTTCGCAAAGACAAGATTGTGTATACATGTATCGTTAATGAGGTATATTGTGCGTTGGTCGTATTATTGGTCATTTTCACCTTTAAAGTAAACGTTCATTACATATTTTTACTATTTTAACAAAAAATGATATAAAAAGAAAACAAATGTTGTTTCAGGCTTTAAATTTGTCTTATTCGTTTCATTTTATACAAGTATGCACTGCAGAAATGAACAACAATCAAAATCACGATGAACGAAAATTAATGGCATACATAAAAATAGTGAAATAAATTCAATACGAAGTTCAGTTTTTGAGTTGTTTACTCTACATTTTGTTTTTAAATGATAGTTTTTCGTACTGTGTTAATGTTGTTTACCTCATTAATATTCATAATTCTTGATTTAATATCAACCAATCAACTGTGATAATCATTGCAAAAATAGTTAAAATACGCCCATTAAGAAATCAATTCTCGTAACGGTCTCTAATTGGGATACAATAGAATAGTGTAGGTGAAAGTACCGCTATCAAAACTTCGCTAATTGACATCAGTGCTAATTTGAAATAGGGGTCCTTTGTTGACAGTTTGCAACTATCACAACAACTGTCAACTAATTGATTGAGGTCAATTGTGTATACAGCGGGGATTAGAGGGACCGTAAATTGTCCTCTTGGCAACTAACCAGATCTGATATCGTGTATTTGGTGATTTTTATAGATTATTTTATTTTTTTCCGAGTACTCGAGTAGTGATTTGGTACTCGAGTACTCGGATGTTCGATCGAGTACTCGGACGTTCGATCGAGTACTCGGGTACTCGTTGCCATCCCTACTTCTAACAAAACAATTTTTCATCCAATCTTCACCAAACCTTGTGTCGTCTGGGCCTGGGTGTATGTTAGTTTGGTTTGTGGTCACCAACCCTGACATATGGCATTTTTTTTTGTTCCCCCACAACAGAAGACATCACGTTCATGCAACAATGTGCCAAAAAGAGTAACCTAGCATAAGTTAATAAAACTTTCTTGTAGTTGTTACACAGATTAACCTTGTTATAATGTTAGCGGACATAATATCTAAGACATGTTCAACCAGCCTAATTACTGAGTTATGATGGTTTCAGGCGTCTGGAAGAGGAGGCATTGTACCAGTCTATCAAGGAGGCCCGACTTCAGGCACAGAAGGCAGAGGAGAGGAACCGCCTGGAACAGGAGGAGAGAGAGAGGCTCAAGAAAATACAGGTACCCTGCCATGACCGGGTCATATAAATGAAGATACACATACAATTTTAGCTACATCTTTAAAATAATTATTGAAGAAACTGCCATCAAAGAAAATGCTTTCAGAAAAAGTGTAGCTCTTTTCTTGTTCAGTCACAGCAATAATGTTTTACTGATTAAGTTGATTATTCTTCATTTGTTGAGATATCATTTTGAAAATATCAACACTGTGATACGTTTAATATCTTTGCTCATTTACAAACATTTCGATCATTTTGTTTTTCTAATATTTTAATCTTTTGCATTAGTTCTTCTTGTATAAACAATGAACAAAACACTGCCTTAAGGATGAAGCTGCAGTTGAGCGACGTAGATCCCTGACCAAGATAGAGGACAAAGAAAAACGCCGTAGCAATGAGATCTACATCCGATGGAAAGAGATGAGACGACAGCTGGACATGGTTGCAGAGGAGGCCAGCAAGGAGGTCGATAAAAACTGGCGTGAACAGGGTGCGTATTATATGTACATGATGAGTTCTTTTAGGTCTTCCATTATTTGTGTATCAGACTTTGAGTGGTTGTTGGAAATAGATATATATATATGTATATATATATATATATATATATATATATATATATATATATATATTGTGATATTTCCTCGCCTGTCATTATTTTTGTCGCTTAATATCTTTTGAAAATAAGATCAAAGAACTTGTTATAATTAAATATATTAAAATATATATATATATACATATATGGTCATTATAAATTGATCATTATTTCTCTATTTACTGTCTTTCATGTTGACAACAGATAGCAATGAGTGAAATAATAATCATTTGTTGAGGCTTTTAATGCTTTGACTTAAAACATATGGTAATTACATCTATATTTAACGGAAATTATGAAACAAGATATGACAAGCAAAAGAAAATTATCTATTAACTATCATCAATTATGAATTAAACAAAGGTAGATATTTCTTTATTCTTAAACATAAACAAATATTCTGGCCATTACTGACACTGCTGCTTTAATTAACCATTGTCACAGAGCGGAAGGCTAAGGAAGCTGAGGAGCAGATGAAACAGATTGCCCGCCGTGCACGAGAAGAGAACCGTCAGTCAATTACACGTGCATCACAGCTCATCATCAACGCTAACCGGCTCATGTCTGGTCAAAAACCACCCCTACCTCCAAAGTATGTACTTTTTGGTCTCAGATTTTATTGTATGTCAAATGTTTAGAACCTAATTTATTGAAATGGTTTGTAATTTGACATTTTGTTATTCAGTTTCATCAAGTCTATATATGCTTTATTTTTATTTATTCTTACAGTGTGCAACTTAATTATGAATCTTACTATCAACCCCCCATGCTTGCTATTATAAACCAATGGAAACATACACTCTTTGACATGAACTATAAGCATGATATATAAGAGGTCAATATGTTGAAGACTTAAGCATTGTATCACAATATTGAATGTCTTTTTGTTTTGCGCTACTATAATTATTTTTTTTTGCTTCAATCTGCAACCAGAGGACATGATGGGTATGTTGTATACACAGTGAATATTAAAATATAAAACTTACAATGAATTATACACCATAAACAAATCTGTCTTTCAGAATTGCATAATTATTATTCTTCAAAATCTTAATCTTAGTAGTGATTTATGTAACTACTGCACATATTTATGAAACTCCTTCAGTTTCTTGCATGTTATGATACAAGTTTAGAATAGATCTGTGACACCAATTTACTTATAATTATTTTATATTCACGTACTGTGGGTTGAAAATAACAGAAATGGCATTATTGCTGGCTTTCCTGCATTCAATATGCCTGTATCTCTGTACCTAGTTTTAAGAGTTGAAATCCTGGTGGTTTTGTTTCAATAACTGGTGTCATGTTAGTTAAATACATCTCTTAAAGGGACAGTTCTGTGAGATTGGGTTTCCATCTTATGTAACTAATGAATGCAGTGTATACATAGTTATCCATGTTAGTTAGAAACACAAGGTCCATGGTCAGGATTGATCAACATTGGCTTTCCATTTAAAGTATGCAAGGAATTTGCCTGAAGTTTGTGTCTAACCATCTTGCAGTGTCACCAGCCTACAGTGTCAGGCATTTTCTTAGAAGTGTCCATTTATTGACTCCCTGTGGCATTGCTTTGTGTCCTGGAGTTGCTTCACTTGGCAATGGTTGCCTTGTTTTAATGTTACTCCAATCTTTGAAAAGGGAACCAGTTCTTTTACATGCCAATTAGATATGTTTTATTCATATGATTATAAATATCATTCTTGATAATTTTCAAATAGTCACTTAGTTGTTTTCAATTTAATATTATGAAAGTGAAAAAAAAAAAACAGTTTACTAAGTCAAAGTACTTTTCAACTGTTTGCTTAGTGAGATAGAAATGTCTTTGAAACATCCAGTCACAACAAGATTTCAAACAAGTAATGGAAAACTTTGAAGAAAATATTAGTATTGTTATTGGTTAGTGGAATATCAAAGGAATCTTGCTTAAAACTAATGATGCTGACTTCTACATTTAATCCAAAACATGTGCTCATTTTATACTGTGAACACGCATGTTTTTAAAGCTGTAAGGCAGTCATCAAGATATGGCAAAGCAATCGATGGTATGGCGATTTTTATTATGTCTCCCCCATTGAATGAGGAAGACATATTGTTTTTGCCCTAAATTCCATCAGTCAGTCTGTACATCACACTTCAATTCCACTCAATGGCTATAGACCCAGGAACTTCATACATGGTATGCAGGTTGGTGATGATTAGTAAATGACCCCTATTGATATTGAGATCAGTAGGTCAAAAGTCAAGGTTGTGGTGACCTTGAGGTGAAAAAACAGTTTATGCTCAATGACTAAAGAACATTTGGGCCCGATAACTTATTACTTGGTTAACAGGTTGGTCATGACCAGTAGTTGATACTTGATTTTGAGCTCAGTAGGTCAAAAGTAAAGGCCGCAGTGAGTTTAAGGTGAAAAAAAAGTTTCCGCTCAATAACTTAAGAATGCTTGTGCCCAGAACTTTATACTTGGTTTGTTATTTGGTCATGATAAGTAGATGACCCTATTGAATTTGAGGTCAGTAGGTCAAGGTCACTAACCTTCACGTGAAAAACGATAACTATAGAACGCTTGGACCCAGGAACTTCATACTTGGACCCGCACAATTCATACTTGGTATGCAGGTTTGTCATGACCAGTAGATGACCGATATGTTGGTTCGTGTCCAGTCCAAAAGAACAAATTTCATGATCATCTTTGATTCATTATCAGCTATGAATGGGGGAGACAAGCGCTTTTTCAAAAAAAGCAATCTCTATTTTACACCTGTTTACAAAATATTTCAGGAGAATTAATGAAAATTTAGTACTGGAATTATCTTTTTTGTTGATGAAAGAAACTTCATCTTTTGATTATTTATTTTGCCATTGTTGGATTCGCCTTTCTATAAAAAATAATCCCTTGAAAGATACATATTATGGTTTACAGTGACAATTAAATGTTTTGTTTGATATCAGTAATAATTACTGGTATACATGGAAAGTTAATGAAAATTAGACAAAGGTAATTTTGTTCATGCTGACTTGCGAGTTGTCAACAAATTTGGATATGTTGGTGCAACATTCGTTAGTAGTTGTTGCTCAATGTTCATGAATTACGTATAAAAGGCAAACCTGTTTTTAAATCAATTATTAAAAACTTTATATAGGTTTGGACCTATGTTGCAAAAGACATTTCTTGAAATTCTAAATACAAAAAAATGAACCCAACTATGTTACAGTTCTGAGATTTGAGGAACTAAAAGTTATAATGAATTAGAGAGTTATCAATATTATTTGTGTGAATGGTTCATGAGTGCAAACAAAAACAGCTTTGATAAGGATTGCATTTACTCAAACAAACAAAACTTTAATAAGAAGTTATTTTTTTTGAAGAATATGTCATTTAAATGCAAGAACTCAATAACTGGAGGCTGGCAAGGGGCCATTATAATTTTAGAATGTATTCATGGATAGTGATGAATCTTGTTGTGTAGGTAGCTTATGTGAAGAACTAGCTTGGGATTGCTTTGAGTTGGATGAGATCAAGGTCAAGGGCACTGTTACTTAAATAGAGAAAATGGTTTTCACCCAATAAATTCTGTTAAGATTGATGGATACATGTAGTGATGAAACTTGGTCTGTAGGTAGTCTATGTGAAGAGTTAGTTTTGGATTCCTTTTGAGCAGGAATGGGTCAAGATCAAGGTCACTGTTACAGAAAATGGTTTACGTCCAAAAACCTTTGGTGGGATTGATGGAAAGTTATGAAACCAGGTGTGTAGGTAGCTTATGTGAAGAGCTAGCTTGGGATTGCTTTTGTGGCTGTTTGGGTCAAGGTTACTAAAAATAGAAAATTGGTTTCTGACCAATAATTTTAGTTAAGATTGATGGATAGTGAATCGCTTGGTGTGTAGGTAGCTTATATGAAGAAATAGCTTTGGATTGCTTTTGAGGGGTGTGGGTGAAGGTGATGCTAGCCAAAAATGGTTTCCATTCAATGAATTCAGTTTGGATTAATAGATGGTGATGAAATGCTAGCATGGGATTGCTTTTAAGGAGGGTGGCTTTTAGGTCAAAGTCATGAAAAATGTTCTGTGTACACAAATGTATTGACTGATCTTATAATATAAATGACTTGCCTAATAGCCTTCGTTTTATGTAATGGTTTTCATTTATAAGTTAATCATAGTATTCTATACAAGTATAATGAAGTATTTATTTACGTTTAAGGACTGACAACTTCCAATTACTGTGTATAGAAAACATACAATGAGAACAGATTGTTTTTTCATGCCTTTATCATTGTACAATGCTACTGTTAATTAATAATATTTGAGAAAGGGATATATCATCAATTATATTACTTACAATTGAAGTTTCGAATATGTACTGATGTAAGATGTGATATAAACGGTTTTTACTTTTTATACTTTCATGAATATTTTTTTAATATCACACTATGTGTTCGCTTTTAAAAAGATTTTTGTCCTTCAGGAAGAAAGCTTATTGAACATGTTTCCTAATAACAGGCATACATGTTGTAATATATTCCAAATGAATTACAGAACCAATGCAGTTATAGATAAGAATCGGCAGCTACGTGAAGAAGCCCGTAAATTACGTCCTGCCCGACCGCCCAATTGTGAGGCAGTGATTACTTGGTTCCATCAGGAGGAGAAAGGTCGCAAGTCTGTGATTGACCCCAACACGGGCAGACCTGAGGAGTGGTTCCATGGTATACAGAAACTGTTATGAATTCTTCCTATAGCCATTATTGTTGTTAAAAGCTCAGCTCAGTTTGCAGATAACATCATTGTATTTTTTTGGTACATAACTAGTGTTATAACTTTTGACCTGCATGACATCTGAAATAAGTAGAATTATATAATAATCTTTGTATATGGACGGCCTTAAATTGTCAAATAAGTATTTTTGATATAAATCAAATTTAGTTCAGAACCAAATTATATTATATTTCTCCAAAAAAGCACCAACTTTTGAAAGTAACAAAACTGAAGAATGAAAACAGTTAACTGCACTTTTGTTTCAAACATACATGTACCTTTACACTTGTTACCACAGGCGTAATATCTCGGATGGATGCTGAGAAATTGCTCCTTGAGAAGCCACTTGGCTCGTACCTGGTTCGTGTTAGTGAAAAGGTGTGGGGTTACACTATCTCGTACCGGGCCATTGACCGATGCAAGCACTTCCTAATTGACGCAACTGAGGAGGCGTACCATTTCTTTGGGCCTAATCAGCTACCACACAATAGCATAAGAGATCTAGTTAAACATCATAAGGTAGGTTTTGTGACATGAATTTACTAGGTTTTAATTACTGAATGAATATTGTCCTCTGAAGGGCTTTTAAAATGGTTGTCAGTCAGTTTTTCTGGCTATCTGTCCTTCACAAAATTGTGTTGTGTGTATCTCCAAAACTAGAGTAATAAAACTTTACAAGAATGTTAAGCTGCATGTGAAAATACGCCCGTTTGAATTTGTGTGTATCTGCACCCAATTTCAAAGCAACCTATAGAGCATGCAATCTTGTGTTACGTGTATCTCCAAAACTTAGTCTGAGTCGAAATATTGCAGGAATGTGAAACAGCATTTGAATTTGTTCATGTGGGGTTTTATGTATGGCTGCAACCAATAAGAGCAGAGTAATGGCCCTTGACTTCATTAAAAAATAGCGTTAAGAAAAATATATCAGAGCATGCGTCAAGCTAATTTCAAAAGGTATATGATATAGTCACAAAGTTTTACAGGAATGTTAACATGCATTTGAAATTGTGCACCTGGGGTTTTGTGTGTTGCTTCACCCAATAAGTGCAGAGTTATTGTCCTTGATGGGGTATAAAGAAGATATGCAATCTTGTGTTGTGTGTATATTGACAAGTTCATTAGCCAGAGTTATTAAAACTTTATGGGAATGTTAAACAGCATGTGAAGATGTACATCTAAGCTTTGGGGTTAGTGTGCACTGCACCTAGTAGGTGCAGAGTTATCACCCTTATATTGGCTCAAAAAAAGCAAGTAGAGCATGCAAATCTTGTGTCGAGCCTTTCTTGTAAAGCATATTTGCCATTGTTTTAATGAAAGCGTACAGAAATGTTAAGCAGCATGTTGTACACCGGTGTTTTAGTGTGGCTGCACCCAGTTAGTCCAGAGTTAAGACCATTGGCATGGTTAAAAAAAAATGTCTATAGAGCATAAATTCTTGTATAATCAATAAAATTTCCAGACTAAAATGAAGGGATTTAAATTAAATTTTGAATATATATAAATAGCAATAAGAGTAGTGCATTGCACAAGAGATTTAATCCCACATTTCTTTGTTGAATAATCTCATCTTTACCATATTTCTTTCATTATGAGTGCTAGTTAAACTTACTCTTTGTCTGAGCTTAACTGGTAATGTTATTGAGGTAAGGACTTTAAACCTTATATACAGATACAGATATTTGGATGTTTTCTGTTTTTTATAAAAGTCTGATTGTTGTTAAAGTAGAGTATAAGTATCTTCCATGGCCGAGAGTGTAAGATAGGTTCATTCCGACCCGAGCGTAGGGTGTTTTGCGGAAACAAGGTTTACCGAGTTTCCGCAAAACACCCTGCGCGAGGGCGGGATGAACCTATCTTACACGAGCGGCTATGGTAGATGCTTTTTCTCCCACCTCAGTTAAACAAAATTAAGTTAAAATGTATTTTTTTGCTGGAACTCTTTTGTGCTTAGTGAAAATAATTGCGTATGGATATGCGATAATTCGAGGTTGTCATGGATATTCGCGCAGTGATTCAGAGTATGTACATTGTCTGATCGGTCTTTAAATAGTTATAAGAAGAGTGAAGCATTACTTCTTGAAAGGTGCGTGAAAACTGTTTTCTGGTGACATTTGAAGCAAGAAATAATTAACTAGCGCTCTAAATATTGCCACAAGACAAGGTTTCCATGATGCGCTTCAAATAGACGCTAGAGACGACAGTCTTCAACAAGGGAGGTAATTACAATGTGGTGACCATTAAAAGAAGTTCCATACGGGCATTTTATCTTCGCCCGTGGGCAAGATAAGAATTTCTAGCATGGTTAAATTAATGGATCTATTTATCTGAGGTGGGAGAAACTCATATCTTTTTTGTTTAGTCAAATTTCATATTCTTCCCTCTGGCCTATGAGCCCATTACCCATGTTGAAACGGAATATTTTCTTCTCTTTCAGATTAATCCAATCACGATGGTGGGTGGGGAGCTGTTGTTGTATCCGTGTGGTCAGATATGTGACCCTCCTGACTTCTGGGAGCTCTTCTCCAACAGAAGGACCGAGTCCACCTCTCTGTAGCACACTGCCAGGAGTGCTGTATTGGGATAGCATCACCATGTGCTCAATCTGATAAGTGGATAATAGGCATTTAAGATGTGATGTCCATGAAAAATGTGTAAAGTGCTGTAAAGAAATAAGAATCTTGTAACAACAAGATAATCATACGGTAATGATGAATGCAGTTGTGGGCATTTGTTTTTGTATGTGTATTGTCTAAAACACTTTCAGTCAGAGGTGTTGTGTCAAATGAAAACAGATCTGAAGATATTCAAAGCATCTGGTTAATGAAAGAATACAGTAATACAGTTGTGGAGTATTAGCAAGTCTTAAAAACTAACAGATATTGGTATGCTTAAATTTTGCTTAGTAAAAATGATATTATGGTATAATCAAAACCTTTTGTAGAAATTTACTTTTTAATCACATTTTGATTTTCTATATTTTTGATATTTTATGGGATATTTTTTACAAGTCTTACATCTTTAGTAGTATAGAAGCACACATTTATGTGAACTGTTCATTTTAGCAAAATATTCAAAATCGATTGTTTTAAAATTTAGAAGTTCATCTTGGGATATTTGTGTGTTTTCAAGTATTTCAGTTCATAGCTTCAGACATGATAACTTTGTATTATGTACTACTAATGTCGACAGTGTGTTCTACCTTGACAACATTTAGGGGTTAAGTCTTGTTTTAAAAAGGACAGGGGGCTCAAAAAAGATGGACAGGGTGTTAAAGGAGAAAAGGCCACATTGTGTCTGGCTCTGAAGAACTTGAACATTGTGATCTTGACAAAATATGTTTGGCAGTGTGTTTAATTGAAGAAATTGTAGGGACAACTGCCAAAAATGTTAAGGTAAAAGTTTTAATCTCGGTGAGGGCAGATGTGTGCTGCTAAAAAGGACAGGGTGTCCCCTTTAAAATTCTTAAACTTAAACCCTGCATCACTACTAAAGTAGTAGTTTCGATACATAGGACATAATTGTTTAAACACGACACCATTATGTTGGATGTTGTCAAATCTCAATGAAAGTTGTGCTGACAATATTTGTTATATTAGACTAATGAGGCTTTAAATGCTTTTATTATGTGTTAACTGAACATACACAAATGTACTAGTACATGCTACTTACTAGTTTTGCTAAAGGTATTATATAACACAGAAGAAGCATAGCATTTGAATGTTGAAAAACCCTTACAAAATACATGTAAATCCTCAAACATACAAAGGCCAGATATATAGCAGTCAAAGGCTTTGTTGAAGTTTGTTCATTAAACAACATGATGCTGGAAGAGCTAACATAATCAGTAATTCAGAAACATTTCATCTTTGATCTTACTTTTGTCTGATTTTTCTTGTCGTTTTTGGTGTCATTTTATCAAGGTACTTATGGTCTACCTAGTTTTAATTAAACACTGACATTCTTTGGCATTTTTCCCCATAAATGGTAGTTAGATATCCTCTTTCCTTAATTATCATGTACAATGTTGGTGTTGCTGATCAATTTCCCTGGGGTGTCTTGTTTTTATTCAGTGATTGTTATAGTATTACCTTCTAGTCTGAACATTCAAGGCTGCAATATAACCTCATCTTGCGTATTTGTTGTTTTATTATTATGTTAGTATATTTTGTACAACTTTGTTAAAGCCTGTTTCTACACATCAATGAGTTTTGTATGATCGAATGACTTTCTTTGATTTATTTTTCAGTCAACAGCCAGTAGAAAACTTGTCACAATGTTTGCATATTCATACCGGAAACTGAAACATGCGTTACTAAGCAACAAGTTTGGGCAAAACTAAAATATCGTTATCAGAACAGGCTAGAGATGATATATCATAATATAAAATAAACATAATCTGTCTTCAGTTTTGGGGCAATATAAACCTTTAGGTGGGCGGTAAACAAATAAAGATTGGATGAAAATTCTCTTTCACGTACTTATTTCAAGCTCTTAAAATAAGTTTCACTAACTCTACATTTTGCAAATCGCAAAACATTGCTTCTTAACGAATTATTACAGTATATGTATCCATGCTATTTTATTGAACATCTTGATCTATAAATACTAGAATCTGAATTTTTGGGAATAAAATGTCCCAAAGAGTAAGGGGGTAACTTAAGAATTTCTACTCTCGAGTCTGTTAATGTGCAAGTTGTGTGTAAAATGCAAGGTTCATTTGTGCCATCTTAGTTTAGTAAATATTTTTCGTCATCGCAAAAGTTTAGTTTTATTTTTACCAGTAAGCCTTGGATAAGATTAGCTCAATTTTAAGTATTCCTTGTTTTATTTTTATTTTGCACATTAGATGTGTTTGTATAATACTTGCATTTTTATTTCTTTTATAACTTTTACATTTGACTTTATATAATAAATAACTTCACAGCATGACTTTGTTTATAGCTTAGATTATTTTTATTACACCTCGCTGAAATAGTTTAAAGTTGTCTTTTAATGTTTTAGTCAGGATTTTAAAGTTGATTTGATACACATTTATGCTTTTAGTTTCTCTGAAATGTATTTTACGTCATGTACATATTTGTTTAATGTGATCATATAATCTTTGTGATATCTTATCATGCAGTGTAACAATATATATCTATATATTCTTATTTTGTATTTTATAATACTTTGTATTCATGTTTCCACTGGTATATTTTGATTTCAATTTAGTGATAAAAGGAATAATGTATGTACATTTTATAATATACTAAACGGTAGAACTCTTTTTCTATGTTTTTACAGACTTGTCTACTATAATTAGTACATTAGGGCTGTCAATGTCTGGAAGCATAGGAATTTTTACAAATGTTTAAACAAAACCAGTAGTTTTTAAAAGAATTTTAGAATGTTTAAGAATCAACATGTAGAATCTCTTAATCACCTTCCAGTAATTTGAAAATAGGATGTGTACATGTTTGTTTTAGCATTTATTAAGGAATGATATGCATAGTATTTAAGTTATGGGAAATAGTTTTCTGTCAGTTACTCATTTTATGTGTTCATCTTTGGATCTTCATGTGCAGTTTACATATGTACATGTATCTATGTATGTGTGTGTTTAACAATTCTATTTCAAATGTACTGATATTAGTTAAGTTTACTTGTATATGTAAGGTTAGTTGGTCTGTTAGAGTCTTAAAGAATGGTGTTTGACCACTATAACTTCTGCATGGTCGTTAAAGAGACTCATTCACACTTTATAAGGTCAATCATATATTTTTTTAATGGTGTGAAATATGACTTAAGTGCTGGTTTCAAAGAAAAAACTTCAATAACAGTTCAAATCACAGCTCTTTAGTTAATCTTTTCTTTAAAATGCCACAGAAATCTCTATTTGACCAAAGGCGTTAATAACACAATTGAATAGTTATAGTCTTGATTTACAAAATTCTATTGAAATTAGTTGTACATACATTATACAACTTTATTTCAACAAAACTCATAAAAGAGAGCATTTCCAACACAAAATCTGTGAGTGAGTCCGTTTAATGAATTCATACATTTTATACATACAATGTATGGCAACTACCATAACATGTACATTACCTGATTCACATATCCATGTTGTTTAGGTCCCAACATTTTCAAAAATATTGCAATAAAGTGGTAGAGCTTCACAGCGAGAGTGGTTTCAATGGTGATAGTTTCTGCAGGCTACATGTACAACTAGAATTTGCTTTTATAGAACATCCAGTGTTACATGATGGTGCTAAAATTAATTTTCTGTCGTAATAACATATCAATTTGGTTGTAAATATTTTCTTGGTCTCTGGGATAATGATCCCTATGGATCTTTAGAAACACATCAACTATTTTACATTCAGTAACTTTACGGAGACGGTCCTATCGATATATTTTTAAAGGTCAGTTGTCACCAAAGGACCAGTCAGGCTAACATTTTTGCTTTAGATTTATTAGAAATATGTCTTGAAATATTACCTGTTTCCTAGTAATTAAGTGCACTTAAGTATTTGGGTGGAAATATTTATTGTCTTAAGATCGTTAAACTTTGTTGTTCAAACCGTAGGTATACCAGTGTCTTATTTCAAATTTTCTAGTAGTTGTGATTTTCTTTAACTAGAAAAATGTGATCACTAATGTTGTTATGTTGAACTACAACAGAATACTATATATATCTTATATATTTTGTTGAAACTATTTTACAATAAATTATATGCATGTGTTTGCATTGTTGTTGTGCCTCCTTGCACTCTGAGCCTCTAGAACTTAAGTATTTGTAGTGCAATTAGCTAATATTGACAAGAGCATACATGCCATACTTCTGGAGCATTTTGATATTTTTGTTCAGAATTCGAAGGGGTTTTGACATTAAACAAGGGATTTGTATCAACATATTGCTAGTAGTTGTCCTATTAACTTTTTCATTATATTCGATACACAAGAAAGACCGTTGATGCAAAGCATCAAATAATTTAGTTGTTATATGTTTAAAAACAATGAATAGTTACAGTCAACGAACATATAATGACGCAAACAAGCTAAGGGGAAAATGTTTTTTTCAAAGTGTAAGATTTATGAAGTTCCCGCGAAAACATATCACAAGACTGACTCGACCAATCATCATGTGCGCTGACTGTGTACTGTTCTTAATTAAACAACTCGGGACAATCGTTATGAAATTTTACTTATGCCACCTTCAACACATTAACAAATAAAGTAAGGTGAACATTTAATTCCGATATCAATAAAATTAAAAAAAATCTCTTAGATTATGGTTTACTTATTCAGTAAACATAGCAAAACAAAATAGAACATAATTATTCGCAATCACATAATTACCGATCCACCCATTTTACATTTCCGGCACATGACTACAGGTAACCAATCGGAAAACGTAAACGAATTGGGAACAGTTATTAAACTTATTTGTCGTTCTTCCGAAATAATGTTTTGAAGATAAATTGAAGACAATCTTTTAAACCATCAATAGCATTATTAACATCCATACTATGGCCATCCATTTGCATTTTTTAAATCATAATAAAATAACGATAAAAAACAACTGTCAATCAGATTAAAAACCGCTCCTACCGCTAATTAAAAACATTCCCATCCAATAATAGGTGCGCACTTCAGTGCGGCGCCAACAAATATGCGAATTTGAGATGCCTGATGAACCTATGTTATTGGTACATTGGATACCGTTAAACAAATTCTCTAGGGTCAAGTTCCTTCAAACAAATCCATATGGTCAAGTATTTGCAGTCAGTTTCTTCAAACAAATTCTCAATAGCCAAGTTTCTATAAAAAACTATGGTAAAGTCCATCAAACGAGTTCCAAATCATCAAGTTTCTTCAAACCAATAACCAGTTATCATGTTTCCTAAACGAATTCCCAATGGTCAAGTGTTGTGATTTTTTTCAATTAAATTTACAAAGATAACGTTTATTCAACATAATTGGTTAAATTCTTTACTAATTCCTAATGGTCAAGTTTGTAAAAACACATTTTCGATCGATATGTTTCTTCAAATGAATTTGCAATGGTAAAATGAGAAAAAGTTTCTTCAAACAAATTCACTGGATTCATTTTTTTAAAACGAAAAATTCGCATTGGTCTCGTTGCTTCAAACAAATTCCTAATGATCTTGTTTCTTCAAACATATTCCTAATGGTCTTCAAACATATTCCTAATGGTCTTGTTTCTAATGGTCTTGTTTCTTCAAACGAATTCCTAATGATCTTGTTTCTTCAAACAAATTCCTTATGATCTCGTTGCTTCAAACCAATTTCTTATGGTCTCGTTTCTTCAAACAAATTCCTAATGGTCTTGTTTCTTCAAATATATTCCTAATGGTCATCTTTCTTCAAACATATTCCTATTGGTCTTGTTTCTTCAAACAAATTCCTAATGGTCTTGTTTCTTCAAACATATTCCTATTGGTCTTGTTTCTTCAAACAAATTCCTAATGGTCTTGTTTATTCAAACATATTCCTAATGGTCTTGTTTATTCAAACATATTCCAATTGGTCTTGTTTCTTTAAACAAATTCCTAATGGTCTTGTTTCTTGAAACATATTCCTAATGGTCATCTTTCTTCAAACATATTCCTATTGGTCTTGTTTCTTCAAACAAATTCCTAATGCTCTTGTTTATTCAAACATATTCCTAATGGTCTTGTTTATTCAAACATATTCCTAATGGTCTTGTTTATTCAAACATATTCCTAATGATCTTGTTTCTTCAAACATATTCCTAATGATCTTGTTTCTTCAAACATATTCCTAATGATCTTGTTTATTCAAACAAATTCCTAATGGTCTTGTTTATTCAAACATATTCCTAATGGTCTTGTTTATTCAAACATATTCCTAATGGTCTTGTTTCTTCAAACATATTCCTAATGATCTTGTTTCTTCAAACATATTCCTAATGATCTTGTTTCTTCAAACATATTCCTAATGATCTTGTTTATTCAAACAAATTCCTAATGGTCTTGTTTATTCAAACATATTCCTAATGGTCTTGTTTATTCAAACATATTCCTAATGGTCTTGTTTATTCAAATATATTCCTAATGATCTGGTTTCTTCAAACATATTCCTAATGATCTTGTTTCTTCAAACATATTCCTAATGATCTTGTTTATTCAAACAAATTCCTAATGGTCTTGTTTATTCAAACATATTCCTAATGGTCTTGTTTATTCAAACATATTCCTAATGGTCTTGTTTATTCAAACATATTCCTAATGGTCTTGTTTCTTCTAACATATTCCTAATGATCTTGTTTCTTCAAACATATTCCTAATGGTCTTGTTTCTTCTAACATAAACTAATGATCTTGTTTCTTCAAACAAATTCCTGATGGTCTTGTTTCTTCAAAAAAATCCTAATACCTAATGGTCTTGTTTCTTCAAACAAATTCCTAATGGTCTTGTTTCTTCAAACAAATTCCTAATGGTCTTGTTTCTTCAAACATTAGCTAATGATCTTGTTTCTTCAAACAAATTCCTAATGGTCTTGTTTCTTCAAACATTAGCTAATGATCTTGTTTCTTCAAACAAATTCCTAATGGTCTTGTTTCTTCAAACATTAGCTAATGATCTTGTTTCTTCAAACAAATTTCTAATGGTCTTGTTTCTTCAAAAAATTCCTAATTCCTAATAGTCTTGTTTCTTCAAACAAATTCCTAATGGTCTTGTTTCTTCAAACAAATTCCTAATGGTCCTGTTTCTTCAAACAAATTTAATGGTCAAGTTTTTTTTCAAACAAATTCCCTTGTTTCATTTTATTTTCAAAAAAAATCCCAATGGCCAAGTGTCTTGAAAAGAATTCCGAAGTGGTCAATTTTTTAAGGTGAACCCACCATGGTCATGTGTTTGCTTGATTTAGACCTGTTTAGCAATAAAGTGCCGTCATAGATTTCTTGTGTAACAGCATATATTAAAAAAAACATGTATATCATCTTCAAAGAAAATTGAAAGAATATTCGTAATGTTAAAACTGCCACCATTTCCCTTTGAATGAACACAAAATTATTGAAAGACGTACCATAAACCGCTCACTCACTGAATAGATATTAGTGTTCTGAAGATTCTTTCATTTGGTAACATTTTTATTAACAATGGCAATGGGTGGCATTAAACGCACATTTGGGACTGCATAATTTTAGTAAGGGTAAACATATTCTAAGCAAGCCTATTATATAGCAAGAGTTTATGAAGAGCTTTCATGGGATTGCGTTTAAGGCCCTTATGGCCAAAGTCAAGGTCACTGAAACTACAAACAAAAGATATTGAATAACTTTGGGTTCACATATAGTGACCAAATTAGGAATATAAGAATTGTTTATGGAGATCTTTATCGGATTGCGTTTGGGCCCCTAGGGTCAAGGTCACTGTTATTAAATAGGAAAATGGTTGGTACAGACACGAATGGATCCATGGTTCAGAATAACTTAAGTTGGATTTTACATATTGTGACCAAACTTGGTATACATAAAGAGTTGGTAGAGACCTTTGGGGTTGCATTTGGGGCCCCTAGCATTGAGGTCAAGGTTACTGTTACTAAAACTAGAAACAAGGTTGAACATGAATATCTTTAGTTAGGGTTCACATAATAGGATCATTATTGGTATGTAAGTAGAGTTTATAGAGACCTTTTATAGGACCGAGTTCG
Source organism: Mya arenaria (assembly GCF_026914265.1). Lineage (NCBI taxonomy): Eukaryota > Metazoa > Mollusca > Bivalvia > Myida > Myidae > Mya > Mya arenaria. The sequence continues at coordinate 59,876,455 of NC_069123.1, forward strand.
GGGCCCTGTATATCAAGGTCAAGGCCAGTTTCTAAAAACAATTTTAAAAATGGTTTGTACTGAAAACTTGAGTAAGGGATGACATATTGTGAGCACACTTGGTATATAGGAAGAGTTTATGGATCGTATGGTGGCATACTACTGCCGTTAGATAACCTGATAGCGTTCGCGAATTGTTTCGTGTTAACCACTTAATTTTCGCGATACTTACCTAGTTATTATTGGCGATACTTTTTTGTAAGATAAATATCATAAGACTAAACACAGGCTTGAAAGTGCCCAGAACTGCCACCTGTTCCCTTTTTAGCTGTACAACATAGTCAGATTAACTAGTTGTGGTTTACGAATTCCACTTGATAAGTAACATATAAGTGGTTAACTAGATAAGATTCGTGTTACCACTTATCTATAAATGCATTTTTGGCTTTTAGTAGTAACTGGTAAATAATCCAGTTACGGTTTGCGAATTCCACTAAATAAGTAACATGATAGCTGGTTAGCAAGATAAGATTCGTGTTACCAGTTATATTTAAATATATTTATACAACTGTAATACTCTACTTATAATTTGCGAATTTCACTTAGTAAGTGGTAACACGAATCTTATCTAGTTAACGAGTAAGTATGTTACTTACTAAGTGGAATTCGCAAACCATAAATAGATAACTAGTTAGCGCCTGAATCTGGGATGCTGAATCTGGTTCACGAAAATGACAACTTCTGGCGGATAACACCGACGATGTTGTTTGTAAGAAACTACAACAGATCCATAGTTTGCATGATCTCTTAATGAAACACGAATGATTTGAAACATAAGGAATATATCGCTTTCGTTTGATTAGACGTTAAATTGGAAGGTTTTGTTTTCATTATGTTTTATTAATTCTTGGTTACGATTATTCCAGAAAAGAAACAAATTGTTATTGTTTGAACCTTTTTTTAAAAAGCAGACTCCAGTGGACTTGAAACAAAAATAATTACTCAAAGCTGGGAACATTCATCTCAGAATCAGAGTGAATCAGTACCAGAAGATCGGCGCACAGAAGTACGTGATATTGCGCGAATGGATAATTTCATTCCAGCAACAGAGGAGGAGGTGAAAAAGCTTGTTCAACAGTCAGCTAACAAGTCTTGTGAACTAGACCATCTTCCTACATGGCTCTTGAAATCGTGTATAAACGAACTTCTACCAATTTTGCTGAAAATTGTTAACAGCTCGCTTCAAAGTTCAATCGTGCCTAAATCATTTAAAGCATCACGAATAAGGCCATTGTTAAAAAAGCCTAGTCTTGACAAAAACATACTCAAGAACTACAGACCAGTATCAAATTTGCCATATCTCTCAAAAATCCTCGAAAAAGTGGTAAACAGAAGAATTGAGGAACATTTGACAAACAATCAATTACATGAAACAAACCAGTCAGCATACAGGAAATTTCATTCAACTGAAACGGCATTGGTAAAAGTTCAAAACGACATTCTTGAATCATTAGACACAGGTGATGTTACGGTACTCGTGATGCTGGACCTGTCGGCTGCATTTGACACCATTGACCATAACACCCTTCTTCAAAGACTCGAATCTGACTTTGGATTTGCAGATAAACCTCGTCAATGGGTCGCATCATACCTAACAGACCGCTACCAAACGGTATGCATCGACGGCAAACTCTCTGAACCGGTCCTTATGAAATTCAGTGTTCCTCAAGGATCGGTACTGGGCCCAAAATTCTACACGATGTACACTAAGCCGGTCGGGTCTATCTGTAAAAACCATCGTCTAAACCACCATTTTTATGCAGATGACTCCCAACTCTATCTTTCGTTTAAACCAACTGACCAAGCATCAAAGGTAGTCACAATCACGCGAGTTGAACAATGCCTAAAAGAAATCATATCATGGATGAATTCAAACATGTTAAAATTGAATGCAGACAAAACTGAATTAATTATTTTTTCAAGTCAAAAACACTCCAAACTTGTTGAAAATCTAGAACTGGAAATTGGCGATACGAGCATAAAACCATCAAAAACTGTTCGAAACCTTGGTGTTACGCTTGATTCGAACATGCACATGGACCAGCATGTTAATTCGGTGACTCTAACATGCTATGGTCAGATACGACAGATTGGTCATATTCGGCCATATTTGACCGCTGATGCCACCAAGACTCTCATAAACTCGCTTGTGACATCACGGTTAGATTATTGCAATGCTCTCTTGTATGGCGTGCCGAAATCAACAACGAACAAACTGCAAATTGTTCAAAACACAGCTGCACGTATCATTACGAAAACAAGCCGTTTTGAACGCATAACACCAATCCTTAAAGACCTTCACTGGCTTTAAATACAAGATAGAATTAAATATAAAATTATCATTCAAACTTTCAAGACCTTGCATGGTCAGTCACCGGTTTACATGAGCGACTTAGTAGAGGTTTACGTGCCAACTAGAAACCTGAGATCAGCAAGTGCAGCAACCACCCTTGTGCCACAAAAATGTCGACTGGTCTCTTACGGTGATAGGAGTTTCAAAGTTGCTGCCGCAAAACTATGGAATTCTCTCCCGGACACTCTCAGAAAAGAATCATCACTTAATTCATTCAAAAGAGCTCTCAAAACACAACTTTTCAAAACTTCCTACAACGTATAGATAACAACTGTGACTGTTTTTATCCCTTCTTATTTTTACGATACAGAACTACAGTAACTGTATATAAATATATATATATTGGGTTTCATGTTGTTGATTTTTTATTCTTATTTTACTTTTTTATGCTTATTTTATTGCATATAGCATTTTTAGACACTTTATGTGTGTGTGTTTTTTTGACAACATATGAGTTTCACTTGAATTGGTTTAATATGTTAAAATGTGTCACTTTTGGTGATTTCCACATATCTGCGATATGTCACATGTTTAATTGTAAAGCGCCCTTGAACGTATTTTTTTATGAAAAGGGCGCTCAACAAATCTGGTCTAATAATAATAATAATAATTAATAATTGTCCTACTCCCAACTCGAATTATAGTTCGTATGTTTGCAAAATAATGAAAACCACATACTCCTACACAAAGAATATGAATAAACTGAAGACTCACAGGGCATTTACCTTTAATTAAGTGGTACAACTATTATATATATACAATATATATATGTATTACAACAAGGACAATATCAGTAGTTAATAGTATATATGATAATGGTGCATGTTACCGATCTCAATTGGAGTTTGGACGAAAAGCATGAATTTCGTTTTTCATCTGTTTTTTAAAAATAACTACCATAATTTCAAAATTTATTTATTTATTTTACCAGTTTATGTAAGTCAAAAACATAAATTTGCAAACGCCAAAGCCAACGATGAAACCTACCTACCTAATTACCTACCTACCTACCTACCTACCTACCTACCTACCTACCCACCTACCCACCTACAAACCCACCCACCCACCCACCAACCCACCTACCTACCTACCTACCTACCTACCTACCTACCTACCTACCTACCTATCACATCACTGATATTGGTTTAGAGCCGTACCAATGATTTTGACTTTGACCTATACATTTTTGCACAAATTCATTTGAATATTGTCAAAACAAATGTTTCATGACACATGAAAATTGATATTTTTCAATTCAATTCAATTAAGTCAAGTAAACAAAGGCAGCCGGCCCAAAATACACAAAATGTACAAAAAAAACCCATAGTATTGTAGTTGCAACATAAGATTTACATATTTATCATGTCTAACAGATGGTACACATAGACTGTTAACTTTAATATTGTATTATCATTTTCAATAGACATTAAAGAGTAGAAATCATTTAAACCATTACCAGATGAATACCAATTAAAAAGATATTGTCTACGAATAATATCGAATTTAGGACATTGAAAGAATGCATGATATTCACAATCAATAACTGTCAAATTTTGATTCAGACAATATATACAAAGTCTGTCATCTTGTGGAGTATTTATATATCTTCCAAGGTCCATGTTTAGTTTATGGTTTGAACAGCGAAACCTAGCAAAAACAATCTTATATTTTAATGGAATTTCCAGATGTAGGTACCTTTCTGATAATGACAATATATGGCATTAACATCATCCCGGTAACAACCACACGGTTCCTACTGTGACAAGAAAAAAGGACAAACTAAGTTTTTTATGAGTATTTTTTAAGCTCCCTAAACCATTTGATGTAACTTTAATTTGTTTTCTGTATTATATTTTATTGATGTTGATAATCATGCCCATATAAATTTCATAACGATATTCAGTTGTTTTTACCTTCAATAAACGTAGTCCGCGAACTTATCATACAGCCCTCGTACAGTCGCTAACTGCACCAACTTTTCATTGAATTTAGATATTGTACCGAGAACCCTTTTAATAGTATTTTATAACTTTTATAATTCTTTTAAAGAATAGAGCTTTGCGTATTTCGATTTCATGTGCACATATGTATATGTATCGTTTTGTACACCAATGAGAAAGAAACAAACTTTCAATCGATTAAATGTCTGTGATGTCTCTAAAGATAACCAGTTAATAGAGCAGTCGTATGTGATATTAGCAGAATAAATGATTTAAGATTAATAAATGAATAAAAACAGCTCCTGATGTCCTGTAATTACACATGCTATGCTAGACTGAATTGAAATAAGATAGGTATTTTTGTTTGTAAAAGGTAACGTGTTTTGCAATTGTCATTCTGAAACATGTTTGAAAAGTATGCCTTTCAACATGACCGCAAGCTCTGAGCTGTTTGGGCAAAGCCCTTGTAGTGTTGAATGGACAATGTACCAGCTAAACTGTTTTGCTTTGCACGTTCTGGGATTGGGCATAGCTATTCTGGGGTTAGTTTGGCCCTGCACGGGCTTAGAAGTCGATGCCACCGAAACCTTGTATTTAAGACAATAAACGATTGAAAAGAGATCGTACAGCTATCTTGTGAGGTAGAAAATCATTAGCTTTAGTTCTGGCAAACTATTTTTGTTTCCTCAAAAACATAAAATAGAGTTTGTATAGCGAATCAAATCCGGAAAGGTGACAAAGAATCTATGTTTACTCTTGTATGTAAGTACAAGTTACTGATAGAAGTAGAAATGTTTTTAGATTTGTATAGTCATGCCTTTGTTTTGTTGAATATGTGATTGAAAAGTGTTTTAAATAACATTCTGATGTCAGAGTGTTCGGTTATCTCCCCCTGACTTTTTTCTTATGAATATGAATTGTATTAGGTTTCAAAATATTTGTAAGGATCCTGTAGTAAAATTCTTAAAGGGACTCGGTCATGGACTGTTAAATGCATGTTTAACGATTTTTGATTACGAATTTTTGCAAATCTGTTATAATAACTAAGATAGTGACGACTGGAACCCTTCAATAAAATTAACGTTGATGTATACATTATATATCTTTATTTGAGTCTCTTAAATATTAAATTATTTGAGTATGCTAAAATATTGTCTATGAAGTCCACACTTTTGAAATGCGTCTCTAACGCCATTCAATAAAATGCTGTACATAGCGTGATAAGTTTATTTACATTATCACGTGATGCTTGCAATGTTTTTATTAAAGGTTTAAATTTCCGTCAGCTTTTTATGAGTCTCTATGGGCGAGTTGATAAGATATCGGTTTTCACTTTTTTCTTAAATCAGGTTGTTTTTGTATGCTTTAATTGTATTCTTTCTGCAATATCGGTATAAAAGAGTAAAGTAATTCAATAATTAAGTGTGTTCAGATGCATACCGGGGAAATTATTTTTGAAGGGCTATATCTTTGAAATAGAATTAATTTACTAAATAAGTGGTCTTTCTTCGAGGAAGATTAAGCTAGTGTTGGCTTGTAGACTGTACGTATCTATCATGTGTTTCCGGTACGGATAGCAAAATCCTACCCGAGGGCGCGTGCGTAAGCGGGTAACTAGGCTTGCCGAGTTACCGGCCACGCATCGTGCCCGAGGGTCGGATTTTTCTATCCGTACCGGAAATACAAGATTGATATTTTTTCTTGCATATCTAAATTAATCAATTTGTGAAAAAACTGACGTAGAAAACAATTTTTTGTACAATTGCACCAAAAAGCTCGTGCGACGTTGTTTACTGACGTCATAGAGCGCAGTAATTTTAAATAACTAAAAATAGCGTTTTTTACGATTAATTATTTTCAGTTTTAATTAAAAGTTTTGCAAACATATATATTTGATTGCGCTTTATTGAAATGGCATACTATATATTTCATAAACAATACAATAAATGAAATAAGAAGTGGCGCGTTGTTGCGCGTGACTCATCTTACATGGGTATGTGGTAAGATGTGTTTTTCCAGCACTGGTCACATGACCGGAAACACACGTCCGGTATGCAAGAATCATACTTTACGCTTATGTGTACAGATTCCCATTTTGATTCCGGTCTAAAGAGTTACTGTATTACGCATTATGAAACTTACACCCGTATAATTGGGCTAATTTAAATCGTTTCCATTTTTTTCCGGAAAAAAAGATACCTTATCACTGGTATTCTCCTTTAAGTTGTTCCAGAGAGAGATCGCCTTGGGGAAGAAATGTATTAATCGTAAGTTAGACGGTATAATTAAAATAATAATAATAAGCATTACAAATAGCTAGGGTGTACACTGGTTCATAGTAAATGGGTAAAATCCAACAGACATGTTTACTAAACTGGATAATGGTTTCACAAACTTATTGTTCATTGTTCCAGCCACAATTTGTAAAGGGCTGGGTGCCAGGTCACAAAGGGCACTTCTGATCCTTATTGACACTTGTATCGGCCAATGTTTAATTTGTAATGAGTATGTGTTGTAGCTACTTTCAATACTAATAGTTTGTTATAAATACCTAAGGTGTTATCTTTCATTTATATATAATAATATCAAAATTAATATTTTATACTTTCTGAAAATTGACTCTTTGAAGCAAAAGGGCACAGCAGGGCGTAGTAAAGAGACAACTTAGAGTGCTGCTATTTTAGGCTTAGCTGGAGCACTTATCTGAGCAACGTGTTTCACAGTTTGTAACATCGTCAAAATATTCATCCTTCCTTTTAACATTCCTCCATTATTGTAAATTGTTAAACTTAAGAGTGACATTGTCCTTTCAACAAAATATACGGTTCTTGAGCATGACAAGTCTTTGAGCATCTTATTTACCCCCCCCCCCCTTTCGTACATAAGAAACAGACTGGAAAGAAAAAAGCAGACAAAGGACGGGCGGTGCGATGTTTTACCTTCATGTGAGGATAAATTTTATTTGTATCTGTTTCGTTCCCATAATTACCATACAACGTAAATTTGATAAATTAGTATTTGTATATAATAGTATACGAATGAAATAATAATTAAAACATAAGACAATTCTATTCGTAATTATTACAATCATGAAAAACACAAAAATACTGAAAATTATCAAATTTGCCTTATTATTTCATTCATTTTTCTTTCAATTTTATATAATGTTAAAAAACGTTAAAATAATAAAGCATAAAATTCTTCTTCTTTCTAGTTAAGAAATGTATTTACTTTTAAAAACTATAAATATATATTTTGAAGACCTGCATGTTAAGAAATTATCTTGACCCTTCAGAATTCAACTTCACCAGCCCAGATAAGATCAAAGAAGGCCAATTAGTGATGGCTAGGCTTTCAGCTGAAGTTAATGGGAGATAAACAGGTATGAGTGATTTACTAGCTGATAATGCCATTTATTTTTTATTAATTGGTTAACGGATTTTTTTGGAAAAAAGTTGGACGGGTGGTGCGAAAAAAAAGAGAAAAAAAGAGGATTTCATACTCATACTAATTTTTTTTACAATACATGTACATGTATTTTTCATAGCGTTTGTGGCGAAACCCAAAACCAAAAGATCAAAATAACAACAAACAGGAAAGACATGTTCATAGCTACATATGAATGACATTTGAAATGCTTGAGTATGTTTTGATTTCTATGCAACACAATGTCTTCAATGCCTCAATATTATAATGAATATTGATATGTTTTCAAATGCTCACTTTGTCATACACATATGTTTGGCTTTACAGTCCAATTTTCTCTCCTACCAATTTCAAATTCAAATTAATGTAATCATTATATAAGCATTTTATACACTTCCACCTTAAAATAATGTCACATTTTAAGTCAATATTATTACAAACTTTCTAGATATCTTGCCCACGGGCGAAGATAAAATGCCCGTATGGAACTCCTTTTACCACATTGTAATTACCTCCCTTGTTGAAGACTGTCGTCAGTAGCATCAAGGAAATCTTGTCTTATGGTAATATTTAGAACGCTAATAATTTATTTCTCGCTTAAAATGTCACCATAAAACAGTTTTCAGGCACCATTCAAGAAATAATGCTTCATTCTCCTTAGAACTATTTAAAAAGACCGATTTGACTGTTAACATTAACTGGATCACTGCGCGTATATCCATGACAACCACGTGCTATCGCATATCCATACGCAATTATTTTCACTAAGCAAAAAAGAGTTCCAGCAAAAAATACATTTTTACTTAATTTTGTTTAACTGAGGTGGGAGAAAAAGCATCTACTATAGCCGCTCGTATAAGATAGGTTCATCCCGACCCTCGCGCAGGGTGTTTTGCGGAAACTCGGTAAACCTCGTTTCCGCAAAACACCCTACGCTCGGGTCGGAAGAACCTATCTTACACTCTCGGCCATGGAAGATACTTATACAATGTAACAAATTTCACTGACTCAATTATTTATTAAATGGAATAAGGAAATGTAAATAATAAAAATGACTGTATATTCAGTAATGAATTCTTTGAAGTTAAGATATTTCTCTGCAGCTTTAACAAAATTTAAGTTACCCCAGATTTTGATTACTTGAATAGTTAAGTCTCCATATAATTTGTTTAACAATTAAACACAATCACAGGACAATATATTTTATCAATTACTCTGGTTTATATGTGATTTGTTACCATTGATACAGATGTATCAGCCTTGATGTCAGTTATACCAAAAAAAAAAAAAAGTCAAAATGCAGATGGTATGTTGAAATTGAGAATTATTTTTTTTGTATGATCTCAGCTCAATTGAGGCCGCCAATTTGGAAACAACTTTTAAAACTGCATCCTTATGTTGCAAAGGAACAGGCAACAGGTTTTACATCATTTCATGTGCGCAAAAAAACACACAACTGATTTACTTTTTTCAATATTTAAAAAAAAAAATACCAATCATTTTTTTTTTTTTTTTTTGGAGTTTTCGAAATAAATGGGCGGCGGATCCGTTAACCAATTTATTAAAAAAAGAGGCCTAAGCCCTTGCTGAATCTCAGTCGCTCTCTGGTACATATGCGTAGGACTGCATAGCTATTAAACTGCAGAGATATAAGATGTGACGGTGGAAGGCTGTAGGTGGCGGTTGGTGCAAAAAGCAATAAACTGCGCCAATTGAGCAGGGTGGCGGCGGCTTTGCGATTTACCCACCCATATATTGTATTACGGGAAACATACCGTAACACTTGTCAACTTATTCTTGTTGACTTTTAATTTTATTTGATGGCATTTTGAATAAATGCCCATTATCAATCAATGCAGTGTGTTTCTTGTATTTTTTCCTACACACATTTCTAGGAATACATTTTGTTTTAGCATTTCTCACGATTGACTTTGAAATTTGAAGATGTGTCCTCTCATAACATTGGTATTAAAAGAAAACAAATTCTTATAATCATTGACATCTACTTTATTTATGTTTTTTATATATATTTCTTACTCGTATCATCAACATCTTTACCTTGAGAAGGTAAAAACTCATTATTACATAATTAGAGATAAAACTATAAGAACATCGTATGAACCCCTGTGAACAAAATCATGTATGTCAATAATAAATAATTGAAAGCATAAACATTATAACATCACAATAAAATTACCGTTAAATGAATATGATATACATATGTACACAGTCATACACATGTGTTCTGTTGGTTTCCTGTTTATAATTGACAAAATGATGATGGAAACCAAACAGCTACACCTATTAAAGCATTGACTTAATTAGCCATTTGCAAGGTCGTATACTACTTGCATGACTACAATATCATACAGAGGAGATACCCTTCCCATCACTATATTTTACTGTTTCAATTATAAGTTGTCGTAATCAATATTGCCGTTAAAAAAGAATGCTACGAAAGTGTTGTTGTGTCCCTTTGGTGGGTAAAAAGAGGACCATTTCAACGCACTGGAGAACTGGAATTGATGCTCTTTTACCGGAAGTATGGATCTCTACCATGTAGAGATATTGAAGCTTTTATCTCAAAAATTAAACATTACGAAATTTAATTCTATAACATACTTAATGCCCTTTGTACAACAATATTGGTGCTATCATTGGATCAAACTTATGTAGCTGCATATTTATAAATGTGTAAATATACTTTCTTGGACTTCTTTACTAGTAACAGAAGATATAGCTCTACGTTATTGATGTATTCGAACTTCGTTGGTTTTATTAAAGAGTATAAGGTGATTGTGTTTCGCTTATAGAAACTCTAAGATTACTTTCATTCCAGATTCGACTATCTTCTCTTGCTACTTTTGAGCCGACTACGTGATAACAAGCTCTGCAGGAAACCTGCAACAAATGGTAAGGAACCAAAAGCCAATAACATGTAAACAAAAAGTAAAGGGTTGACTTCTCATCAATTTAAAGATTGTTCTAGGTTGTTGGGGTTGATTCAATTTAACCCAACACATTAAGAACTGAACATTAGATAATTACAAATAAACACAATAGCATTCACATCATAAGTATACACGTTAACTTGCACAGAGAAACGACTGAAACACATAGGTGCATTCACTGGTGCATTCCAACAATTTAGATAATTTAATATGTTCAAACCTTTGAATGTATGGGGATGAACATTGACCTTGCTATGATACCCGTGAGCACTCACTTTACCTTACAACAACACTGAAAACAAGATTATAATTAGTATAGCTTCCCTCGTTGACCTTCCAATTAAGGCAATAACGAGATCACATTCGTAGTGCTCCTTTCTCATTAAGCATTATAATTATTAAAAATGCGCTGACGTAAATCATTTAAAGGAAATCGAATTAGAGTATGTGCTGTGTATATTTACACCTCAACTTCCATTCCTTAAATGAACTGCCTTTCGGCAATTGCGTTCATCAATCGATGAACGCAACATCTTCGGATATGTTCGGATCGTAATTCATTGCATTACAATATACATGAAAGCTATTGATCTTGTTATTGGTTGTATTGTTTCTGCAGGTCCCGTAAAATATAGATCAACACTTTAGAAAGTGTTAATTTATTATATTTTAAATATACTGGTACCAGAAGTGTTTCAATTTTACGTTTTAAAGTGATTTCAAGTGGTTGATCTTTTCCCGCGTTATTGTGACGTCATTTGAAAAAAAATGTTTCCGGTTATAGTCGGGTCGTTCTATTTACAGAATGGGTAAGAACGGATAACTGAAAGGTTTTCTTAAATGAAATGAAGTATTTTTTTAACAATTCTTGAAAGAAATAATGAACTATTGGTGTAAATATAAGGAATGAATTGCGGGGTTGATGTCATTATCAGGGATATGAACGCAATTGGGTTGGTCAAAGTACGCGTGGAGTCCTTCGGACTCCACACACATTGACCAACCCAATTGCGTTCATATCCCCGATAATGACATCGACCCCGCAATTCATTCCTTAAATGAAGACAATTTATACACCGAATCATGCAGCAGTCGTACGGTATAATTTATACGCACTAACTAATTGAAAAAAAGGTATTGCAAAGTTATGGATGTACAAAAAAAGACGAATGATCAAACTGGTTTACACTAAAATAAAATAAATACGGATCGATGTATCTTTTAGATAATGACAAAACGTATCAATAATGTCAGCATTGTTATGATATATTTTGATCTTAATATATTCACTATGTGTATACCACATGAAAAAATACGTCATAAATGCTACATCGGAAGGCAATATTTTGCTTCGAATTAAGACTTTAAACAAAGATAACTTTTCCTTTATTCACTATTTTAATTGAAACAAATGGCAGTCTATGCAGCTAAAAGAGCTCCGCCTTCGTTTTGTTACCGGAGTTTGATTATGTGATACATTTCTTCAATCACTTCGACAAACCTGTTTCCAAAATATTGTTTTGACAGTGCTCCATCAGGCGGCGGTTTTGTAAAAGGGTTGCCGAAGTGTTTTTAAGAACTAAACTCTCAATCAAACTCTAGTAAAAGACCGAATACGGGCCTATGTAAGCGGCGTAGACTGTGCCATGTTTCATTTAGTATGGTGAATAAAGAATAAGCACGAGTGATTTATATGCACATGTATTTCGTGCGCATATGAATGTAAAGGCATTCAGCGTTGGGGAACCGATACGTTCACATCGATTCAATTTATTGCTAGATTTTACAAGCACATGTTTGAGGTGAAAGTTTTCTGTTATTATGCTATTCATCATATGAATGTTCCATTTGTTTTCACCTGTATACAAAGAACATAGCGATGTAATTTACACTTGTATAACTTGATACAGTACGTATACATGGATCATGCAAATGATATGTACTCTATACATTATTGTCAAGGTGCTTATGTGTGATGAGGCCCGACATCTAGTGGTACAAGACAAATCCTGTAAATTTGGATGCCAAACGGGCAGAGGTTTCTGAGTTTTCCCCAGAAGGAGGATTTTATCTCAGTTATTCCTCGGCTCGTTGACCACGTCTGTAAGCTCCATTTTTTGCAAGCATGTTGTTACATAGGATGTTATTTCCTCGGTTTCTCAAGTGTTTCACTGAGACTTCCAAAATAATACCATCGAAAAGTATTGCTTTCGTTGTTTCGTCGGAGGTTATAGAATGATATTCAAGGAACTTCAAATACTTTTAATTACTGTAAAATTGTAACGGTACATATGTATAATATTTTTTTACAGTAATTACAAGACAGAAAAGGAATATTTAACATGACATATAACAAGTCATGATACATAATGATGAAAAAACGACCAGAATTGTACCATTAGCAACATGTACAACGTACATTTGGAGTATAATAAATAAAATAAAACAGTCAAGAAAAATGCTTCATAAAGATTTGTTAAGACTTATTGTTGGAACTAAAAAATTCTTTAAGCTTAATCATATTTGGACGTATTGAGTAGCAACGATTTAAGTATTTTTTTTCTTTCATTATCAAATAAAGACATGCAAAAAGAAAGAGAATTGCATCTCCTATATTTTAATAGACTCGCCATTTTTTATTATTGGCATATTTTGCCATCCACCATGTTCAGTTGGCAATTAACTATATAATCATAAAGAGATAAAAACTTCATAAGAATACGAAAAATACCTAGATATTATACCTAAAAAACTACGCTTATATTTCTTCAGACTTAGACTATCTGTATTTTCACCGAGAATTCAGACTGGTAGATATGCCAGAAACCGAAAATCTAGAGAGGAACGGTATTGTTTAACTTGCAATACCAATGCTATTGAATATGGATTTCATTTTATTTGTATATGTCCATGTTAGTCCGATGTTAAAAAGGAATATCTAATACATTGTTACTACATGCACCCTGTGTACAAAATTCTACATTCATTGAAATAAAATGACAGGAATGAAATGATTCAACTTGCATTGTGTATTAAATAAGCTTTTGTTATTAGAAATACTTCATTGAATGCGAAAAGTTAGATGTTTAATTCTGCCACCAATTTTTGTTACAAATATTATGTTGTTTTATAAAAATGTGAAACAGCAAACATATATTTACCATTTACCTTTACATGTCGTATATGCACGTTGATGTGAAATATGAAAAAAATGTATGTATGTGTAGACGACGTACATGGTACATGTTTAAATAAAATGTATGTTCTGTACTAACTACTTTCTTCATTCACAACTTGAATATCATTTTCATCAAGATGTTATTCAATTTCATTTAAACACATATAAAAAGGGAAAAGGAGATAAGTCCTCTCCTTGCATAATTCCTGATTTCTGGCATAAACCTACTCTCCAAACAGAGTCAAATGCCGAATATCAACCAAGCTTTTAAGTATGAAAATGTTACATTCTGTTAAGGATCTGATTATGAAAACCTGATTGGATCTCAACTATCAACTTAAGAGTATTAAAAACGTTTGCTTAAGCAACTTAAAAGAGACTATAGTTTCCAGGGTATCACCTTTAGTTTTATAACTCTTGCTGATTGTCCGGTATGTATCTTGTTGATTGTCCAGTGTGTATCTTGTTGATTATCCAGTGTGTATCTTGTTGATTGTCCAGTGTGTATCTTGGTGATTGCCTAGTGTGTATCTTGTTGATTGCCCAGTGTGTATCTTGTTGATTGTCTGGTGTGTATCTTGTTGATTGTCTGGTGTGTATCTTGTTGATTGTCTAGTGTGTATCTTGTTGATTGTCTAGTGTGTATCTTGTTGATTGTCCAGTGTGTATCTTGGTGATTGTCTAGTGTGTATCTTGTTGATTGTCTAGTGTGTATCTTGGTGAATGTCTAGTGTGTATCTTGTTGATTGTCCAGTGTGTATCTTATTGATTGTCTAGTGTGTATCTTGTTGACTGTCTAGTGTGTATCTTGGTGATTGTCTAGTGTGTATCTTGTTGATTGTCCAGTGTGTATCTTGTTGATTGTCTAGTGTGTATCTTGTTGATTGTCTGGTATGTATCTTGTTGATTGTTCAGTGTGTATCTTGTTGATTGTCTATTGTGTATCTTGTTGATTGTCTAGTATGTGTCTTGTTGATTGTCTTGGGTGTATCTTGTTGATTATCTAGTGTGTATCTTTTTGATTGTCTAGTGTGTATCTTGTTGAATGTCTGGTGTGTATCTTGTTGATTGTCTGGTGTGTATCTTGTTGATTGTCTGGTGTGTATCTTGTTGATTGTCTGGTGTGTATCTTGTTGATTGTCTAGTGTGTATCTTGTTGATTGTCTGGTGTGTATCTTGTTGAATGTCTGGTGTGTATCTTGTTGATTGTCTGGTGTGTATCTTGTTGATTGTCTAGTGTGTATCTTGTTGATTGTCCAGTGTGTATCTTATTGATTGTCTAGTGTGTATCTTGTTGATTGTCTAGTGTGCATCTTGGTGATTGTCTGGTGTGTATCTTGTTGATTGTCTAGTGTATACTTGGTTTATTTCTTGTTTATTACAGTGCCTCATTCCAAATGGTTTAAATATGTCTATAATAGTATTTCTGGGACGATATATTATTTAATGTCTTTAAATAACTTAATGATTGATTCTACTGGTCAGGTCCATTGTTAGCTAACGCTAATTTAAAATGACGAGTTTCACAATAACAGTAACTCATTAACAGTAAAAATCTCTTTTTAGTTTTCTGCTATCCAGTATTCCCTTGCTGAGAAAATCTTCTCATATTCCGATGGATATCTGTAACACGAAGACTTCAGCACGTTGATTGTGCTACCGGATATGTTAAGGAAGTTCATCCATGTCAACAGGCACATATAATTATCATCGGAGCATTTTGAAAATATAGTTTGCGTGTTAACGTTAATGTTATGACGAGATCGTATCACATGAGGCAATATGTTGATTGTCTTTATTTCTTTTTTCTATAATGCGAGTCATCGTAGTTTCTAATCGTTTCTACTGTATTTTTTCTCAAACAAAATCAATAACTATTGGCCTTTGAGCTCTCTAAGAGAATACATTTGTTTGTCCTTTGTTTTGATTAAGGTTACCATATGTGGTCGCTTTACTTGAGGAAGCGTATCGATGACACAGACAGACAATCAATACAAAATATATTTGATGTGAACACGTCAATGATTTGCCAACTTTGTGTTTGTCATTCTTTTCTGTTAGTGCCTTGCAAATAGTTTATGTACTTTTATATAACATTTATTTTCAATGAAGTCACGGAATTATCCGCATCTATGAAACAGCAATAGTATTCTTTGGTTATCCGGCCAGAATTTACCCGTAATTTGACCAAAGGTTATCAAGGTCATGTGTTTAAATGTTTACCTTCACAGGCGAATTGAAGGCCTGCACTATATACCATTCAATTTTTTAACGGACAACCCCAATATTGATTGTACGGTGCAGGTCGATTGCCTAAGAAATATAATTTTATACTCTTTACAAAATTTTGGGTTGTTTCGATCAATCTTTATCACGAGAAGATATTCATTTTTTATATCACCACTGTCAAGCGTCATTGTCTTGAAGGACACGACAACACTTGGAGCAGAAAACGTTAATTCATTCTTTTTCGGTATCAGAAATACTTGGCTGTAGGTTACATTAAACTAATTACCGCTTAAATACAATAAAATGGTGCAAACGTCCGTATGGTTAAAATATATAACTAGGTTTTTGTGCTTTGTTCATCTGTCGTTTCAGGGTCTTGGTTTAAAATATATCCTTTGTCATATGTGGGTGTGTTTAAATTTGCGGAAAATATGTACAATTCCGAACAGAAGAAGTAAGCAAGCACTTTGTTACGATTGTTTCTGAGATTCATGGATACACTTCCATGAAGCTAGCAGTTTTTTATGCAGTTGCCCGAATAACGAATTCAGGATGCAAAGTCAGGGTGCAAAATGTAATTTTTGCTTCAATTGAATGCTCTTCTATACGATTTAATGTGGCATTTATCCGACCCTGATGGTTGCATGTTTCGAGCGAACATAATATGACATATTTTTTTGCTGCGATTAGCACGCATGTTCTATCATAGGTGAATCATTCGATTTAACACATTTGTAAAGTAATTTGAACGGGATAATAAGTTACTCTGCTCCTTTTGTTGTTATATACATGAATTTATAGGATAATTCACATATAAATGACGCCAAAGGCTCTCTTACTAACACCTTTAAGGAACTCTTGAATAACAGTGTCAGATTATTTTTATCACATGCCTTTTTCCAGTTAAACACACAAAAATACCTACCTGTTTCACATGCGCTGAAGATGAGCCGAATACCATAACCTGACAAAGTGATGCTATTTCCAGCACTAAATGCATTGCAGAAATGTTATACACGGAAAATATTTTTTCATATAAGATCGTTTTGGTTGAGTTCTTAAGTAAAATGATATCCAGTAATAATCACCACATAAACACGATACTTGTAATGAAATTGACGTTCATATTGGTGGTGACATCACATCCGGCTTTATGACATCATAATTTTGTTATATGCTCACGACGTCATTTCAAGTTTAAATGCAGAAAGTTACGAACGTTTTAAGGATGTTTTTTTATGAAACTAAGAGGAAATATCAAGTTTCCCTCTGATGATTTATATGAAA